>NC_142053.1:22855989-23162596 GCF_982192425.1 Myodes glareolus | reverse complement strand
GGTAATGAGCCATGTGTCTAACGTAGATAAGGATAATGGGGAACAAGTTATAAGAGCTAATAAGTAGCCTGACCTAATGGGCCAATCAGTTTATAACCTAATGTAGACTCTGTGTTATTTTCTTTGGGAATTGCCAGTTGTGGGGTACCAGGCGGGACAGAAACCCCACCAAGCCAGTCCTCATGTTACAAAGTTTTTATGTAACCATGCTGTAGTTTGCATTAATTTTAATGATTTAGTATCTGTAAATGTTTGAGTTCTATACTTTTATCTATATACCTAGAGTTACATAAAAGTTTCTCAAGCAAAAATGGATCCCAAGGGCCAGTGGGACTGCTCAGTCAGTTAAGGAGCTAACCATCAAACCTGATGACCTGACTTTGCTTCCCTGGGTCTTTATGGTGGAGCGATATAAATGACTCCATACTTACACCATACATGCACACACAAACACTTAAGATAATTAAATAGCATCATGAATGAAAAGAAGTTTATGAAATTAAGAACTAAAAGAAATTTTTAATACAGTAAGAATAATTCCAGCAAGTTTCAATGCCCAACGGGATCTGCTGTGGATGTTTTCCATTCTTTGGATCCTCTTAAACAGTGGCCTTGTCTCTATAACCTTGAATCCCATGCTTTGAGTCATCATGATTCTCCCTTAATTTGGTTCCATCTTTGATTCTTTTTCCAGAAATCTTTTACTGATTCTTTGTGGGTTTCACATCTCATCTCCCTGTCCCCTTGTATCTTCCCTCTGTCCTTGCAGCCTCCCTCCTCCCCCTCAAAACACCAAATTTAAAAGAAAAAACCAAAACCAAATAAAGAAACAAGCAAATGAGAGAGAGAGACAGAGAGAGACAGACAGAGAGAGAGAGAGAGAGAGAGAGAGAGAGAGAGAGAGAGAGAGAAGAATTTGGTCGTGGAAGCTGCAGTGTGACCAGTTGAGTCTCAGTGTGCCCTTTAGTTCACTCATTTTCACTTGCAAATGTTTATCATGTTCATCGCCAGGAGTCATTGGTCTGGCTCAAGGCCTCTGGCTTCTGCTAGCCACTGATAATGGTTCTCGGTGGGACTCCTCTTGATTCTTATCACAACTACTTCACAGGCTTGCTATGAAAGTTAAATGATATGGTGTATAGGCTTCTCCAGTGCCTGTCACAAGACATTAGTAATTACAACAGTAATTATTATTTTATTAAGCTAAAATTTCGGATTAATTACCTACCATATGAGCACAAAGACATAGTCATAGTTTCCCCTCCCAAGCCGTCAATGTATTTCTGTATATCTACACGCTGTTTTGGTCCCTCAGCAACATGAATTGCCCTTAGTGTGTATAAAGATGGATTCTTTCTATAGAATTCAATGAGCCATCTGTTTGTACATGCAAATTCCTCAGCAAAATACTTGTGTATAAACACTTACTGCAGAAACTGTGGTCAAAAGTGATGTAGTTAATGCTTGTATATCTAAGGTAGCATTGAAAGTCTGGAGGTAACAGCTTGACCCATGACTTGCTTTTGGGCTGCTGCTTTCTCAAAAGGATTTTGTTCACTCTTCCTTTTGATTTTTAGAATCTAGTGCTAACCCAGATAACAAATTCTTTGCTTTCACTTTCATTTCAGAAACAATATCCACAGTCACCCCTCTCAACTTAAATCTGGTTTTGTACTCCACCTAATGGGGCTGCCACTAGAAACATGAGGGAAAAAAAAGAATTTTTTTGTAAGTGTAGGCGATATGACTTAGCCAGTAAAGGTGCCTGTCTGGCAAATCTGATGACCTGAGTTTGACCCCTAGAAGCAATAAAAAAAATAGAGAAGAGAATTGATGTTGTCTTCTGGCTTGTTGTGGACATACCCACACTCACTCACGCAAATGCCTGCTACTAATAATTTCTACTAAAAATAAATTAAAGATTTATTTTTTAAAGGTATGTCCTTCAGTGTAATATTGAACAAATTTTCCCTCCATAATCTCATGACTAGAAGGGAAAACATCATCTAACACTTAGCATTTACTGCTTTGTCAGGGGGAAATCCAACTCATGGCTGTGTCCTTTCATCTTAATGGCAAAGACTAAGTTTGTTTAAGATTGTTGTTCTTACTATAATATTATTTCTCCTTTGGTCTTAAAATTAATGATACGTGGCATATAGGCACTGATAGACCGGCCCAAAGGAAAACTTACAGAGAAGTCTGCTTCCACAGATGACAATAAAAAATGAAAATATGTGTATAGAATTCAAAGTAAACTGTACTGACTGAATTTGGAGTGACTTTCATTAGCCCCATAACCTGAATTGGCTAAACAAAACCAATGATAAAATAGTCAAGCATTCCATGACAGACCGCTGTTGACCTTATGCTTGATTACACTGTACTCACCATGTTCCACAGAGTTTAACAGTATACACATATACATATGTGTCAATATTTATACATATAGATATACGTGTATAAACGTGTGTATAAATATGTGTGTGTTCTATAGTTCATGCTTTCAATAACTATAAAGCAGCATTGTTGTAAAATAAGAGTAACTAGGAACTGTCTGGAACAGAATTATCTGCAAATAATGTAATGGAAAGAATGCTGAATTATGAGCCACATAAGTAGAAGTTAGGGTGAATAAGAACAAACTACAGTATATGACAAAATTAAAAAACTAAAAGAACATTGAAGATTGCATCTTGCCTCTGCCACTTAAGAGCTACATGATCCTAAGCAATTTGTTTAACCTCTGTGAGCCTCACTTCCAAAATTAATACATGTGCCTACCTGCTGACTTCTCACAAGCTTCAATAATTTGGAATAACATTATAGTCAAGAAAGGCTTATTTCTTACATAATACTGTATCTGAGCAAACTAGAGCTATAGGAAATTTCAACTGTATAAATGGTTGTACAGCACTGTAAACAAAGGCCCCACCACTTTTATCTTAGTTCCAAGTCCACTTGCCTCAATCTAGTGAAGTAAAATACTCTACAATGCTGCATAAATATTAGAGATTTTGCTTGGAGGGGCTAGATGACTGTATCCATATATCTTTGATTTCAAGAAAAAGATAAATGCTAGAAAGCATATTTAAATACATTTTTAAATAAGCATGCCTAGAAGTTTAAAATATAGTATGGACTCCAGATATGGTATAAGCAAGTCTCCAATTCTGCTTCTCTGCATTTCTCTTATCTCAGTTCTCTTATATGTATCTACCATGGTATTACTGGGTTGGCTCACCTTATGGAAGGTTTGTGCCCCAAAACACTGAGAATTTATTCTTCCTTGTTCATATCCAACAATAGAAATATCTTCTAAATAATCATTAAATTACAACCACTTTCACTTTATCTTATTAGGTCAAAGCTCCAGGCCCAGCATAGTATAATTAATGATTACTAGGTATATAACATGTATTTATTAGCTTAATTATCACTTTTCAACCAGCCACCAGTTTGCTTTTGACTTCTTTGATTGACTAGGATAACCAAGAACCACTCATAATATTGATAACAAGTCCATGTTCCCTGGTCACTTTTTGTGTGACTAAGAAGCAGGTGATGTATAGTAGAATAAAATGACTCCAGTATAAAACAGGAAGTGTGGTTGTCTCAGGTACTTTACTGTCACTGTGATAGAAACACTCTGAGATAGGCAATTTATGGAAGGAGGGGTTTTCCAGGAGTGGTGGGGCATGCCATTAATCCCACCAACACTCTGGAGGTAGAGGCAGGAGCATCTCTGTGAGTTCAAGGACAGCCAGCATTATACCTTATCTCAATTTTCTCACCCCAAAAAAATAAATAGAAAGAAGGATTTATTTGGGTTTAATAAATAAGAGTTCATCACAATTGTGGGGAAGCATGGCAGTAGGCAGGCATGATAAATGGTGCAGCATGCAGACTGTTCCAATCTTAAGCCACTAGCAGGAAGGAGAGTGGACTGGGATGTCATGAGGCTTTTGAAACATCAAAGCCCATGCCCAGTGATATGCTTCCTTCAGCAAGGCCATACCTTCCAAACTGAGCAAACAGTTGCACCAACTGAGGACAAAGTATTCAAATGCCAAGACTATGGGGAACATCTCATGTAAACCACCACAGGGATCATGGCAGTTAAGTTGCCATTCACTTATGTGCAGGTGTTTCTTTTGTCTTCAGCTCCCATCTACCACCAACTCCTCAAGATAATCTGCTAGAGGAATTACTGGAGGAATCAGTGCCCAGTTTTCCAATGAAAAATTTGACTATGGGATGAGGGATGAGAAAAGAATAATTATACAAATCCCAATGTTACTGGCTGTGTGCAGTAGCAAGTCATATACCTGATAGACTTGAAAGAAATTGTATATGTCTAAAACCCATTAATATACACAAATAGAAATAAAAAGTAGGTTTGCTTTGTAGATGTATTCATTTGGACTGGGATCCACAACTCTACAAAACCTTCTTGTTCCTAAGGCTAAGGAAACGTTACAGAAGAAGAAACAGAAAGATTGTACGAGCCAGAGGATCTGGGACTTTGGTGTAAGAATGCATCTTCGAGTAATATTAGAAGCTATACATGTAAAGTCTCATCAGCAAGACTTCCCAAGCTTGAGCTGAACAAGGAGGACACCTACAAATACACCACTCTGCCCATCAGGCCTCAACCCTATACAGATGAGTAAAGCTGCTAGTGGAGACATGGCTCACCCTGGGAAAGAGCATAACAATTGATTGTTCAGTACCAAATCATCATCACTGGAAACATATATACAAGTAACCTTATATAACACAGGCTATATTTGGCAATATCTGTATATAAAAATGTATACATGCAATGACAATTGTTGAATAAAGAGAGCATGAATTTGAAGGAGAGTGGGGAGGGGTGTATGAGAGGGTTTGGAAAGAGGAAAGGGAAGGGGGAAATATTGTAATTAAAATTTCAAGAATAAACAAAAGTAGACTTGTTTGGTGAAGATTTAGAGTATCACAATTGGAATCAAGAGTGAGGGTAAGTTTTTGCGTCTTAGAAGTAAAGAAAAGAATGATGAGAGTTAAGAAAAAAGAAAGATAGCATACTAAAGAAATAAAGCAGAGTGTAATAGAATTGACCTCTTTCTAAAGTTAGTGAGTTATCTGCTACCAGGCATATCTGTGAAGGTTATCTATCATTGTTAACTTGTAACGCAACCTAAAATCATCAGGGACCATAGTCGCAACAAGGGATTGTCCTTATTGGATTGACCTTAGAGCATGGCTGTGTGTGTGTGTGTGTGTGTGTGTGTGTGTGTGTGTGTGTGTGTGTGTGTGATTATCTTAATAAATTAAATTGATGAGGGAGACCCACCACTGGAAGCACTATATCCTGGGCTCTGAACTGTATAACGACGGAGAAATTATGCTGAACATGAGCATTCAAGAATGTACTTTTGCTCTCGACTGTGATATTATGTGACAAGCCATTTGACATTCCTGCCTTGAGTTTCCCACAATGACGGACTGGTAGGGCATTTTATCACAGCAACAGAAATGAGATTAGAATGCCTGTCAAATGATCCTGAGGCATGAAGATATGGAGATGCTATTGGTTAACATTCTGCCACTGACAAAATGAACTCAGCGAAAGAGCTATTGGGTTAGGATCATGGTTTCAGATGGTTTATGTTGGAGGGGGCCGCTTGTTCATCCTGGTCGCCCAGAACCAAAAATAACCACACAGAAACTATATTAATTAAATAATTGCTTGGCCCATTAACTCGAGCATCTTATTGGCTAACTCTTATATTAATTTAACCCATTTCTATTAATTTATATATCACCACGAGGCCGTGGCCTACCAGCAAAGTTTCAGCACATCTTTGGCGGCGGCTTTATGGTGTCTTCCTCCCTGCCCTTCTTTCTCCCAGCATTCAGTCCAGTCCATCCACTTACATAAGTTCTGCCTTATCAACAGTTTGTCTGGCCAAGACAGTTTCTTTATTCATTAATGGTAATCAGAGCACACAGAGGGGACTGCCACATCAGATTTAGTCCATTGGTATGTGCCTATAGTGAAACAGAATATTATGGTAGCTAGAGTGTGTGACAGAGGAGGCTGCTTACTTCAGAGCACCATGAAGCACAAAAAAGGGACAGAAAAGCACTTCAGGATATAATAATGTCCCCAGAACATGATCCAATTGGTCAACTTCCTTCAGCATGACAAATTTCCCATCATCTCTCAGTAATGCCAACTAATTACGAACTCCTTAAATGTGCTCATTTACTGACGGTATCAGGAGTCTCATGGTCCACCTACTTTTTCAAATCCTCAGCTATGAATATGCTGTATTAGGGACCAAATTTTTAACTCATGAGCCATTAGGGGCACTCCATATTCAAACCATAACACATGCTGCTGAGGACATTCCTCTACTAAGTAGGCGAGTGGAGAAGACTACAAAGGTCACTTTCAACTTACTATTATAATTCTATGAGGGAATCTGTAGATCAACTCTAAATAAATTGACAAACATATCTCAGCAAACTAATCAGGCATATTGTGAGAGGCACAGTCTGTCAATGAGATAGATTAGATTCTGATCTGATGGACAAACAATCAATGAAATAGATACACCTTCATAATGGAGAAGGACGGTGAAGACATGGGTGCTGAATCCCAACCCTGTTGAGTCCAGTGATTTAGACAGTTCATCTTTATTGAAGGGGAATTTAGAAGATGCTTCCTGATCTCTTCCTGTTTGTCCTTGGGTTTACCTTAAAAATAGAAAGCAAATTAATATGCCAATCATGACATTCTCTTGGCACTTGGGATGCTATAAATCTTAGTTCTTTACCCAAAGGATTCAGTCACCATTTTTAAGGAAGTTGGTGTTGAGTTGCTGTGTTCATTTAACAAATTAGAGGTTGTTCTTTTCCCATAGCATTCCTTTTTGAAGTTGATGCTCACAGAACTTTTAAAAGATGAACTTAGTTATTTCCCATCTTTCATTTCAAGTATGAATCTCAGATTGAATATTACCCATGATCAACCTTGCTTCCCAGTCTCTCAGAGGACAAATAAGTGTACTTGTCAGTGACTTCCTGTAGAAGATGTATCTCAAAGGGCTTAAATATATGATTATAATCTTCTACATATACACGTTTTGTTTTGTTCTTACCCTATAATCTAATGTATATAGTTTTATCCATCTGTCATCTGGTTACTTAGTCATTCTTTGATAATTCTTTTCATAGTTATCCTAGAGTAGGTATGATCGACAGGCCTTTTACAGTTTATGAGACTCTTTAAGGAGATTCATGAGTTTAAAACTTTTTCACAATAAGAGTAAAAAAATCATATTAAAATGATTTTTTAAAATGATGGGGCAAGCAAATGCTGTTAAAATTGTTAATGCCTAAGGAAGAATCAAGGTGGGTACAATAAACTCTAGCAACTAGTCATTGTATTCTTTATCAAATCCCATTAAAGTAAAAAAGAGAGTCAGTTTCACTTAAAAGTATTCTCTTCAAAGTAATATTTTATTAATTCTTTGATAATTTCATACAACATATTTTGTTGTATGAAAACAACAACAGGATTCTCAGGCCTTCTTTGAGAATCCCATATGACATGTTTCGGTCATATATATCAGCCTCCCCCACCTTCTCCCACATCCACCTTCCACACCCTCACCTCCCCAAAGTGACCATTTCTGTACCAGCATCCATCAAATGTCAGGATGTCCTCATGCCCACCTTTCCTCCTCTACTCTGGGATTTTTGTCTGTCTTGAGCTTGCACAGCTCTTAGAGATGCTGTCCTCACCCCCATGCCTTATTGTTTGCCTCATGTATTGTTTCTTTGAGGTTACCCAACACCTCTGACTCTCACAATGTTTTCCCTCTCTTGTGAAAAGTTCTCTGAGTCTTGGTCGAAGGGGTATAAAATAGATATCTCATTTAAGGCTGAACATTCCAGTCTTTTATTGTCTTCACATTGACCATTTGGAGATTCTGTATTAATTATCATCTACTAGAAGGAGAGCTTCTTCATTGAAGGTTAAGCAGTACACTGATCTATGGGTACAGCAGTCATTAGGAATTGCTTTAATGCTATGTTCACTTAGCAGAACAATAGTACTAGATTCTCTTTTAGGACCCATGACTTACCTAATCCCAGGTTATTTTTAACTCTGCTAAAGTGCCAAGTTTGGATTTCATCTCATAGAGTCAGCCTGTACTACTTACTTTTCTATTGCTGTGATAAGATACTAAAACAATTTCTAGCAGAAGGTGGTTATTTTCGAGCTGAGACTTTCAGAGAGTTAGAGTTCGTGATGGCAGAGCAGAGGTTGCAGGCAGCAGGGCAGCAGGAGCAGCAGCTGGGAGCTTACAGTTCAGAACCTAAGGAGGATACAAAGAGGATGCTAGGGTTGACTGAAGGCTTTCAAGCTTCAAGCCTGCCCTGTGACACCCCTCCTCTAACAAGGTCACACATCACGATCCTTCCCAAATAGCCCCATCAACTGGGGACCAAGTATTCAAACATATGAGAATTCAAAACCACCATAGGGTCTTCGATCCAATAAGAAATTTTAAAAATTATTTTTGATTATGTGTATGTATGTATATATGAAGAACAGCCTAAGGCTTTATGATTTCAGAGCTGGATATTACAAAGTCCTTCAATATTTGTTGCCTAGGATTAAAAGAGAGGAAAACTTTATAAACTTATTCTATGATGTTAGGATTATTCTGATTTAAAAAGAAAAGAACACAGACACACAAAACAAAATAAAAAACCACCTAGAAAATACAGATCGGTATTTGTTGTGAGTACAGATGAAAAATCCTCAAACGCCAACAAACCAAATCCAACAGCGGAAGGTACATGTGTTGACCAAGCTGAATTTGTCTCATGAATGGAATTTTTGTTTAACAAATGCAGAATAATAAATGCAGCAAACTGGGTCAGTGGCAGGAAAAATAAATATCATGAATTCATCTCATCACTATGAAGAAAAACTTACAATAAAATTCATCTTTATAAAATTTTACAAAAATTAGACATAGAGGAATGTATACCACATGATGAGGATTTTATAGAAGCTTAGATCCTGCATAGTACTTATAAGAGAAAAAAAATGATTCACTGTCCCTGGCCCCACATTCAGGAAGAAGACAAGGATGCTTATTTTCACCATCCCTAATCAATATACCATTTGAAGTCTTAGCCAGAGCAAGAAGGCAAGAGTAAGCAATAAAAGGCATCCATATAAGAAATATGCTATGATTTTATATACATGATTTTAAAACCCAAAGATTCTGCCCAGTGTCAGAACTGATAAATTCAGTACGGGATGAAAGATTTAAAGTCAGTTTTTACTTTGGGGTGGTGATGAGGCACACCTTTGATTTCAGTACTCGGGAGGTAGAGGAGGTAGATTTTTGTGAGCTTGAGGCCAGCCTGGTCAATACAGTGAGACCCTATTTCAAAACACAATTACAAATATATCAGTACCTGAGTCTGGTGTGGTGGCTCATTTCTGTAGTATCATGACTCAGGAAATGGAAGTAAGAACATTACTAGGAATTTGAGGCCAAAATTGTGACTCAAATAATAAATGAATGAATGAATAAAATATCAGTGTACAAATTCTGCATCTCTTTTAGAGATTAACAGTGAAACACCTGAGCAAGAATTTGTTGAGAGCAACCCCATTCCCCATAGGTATGGAAAGAGAATACAGGGGAGTAAGGTTGCTGAAGGATGTGAATGCTTTCAACCAATAAAGGTACAAAATGCTGATGAAAGAAGTTTCAGAAGACAAAAAGAGATGAGAAGATCTGCCAAGTCCATTCAGTTGTTAAACTGTCATTTTGCCTCCAAACAATTTATAGACTCAATTCCAGCCATTGATATTAAAATGCTATGCAGCTGGATGGTGGTGGTGGCATATGACTTTAATCCCAGCACTCGGGAGACAGAGGCAGGCAGATCTCTGTGAGTTCGAGGCCAGCCTGGTCTACAGAGAGAATTTAAGAATTGGCTCCATAGCTACTGATAAACCCTGTCTCAATAAAGGAAGGAAGGAAGAAAGGAAGGAAGGAAGGAAGAAAGGAAGGAAGGAAGGAAGGAAGGAAGGAAGGAAGGAAGGAAGGAAGGAAGGAAGAAAAAGGAAAGAAAGAAAGAAAATGCTGTGCTATACCAATGTAACACCCAGGATATCTAGTTCTCAGAGCTTAAAGGAGACATCCCCAAGGGATCTCTGAAAACGTGGCACTCCAGAAATTTAAACTGATTACAAGAGTGCTGCCGAAGGTTCTCTGTGGCTTTGGCACAACATCAGTCTCACCCCAAGGCTACGGTTGCCTTGAAAATCTGGGTTATGTATGTAAATACTTCAAGATATTTCTGGTCATAATCTGTTCTAAGAAACAGTCAGAGTCTTGACATCACTTCTCTAGGGAGATAGGAGACAAAGACTTCCTTGTAGCCTTAAGGATGATAAGAAGTGTGAAGGTTGATGATGCTCTTTCACAGTCCAGCCCTGGTTGTCCCTTTCCTTTAACTGAAAACTCTCTATTGCTGATCCTCTTCCTTTTTTATGCCACAGTGTATGCTTTGAGGTACAATCTCAAATCTCAGAGTTGAGCAGGTGGTGGTTCTCCTATTGCTCTATTTTTAACACATAAAAGATCAATTAATCAAGTTCTGCCGGCCTTGTGTTTCATATGATTGAGTGCCAGGTGAATCTGCTCTGCATCATTTAAATTTCAAGCCACATGAAAATACTCTTCTCAAAGGCACGAGGAAAGGAAAGTGCGATCTCCACGTGCCACCTATTTTTGGGTATTTCTCCCTTCATGGCCTTCCTTCCTCTGATAATCACACCGCAGTTTACTAACAAGTGATCAGAACACTCAGATGCAGTCCACATGCTTCCCGTTCCCCATCTCTCCATGTCCTCAGAGGTGAAGCTGTGGACCATGCAGTCCTTCAGGGCTTGCTTTCTCTATAATATTTCAAGGATGTTATCCCCAAGTGATCGGTCTCCCACTGAATAAACCCATTATTCTCAACATGGACCGGTAGAATTAAATTGTTGACCTTTAAGTGAGAGTCTGATTGAGAGTCTAGTCAACAAAGTGAATGGAGGGCAGAAAAAAAAACCACTCTACGGCCCCATTGCTGTACCAAAATCCTGCATTCACTGGAAACAGAGCACCGTCAAGATTTTCTAATTTTAAGCCAACATATTTCCTGTTTTTCTCCATAAGTCCATTTCTGTTTTCTTTCCTATTACTTATATCTGAAAGAATGTTAACCTATAACCTCCTGACTTCTTCAGCAGTAATGTGTATGCATCTAAAGCCCAAGGTGGACCCACAGTCTTCTCACATTTTTGAAGCATTATCTCAAAGCTATGTGGAAATTCATTCAACACTTAATTCTTTTCATCTTTTTCCGCGTACAATAAAATCAAGGTTCGCTTTTCGCTTTGACTGTCTCGACTTTATTCCTGGAATTTTGACTTTAGAGAGTACTTTTTTTCTGAGATTCTTTGTTAGGTCCACTTCCTGTTGTTGAATCGTGAGAAAAAGCCAGAGAAGGAGGACCTCTGCCTCTGCCTTTTTCTGCACACCATCCCCCATCTCTTTCAACATGCTCCCCTACCAACTATTCTGTACACCCATTCAATAAGTAAATAAATAATAAAAAAGAAAAAAAAAACCATGGAAGCCAGAAAGAAAGAGCACAACAGTTTTTAATTGTTTGGGGTAAAAAGAATTGCCAATTCCCAAATTTATAGTCAGTAAAAATAAAAATGAAGTAATTTTATTGTAGCAAACTCTTACTGTTTTCACCGAGGGTTTAACTTTGGATGGTGATTGTTGTTGGACAAGATGTTTTGTTTTCAGGATAGGATCAGAGACAGAACCTGGTGTTTTGAGAGCACTCTAAGCGAGGGGAGCACCCCACAATTCTACTACAACCCAGTCCCTCCCAGACACTACAAACACTTCAACTCAGGGAATAAAAGTGACCTAAGTAAAATTCCAGCAATGATCTAATTTCTGATATGCAAATTCCAACACAGAAACACAAGTTGCATGAAAAATCAAGACAGCGTAACTCTTCTGAACACTGTCAATCCCAGAGCAATGACTCTCAGTGAGAGGGGCTTCAGTCGAAGTCCATATAAGGAGTCGAAAACTCTTGCAAGTTTGTAAATATGTTCAAAGAGAATATAAATTAACTGGATTAACTTCAAGAGCATAGGAATAGTTGAACAAAGTATGAAATATAGGATATACAAAGTAGAATTCATACCAAGTGTTGATGCCTTTTTGGACTGAGCATTCCACAGTCCCTTATTCTCTGGACTTTTGGCCAGTTATGCATCACTGTGTTATTTGCCATCTATTAAAAATAGAAGTTCTCAAGGTCAGGGATGAGAGATGAATAGATCTACAGTTATAATGATAAGTATTTATGATTCGGTTCAATATTATGTCCACTTTATAGCATAATAACAGTAGATTCTCCCCTATGGCCTATGATCTATCTAGTCATTGTTTCTTGATCCAATAATGGATAAGTTTCATCCTGTGGAGTGGGACTTAAATCTAATCAGAAATTGGTTGTTTGCTCCCATGATGTTCATGAGACTATTGAAGTTTTTCCAGGTCAATCATTATCATAGCTCAGAGGACTTATAGCTGAATATGATTAGTGAGTGCTTATGTCTGCCAGGGGTCTGCATAGCACCTTCCAGCACGATAAAATCTAGCCAGTAGGGATGAAGCTTGTAGGTTTGTACTAGCTTGATTATGGCATGTTCTACTATGAGTCAGGTGTTTGGGGATTAGTGGAACCTCATTGGCCAACAATTCCATAAGCTATATTCCATTAACAACACTGGGCTTTTGATTCGTTAACCTTTGGTGTTTAGTAGAAAGATTCTCTGTTATAGGGTAATTCAATTTTAACTCTTTGTGATATATATATATATATGTGTGTGTGTGTGCGTGCGCGTGTGTGAATACATATGTAAATATATATGTGTGTGAAATTTCTATAGTAGCAGGTTGCCATATGTCTTTTTCAAAATGTCTTAGTGCTATTTATCCCTCCTCAAACTCCATTTTCTATCTTATCCTCCACTTCCCCAGCCTAGTTTAACCCTTACTGTTCTGTTATTTCCTTTCATCCCTTTATACCAACTGGTACATGATATCGCCATTCCTTTGGATGTCCCACTTCATGGTCCCTTAGCAATTTCCTGACCTCATGGAGTATTACAAATTAATAAATGCATCAATTATGAGTTTTTAAGAATTTCATGCCAAAAGCATAGAAAAGATTTTTAATACAAATAAAAAATTAACCAAATCTAGGGAAAGATAGACCCTTTAATGTGCAAGAGGCACATCAAGCATAAATAGAATCATAAAAGAAATTTTTGTATGATATTATAATTCAAACAATAACTATATAGAACAAAAATGCATTGACATCTGAGAAAAACACAAAGTCACAATATAAAGACAGGTCTATTGTTATAGCAGTTGGTTTCTTTACAAAAGTTTTAAAAGCAAGAAAGACTGGGAATGATGTATTTCAAGTTCTAGATGACCACAGTTGTATTAGACTTCTATACCCAGCAAAATTATCTGCTATAATTTATAAGGGGGAAATCTTTTAATTATAAAGGGTTGAGGGATTTATGACCACAAAGCCAGTTCTACAAGGGGTACCAGAAGGAATTTGTTGGGCTGAACAAAATGATAAGCACATTCAAGAGGTATGGGGTGATATTGTATTAGAACAATATGGTTTAGGAAGCCACCAAACATCATAAAATTAACAAAATGACAGAATATATACCTTTAAGTAATAACTCTGTATTTTAAATAATCTCAAGTTCCTCGTAATCAAACACAGGCCAGCAGATTTGATTTTGGAAAGTATCCATGTATTTGTTGCCTCCAAGAATGCAATTCACATTGTGAGATACAATATTTATGGAAAATGGTATTCCAGTAAATGTAATTCAGAGACAAGCAGGTGTCAGTAAATCCTTTCTGATAAAACAGACCTCAAGACCAACCAAATCCGGAGAGAGAATGAAGCTCATTTCAAACTGATTCACAGAACTGTCTATTAAGAGTACCTAGCAGTAGCGCTGGGTAGATGCTTCAGTTGCTAAATTGCTTGGTATGAAAACAGAAAGACATGAGTTTGGATCCCCAGAATCCACCTAAAAGCCAGGCATTTCAATGTGCATTTGTAGCCCAGCACTGGGAAGCAGACACAGACAGATTTGGCTTACCTGAACCCGTATGCTCCATGTTCAGTAAGGAGGGCTTTGTCTCCGAAAAATAAGGAGATAACGTGAGTGAGAAAGACATCTTGATGTCAAAAGCTGGCTTCTGCCAGAGAAGCAGGCCAGTAACTGTGGAACCGCATTTGCTGGCTAAAAGAGTAGCAGATTAAAACACAGCCTCTGTGCTGACAGAAAAACAGCAGAAATATATCATACAAATGGACTCAAGGACACAAATTACATTATTATCTTAGTACATGCAGAAACATTCCTTTGTCAAAATCCAACATTCCTTCATGATAAAAAGTACTCCAAATACTAGAAATAGAGGTAATTATATCTCAGTGTAATAAAGGCTGGTATGACAGACCCATAAACAACAATGATACTAAGACAATTTATAGAAAACAAGAGATTTTTTTTGGCTTATGGTTCTAGAGCAGTGGTTCTTAACCTCTAGGATGTGAAGCCTCAGGGGCTCACCAATCCTCTCATGGGATTCACATATCAGATATCCAGATATCAGATATTTATATTATGATTCATAACAATAGTAAAGTTACAGTTATAAAGTACCAACAAAATCATTTTGTTTGGAGGTCAGCACACCATGAGAAACTGTATTGAAGGATCACAGGATTAGGAAGGTTGAGATGCACTATTTTAGAGGGGTAGGGTCTACAACACTAGGGCAGAGACATCAGACAGGCATAGCAGCTGAAGCAGGATGCTGTAAGCTCACATATTGAACTGTAAACATAGAGGAGAGAGAGAGAGAGAGAGACCTAAAAAAAGGTGTGAGGGAGACAGAGGCAGGAGGCTTTTTGTGAGTTTGAAGTCATGTTTTGAAGACAGTTCCAGGCCATCCAGTGTTAAACAGTGAAGCCCTACCTCAATAAGTAAACAAACATAAGAAAACATCCAACTGAATAAAAAATGAGCTAAGCAACTGAACAGTGTCAACTAGCCAATAAATTTTTTCAAGAGATAACATCCTTGGCCATCACATAAATACAAAAAAAAATCTACTTTGGAATTCCATTTCACCTTCGTTCAAATGACTATCATCAGGAACACAAACAATGAGAACCACTGGTGAGGATATGGAGAACGGTGAGCTCCCGTGCTCTGTTGGTGTGACTGAAACTAATGTATCCACTGTGAAAATCATTGGAGAGGTTTCTCAGAAAACTAAAAATAGAACTACCATTTGACCAAGCTCTATCATTTCTGGGCATGCACCCAAAGGACACGATAGCCTATCACACAGATAATTTGCACATCCATGTTTGTTGCTGCTCTCTTTACAATAGCAAAAGAAATGGAATATGCCTAAATGCTTTGCCTTTAAATGTTTCATTTCTATTTTTAAAAACCCAGAATATTATTTATTTTGGCCATTGCTGCCTATAATAGTTTGCTAAAAATAACATACTTGGAGGCTTAAATAGTAGACACATCCTTTCTCAAAATTCAGAAGGCTGGAAGTCCAAGAACAAGGTAGTGGTGTCTTTGGTTTCTGGCAAGGCCTCAATTCTTGTCTTGAAGTTTACCAATTACTTGCTGTATCCAGAGAACCTAGACAACAATGAGGTACCCTAAGAGAGACCTGCATAGATCTAATCTACATGGGAAGTAGAAAGAAAGACAAGATCTCCGTGTATGTGTGTGTGTGTTTCCTTGGTACATAGAGGAATACCTAGAGCTCTGAAATGTGCCATCTTCCTCAAAGTCCTACCATAGTAGGACCACAAATTTAATCTCAGTTGCCTTCCTAAAAACTCTCTCTCCAAACACAATTACACAAGATCTTAGGGTGGTTAGGGTGTTGTGTTAGTTAGGGTTTCTATTGCTGTGAAGAGACACCACAAACATGACAAGTCTTATAAAGGAAAACATTTTACTAGGGCTGGCTTACAGTTTTATAGATTTAGTCCGTTATGTTCGTGGCAGTGTGCAGGTAGACATGGTACTGGAGAAGGAGCTGAGAATTTGGCATCTTGATCCACAGGAAACAGGGAGTAAACTGTCTTATCAGGTGTGGCATGAAGATATATGTGGTGCAGGAGAATTATCTGTATTCTGTCAATCATATTTTAATAAAACACTGATTGGCCAGGCAGGCAGTATAGGCAGGAAATCCAGACAGGAAGTAGAGGTGAAGCAAAGAGATTGGGAGTATTCTGGCAAGCAGGAAGCTCCCTCCGCACTCCTGCGCAGACCACCAAAGAGGCAGCATGTAACTTGCCCAGCTGAAAAAGGTACCAAGCCATATGGCTAACGTAGATAAGGATAATGGGGTAATGTGTGTCATAAGAACTAATAAGTAGCCTGACCTAATGGGCCAATCAGCTTTATAATCTTATGGAGTCCTGTGTGTGATTTTCCTTGGGAGTTGCCGGTTGTGGGGTACCGGGCGGGACAGAAACCCCAACAAGCCGGCCCTCATGTTACATATATGAGACCTCAAAACCTGCCTCCACAGGTGTCAATGTATGGATTTGACATCTGGAATATTTCAGACTTTAATATAGCCCTAGTATTCTTAATCGGTGTGATATTTTCCCAAAATATTAAGGAGCATCCCTTCTGTACTAGATGAAGTATTTTCCTTTGGTTGAACCTACGCAACTATACTGTAATATAGATGTCACTAAAAATACAGAAAAGAGGAACTAACAAAGTAATAAAATAGCAGATTCAACTATACCACAAAGAAGGTAGTAACATCAATTATGTAGTAAAAGACATGGAAAGCAAAGAACAAAATGATAGAATTGATCTTTTCTTATTAATAGTTAATTTATATGCCATTGATGAAACATTATTATAGAATGGATAAAAATTACATAAATCATTTATTCATGACTACGGAAACTTACTTCAGATCACATGGCACAAATAAACTAAGAATGAAAAGACAAAAATGCCTTTCATACAAATAATAATAAAGTATATTGGGGTGCTCTACTAGTATCAAAGGAAAAAATAGATTTTTTTATGACAAAAATGTTACAAGAGACAAAGATGGTTGCTATATATTTCATGTCCATGAAAAATACACCTAATACTATTGGTGGCTATGTTTCTAATCCCAGTATTCAGGATATAATGGAAAATTTAAAATGCTGCATGATCCCTGGTGGTGGCAGGCAGCAGAAATGCTGCAGGTGCCCAAGCGGTGACAGCAGGCCATGTTGCAGCAGGCAAAGAGCCTTGAGAGCAGCCAGTCCCAGGCACGGACAGCTGTAGGTCCCCGTGTGGTGGCTGTTCCCAGGCAGGGAGACACGCAGTAGCAGGCAAGAAACAGAGACATGGATAGGCACACCATGAAAGGTGAGATTGTATATTTATTCAGTGGGTTATGGCTGGGGAAGGGAGAAGGGGAGAAGCTCTGTAGACCAGGCTGCCCTTAAACTCAGAGATCTGTCAGCCTCTACCTTCCAAGTGCTGGGATTAAAGGAGTGCGCCACCTCACCTTGCTGAAAGATTTTCTTTAATTCCTTTTCACAAGTTGGACTATATGGGCTCTTGCCCTAAGGTCACCAGTCACTTTATTTCATTTCTTATTCTGTTTATCTCCCTGAACACAGGACTTAGTTCCATTCCATTTCCTAGTGATTCCTTTCTTCTCAAACTTTACATTTTTTATTTTTTCTTATTCAGCTTGCTCTTTTTCATTATTAATCTCTATTAGAGTTAGCACTAATAAACATATAACAGAGTCTATACTAGGTTGTATTGAGATTTCCTCTGCCAATGGAATTAATCCATAATTCTTTACTTTAGCCTCAGACACTTTGGAGAAGGGTAAAAACAGCACAGTCTTCACCAAAATATCACAAGAATGATCTCTAGGGCATATATTAATATTTTCCTCTGAAACTTCTTGAGACAGGCCCCTACAATTCAAATCATTATTGGCACCGTTGTCTTCCATGTTACTACTAATACTAAGTAACACTTTAAGTATTTTACTGCTTTCATAACCCAAAGTACCAAATTCTAAATTCCTCTGATTAAAAACAGGTCAGGACCATCACAACAATACCCCAGTCTCTGGCACAGCAATATCTGTTGCTGTGAAGAGACATCATGACCGAGACAATTCATTTTTTTTATTTTATATACCATAGTTTCTCCTCCCTTCTCTTCTCTGGTCCCCCCAACACCTCCCTAACACCCTCCTCATCCTCTCCTCTCCAGTCTCCATTCAGATGGGGTAAGCCTCCAACAGGAATAAACAAAGCATGGCATATCAAGCTCCTGCCCCCTGTCTCAAGGCTACACAAAGCATTCCACCATAGGGAACGGGTTCCTGGTGTAGGAGGTTCTTCTGTCTATGTGTTGCTTTCATTGGTTGAATAAAGAAACTGTCTTGACCTTTTGATAGGGCAGCACTTAGGTAGGTGGAGTAGACCGAACTGAATGCTGGGAAGAAGGGCAGACTGAGAGCTGCCATGGAGCTGCCAGTTTAGACATGCTGAATCTTTCCCAGTAAGCCACAACCTTGTGATGACATACAGATTATTAGAAATGGGTTGAATCAAGATGTGAGAGTTAGCCAATAAGAGGCTAGAACTAATAGGCTAGGTAGTGTTTAAATGAATACAGTTTCCATGTAATTATTTCGGGTGTATTTCAGGTGTAAGCTAGCCTGGTGGCCGGGACAGAACAAGGGTCTCCTACAATAGGTTCCAAACAGCCAGCTCATGCATTAGGGACAGGTCCTGGTCCCACTGCTAGGGCCCCCACAAAAGACCAAGCTGCACAACTGTCACCCAGATACAGAGGGCCTAGGTCAGTCCAATGCCAGCTCCCTAGCTATCAATCTAGTGTGTGGGCTCCCACAAGTTCAGGTCAGCTGCATGATAACCCTTATAAAAAGAAAGCATTTAATTGCAGTGGCTCATTTTCACTTCATAGATTCAGTCTGTTATCATCATGGTAGGACATGGCAGGGTGCAGGTAGACATGGTGCTCTAGTAGTAGCTGAGAGTCCTACATCTTGCAGGCTATAGGAAGTTGTCTGAGACACTGGCAGTATCTTAAGCATATATGAGACCACAAAGCTTGTCTCTGCAGTGACACACTCCTTCCAACAAGACTATACCTACTCCAACATGGCCACAGCTTCTAAGGGTGCCATTCCCTTTGGGGGCAGTTTTCTTTCAAACCACCACAGTTGCCTAGCCCAGTCCTGATATGAGGTTTTGTGCCTAGTCTTATTGTAACTTGCTATGCTGTGTTTCATTGATATCCCTGGCAGGCCTGCTATTTTCTTAATGGAAACAGAGGACCAGTGGACCTGGGGGAGAGGGGAGGTGGTGGTTGAGTGAATTTGGGAAACTGTAGCGAGGATGCAATATATGAGAGAAGAAATTAAATATATTTTTTTAAAAAAGAAACAAGTTAACCTTTAACACACCTTTAACCCCGGTACTCAGGAGGCAGAGGCAGGTGGATCTCTGTGAGTTTGAAGCCAGCCTAATCTACAGAGTGAGTTTCAGGACAGGCTCTAAAGCTGCAGAAAAACTCTGTCTTGAAAAAAAAAGAAAGAAGCAAGAAATTGACACACACACACACACACACACACACACACACACACACACAAACTTGAATGAGTCTCAAAAGTATTACACTGAGTGAAATAAGGCAATCTTAAAAGATCATGTCTACCATGTTTCCATTTCCATAACATTCTGAAAAGGCAAAACTGTAGGGATAGTGAACAGACCAATACCAGCAAGTGGCTGAAGGTGAAGAGAGAATGCAATTATAAAAGTGTAGCCCAGGGGATTCTTTATAATGATGGAAATGATCTGCAGCCTCATGGTGGTAACGGCTCCATAAATCTCTACCTGGGTTAAAACTCATGGAACTGTATAGAGTACAGTCAGAAAAGTCAAAGTTACTTTCTGACAATTCAAACAGAAATTTAAATAAATTGAGACCCAAAGAAAAGGAAGTAAGAAAGCTCTGGCTCTGGGATATCATGTTTGTAATAATTTCATTCAGGAAAACAAAAAAGGCGTTAGCATGCTCTTTAAAATCAGAATAGACACCACATAAAAAACTATAGATGGAAACAAAATTACCTCTGAAATTACCTCTGAAAGAAAGGCCAAGACGTGATAAAATTTGTTTGTTTATATAATGAATATAATTATATATTATATGATACATATATAATTATATATAATGTAAAATAAATATATGTGGGAAAATGAGTGTTTTTTTGTTTTACAGAAAAGACATATGCAAGCTGGTCCACATGAGTCCATAGCTAAGTACAGCAGATTTTTGTTCTTAAAATGACTTGGTAGCTCCTTTAGTTGGGAAAGTGAATTGATTCTAATGGAGACACATGCCACACGGCACAAACCTTTCTGGGGATGCTATGCAGATGCCCCAGCAGAACCTCACAGGATCCTCTAAATTATGCCCTGACCTTGTAAGCCGTGTTGTTACACTGTAAACAACTCCCTTTTATAAGCCTGTACAAGTCTGTTTTAAACAAAAGCAAAATCCCATGCCCTCTTATCTTCTACCTGCTAAGTGTCAAAGCATGTCCTTGAATCAAATGAGTATCTGTAGTTGTGAGGTCAGAGCAGGTGTGCAAACTCTGCTCCTCAGCTGACAGCAACAGAAGCTATTCTTTACAGCCCACTTCATAGCTGCAGTGTGCATTTCTGCTGCTGTAGGTCACCACACAAATTGCAAAATAATAAAAAAATAATTGATAGTCACTGTTAAAGGGAAATACAGAAAGTGATTTCAGAAACTTCGGACTGAGTTGAGAAAACTAGTACAATCAGCCTCAGTTCCAGTACATACTAAGTAGAGTGTGTGAGGACAGAAATTTTGTGTACAAAAACAGAAAGAAATTTTGAGTACAATGGGAATTGTCTACATCCCTAAAGAAATTTGTTAAGAAACTGAATAAGACTGGGGCTCTAAGTTGTATTGGATGAAAGAGTCACATTCTATGTCACCCAGCCAGGGATCTTCAGAGAGATTCTGGGTTAAATACAGCATTCGCAGGAAAACACCTTAATGAATGGGTTCATGAGGTTTAGGGGGTTGGCGATAGACAAGAATTGTCTGCACATGGGGTGCTTTGGGGAGAACCAAATATGTACAGTCTGTCTTTCTTTAGAGAAGACCCTACATTACAGAATTTTGGAGAGTGTTGATTTTCAAAATGCCTCTGTAAGCAGAGAGAGTGAAAAATGGCAAGAAAATGCATCAAACTCAGTCCAGAAAAAAACAAAGAAAGGAAAGCTTCAGAAGACTCAATTGGTAGAAACATGGATGACCTTTCCGGAAGGGCTATGGAAGGAGGCACTGAAGCACCATACCACAGAAGAACATGGAGACGGTGATACCTCAGAATTGTTAACTCTCAGCTATGAGAGCTGTAAGAAAAGCTTCTTTCTCAAGACAGAAAACAAAACAAAACCAGGATAGCCAAAACAATCGTGTACAATAAAAGAACTCCTGGAGGCACCACCATCCCTGACATCAAGCTCTATTATAGAACTGCAGTAAGAAAAGCAGTCCATTATTGACATAAAAACAGAGAGGTTGTCCAATGGAATCGAATCAAAGACCCAGATATTAATCCTCACACCCACAATACCTAATTTTTGACAAAGAAGCAAAAAATATAAAATGGAAAAAAGAAAGCATATTCAAAAAAATAGTGCTGGCATAAATGGATATCAACATGTAGAAGAATGGAAACAGATCCATATCTATCGCCATGCATGAACTCAGGTCCAAATGGATCAAAGACCTTATCATAAAACCAACCACACAGAACCTCATAGAAGAGAAAGTGGGAATTACACTGAACACATTGGCACAGGAGACCACTTCGTAAATATAACTTCAGTAACACAGACACTGAGAGAATCAAGTAATAAGTGGGAACTCCTGAATCTGAAAAGCTTCTGTAAAGCAAAGGACACAGTCAACAAGACAAAACGACAGTCTACAGAATGGGAAGTAGAAAAAGACAAGATCTCCTAAATAAATTGGGAGCATGGGAATCATGGGAGAAGGCAGAAGCGAGGAGAGAGGAAGGGGAGCAGAGAAAAAATATATAGCTCAATAAAAACAATTTAGAAAAAGAAAGGTTTCTTTCAATTAATTTTACTTATCAACCTGTCGGATCTCTGTTTCTGTACCTGAATATTCTACCTTGTTGTATAGCATTATTTTACCTAAACTTTCAAGAATATCTTAGAGTTATAATAATAAGGTAGCAAAAGGGCCTATTACATATTTTCCTTTTAGTCACTTTTTCTGGTGCTCTTCATTCACATGTCCATCTGGTATCATTTTCCCTTCTGCCTGAAGGAAATCCTGAAACACGTCTTGTAGTGTCAGTTCCTTGATTGATGGGCTTTCTCTTTCCCTCATTAGGGGATGCATTTCCTTGCTTCTTTGCACACCTGGCAATTTTTGATTGGGTGCCAAATGCTCTGAATCCTACCTTGTTGGATACTGGAGATTCTTATATTCCTATAAATATTCTTGAACTCTGTCTGGGACACTGTTAAGTTGTTTGGAAACAGTTTCATCCTTTTGGGTCTTGCTTTTCTGATTTGTTGGACAGATCCAGAAGTGTTTAGTCTAGGGCTAATTCTACCTCACTATTGAAGCAGGACCCTTCTAAGCATGTTACCCCATGCCATATGAGCTAGAAAGCTTTCCAGTCTAGCTGATTAGAAAAAAACAAGCACCATTCTTCCCCGTGTGAGTACTAAGCACCGTCACTTCGCATCTTTTTGGGTGCTCCTTTGCCTTGCCTTGGTTATTTTCCTCGTACACTAGTTAGCACTTTACTAGATGCTTAAGGAGACCCCTCCACACACCTTCAAGGTTCTCTCTGCTGTTGTCTTCACTTCCCTGTTACATTGTTCTTCTGGAATCCTAGCTTCCGTGTCTTCAACTCAGGGAGTATGCTAGGCTCTGGCTGTATTCTCTCTCCTGGCACCATTCAGAAGCTCTCTCAAGTTGCAGAGTCAGGCAAATCTTACAGTCATTCTCACTTACATGACACTAACTAGAACGTTTCCGTGAGCCTTGAACTTTGTTGCTTGACTTCCAGTATTGTAGAAACCATCGGTTCATAGATTCTTGTTTGGTCTTGTTGTTTCTGCCAGGAGGATGGATCGAAAACCCTTGGCTCTATCTTGGCCAGCAGTAAAATTCTCAGTTGAGTTGAATTTCATAAATCACATAAGTCTAATGTTTTTGGACTTTGACAAACAGCTGTGAGGAATTCTAATACCCATTACTTAGAGAGTTCTTCCTTGTACTTTTTAGACTTTACATTTTCATAGAATCTGTAAAATCAAAGATTTCCACTCCCTCTCACCTCATTGGCTGCAGTATAAGGGTGTGTGGACTCTGCTTTTCACCTGGGCAGTACAGTGGAGCTGACCCTCTTGGCAGGGATGGGGTGGGGGGGATAAGGATGGGTGGGGAGGGGAGAGGGTAAGCCAACCCTGAGTTCATGAGAGCAGCAAAACTGTCCCTGCCACCCCCTTTGTCCGCCATGTGGTGGCATGGGTGAAGAAAAACTGTCCTCCACTCCCACCCCTTGTTACCTATGGCAGGCAGGAGAGCTGGACTTTGGAGAATGAGAGCAGTACAGCTGGCCCTGCAGCTTACTAACTGCAGTACTCAGGGGAACAGGCCCTGCCCCTAACCTGGGTAAAACAGTAGAGCTGGCCCTGGTGGTGGTGGTGGTGGTGGTGGTGGTGGTGGTGGTGTGTGTATGTATGTGTGTGTGTGTGAGCCAGCCCTGAGGGCATGGGAGAACTGGTCCTGCTTCCTGCTGCTTGCTGCAGTGGGTGAACTAACCAGGGCAGTGCTGGAGAGCTCATCCTAGTGGTGTTGAGGGAAAAATGGCAGGCTGATCAATCCAGCTTCTACTCAGTCCCAGGACCAGGGCTGTGGGTTAGCCCACCCCAGCATCCACGTCATCTATGAACTGCTGGAGCACACAAAGAGGCCAGACCTGCAGATCCAAAACTGCAAGGTCTCCATGACATAGGACAGGTTATCCAAGAAGAGTCCCAGAGAGGGCTCAGTATTTCGGGTATAGCAGAAGCCAGAGGCCTTGGACTACACTAATGACCCATTGCAATGAACACTTACAATAAAGGTGTATGGACTAAGGGGCACTTAGACTGTGTGACTCACTGTGTCCCACTATAGCTTCCATGCCAAGACTTTTGTGTTGTATGGGGGGTTTTGTATGTTTGTTTTTTGTTTTTCTTTTAAATTTTATTTGGGGGAAGAGATTACAAGGGCAGAGGGCAGATATGTAGGGATGGGAGATGAATGCCATCAGGATGCGTGATGTGCAATCCACAAAGAATCAATTAAAAGATGGCTTAAAAATATAAAAGATTTTCACTCAAATTCCGAACTTCTCTATGCTGGCGAATCTTCATTTTTATTCTTAATTTTATTGCAGAAACCTTGAAAAACAGCATTGCTTAATAGTACTTGTAGATATTTTCCTGGGGAAATATAACATATTTTAAGATTTTAATCCCCAAGTGTTTTACCCCCACCATTACTTTTGATGTTGTTTTGTATTGTTTGGTTTTGGTTTTGGATCCCCAACCTTGGGATTTCTTGGTTATTTGGGATCCTTTGTGCTTCCACATGAACTTGTTTTTATTTATTTCAGTCAAGGAGGTCATTGGGCTTTAGATGGGGAGTGCACTGAATCTGTAGCTTACTGTAGCCTCATGTCTACTCATATATATATTATATAGCCACATATATATCTGATAGATATGTGGCTATATATATGATATATATATATATATATATCATATATATATATCGTATATATATAATATTAGCCACATGCCACAACCCAAGATAGAACATTATGCTGACTAGTTTAGTTTTGGGTCAACTTGGCATAAGCTCGAGTCATTTTGGAAGTAGGAACACCAGTTGAAAAAATGTCCCCACCAGACTGGCCTGTGGACTAGCATGTGGTATAATTTCTTAACTGATAATTGGTGTGGAAGGGCCCAGATCCCCAAGGCAATGACAGCTCCGGCTGGCTGGTGGTCATCAGTGCTGTAAGAGTAGGCTGAGAAAGCCAGTAAGCAGCATCCCTCCGAAGGCTCTTCATCAGCTCCTGCCTCCATGTTTTTGCTCTCTTGATCTGAATTCCCTCAGTCATGGGCTGTGCTGTGAAACTGTAAGCTGAAATGAACTCTTTCCTCCTCAAGTTGCTTTGGGTCATGATGGTTTCTCTCCGGAATAGAAACCCTAACTAAGACAAGCATGAAGGAACTTGACAAAAATATGTTTTCTTGTGTCTCAAGCAGCCTCTACCTCAGGAGGAGGAATAGGCCAAAAGAGTGAACAAATGAAAAAGTGACAAAAACACACAAGTTCGATCATAGCAGGCTCTAAGTACAGATAATGTCATAATGCAGAGAAGTTGTGATTCTAGACTGGGTGGCCAAGGAAGGTCTCATCTCGTAGATGACGCTTGAGCAAAGATCTGAAGGAAATGGAAAGGTATTGTGTGGGGAAAGAGCAGCCCAGGCAGAGAGAGACCATGTATGTGAAAGGGGCAAAGCTGAAGTCTAGACAGCTACGAACAGAAAAGTGGCTTGTGTGTCTCGAGACAGTACAGAAAGGGAGGGTCAGCTGGTACCGAGGGAAGATAATGGGACTAGAAAATACCATGAAATGCACGGGGTCTTTATGTTTTTATTCAGACAGCCCCAGGACATCGTTGAATGTCTTAAGCAGAGGAGTGGCATGATGACGCTAAAGCTTTCCAGAGCTAACTTCGAGTACTGTTCAGAACATGAATTGGTAGTCTGGAAAGGGCAAAGGATGAACTATGCCAACCTGTTAGGAGGCTTAGTCATAGGAAATCTGGTAAGAAGTGATTGGATTGTAAACATCGTTGGAATGAACAAACAATGGGGCTTACTAATGAATTCACTCTCAGTTTTTTATGTTATGTGTATTCGTGTTTGGCTGCATGTATGTCTCTGTATCATGTGTGTGCCTGGTGCCCTCAGATGCCGAAGGGTGTTGGATTCTGGGACCTGGAGTTGCTTACAGGTGGTTGTGAGCCACCATGTGGGTGATGGGTATCAAATTTGGGTCCTTTGGAAGAGCAGCCAGTGCTCTTAAATACGGAGCCATTTTCCAGCCCCTTGAATCCTGAATCACCTCTGTTACTATTCTAGGAAAGGTATGACCTAGAGTAACTAGGTATAAAGTCCTAGAGCAACTGAAAGAACATAATTATTATTCCTGACATAGATAGAAAAGACACCTAGGACAATCAGTTTTGGACATGTGAGGTTTAAACTGCTGACTACACAGCCTAATGGTGATGTGTGGTTATGTAGAAATGTGGAGTTCTTTGGAGAGGTCTGCGCTGCGCACAAATAACATTATTTGGAGCTATTAGCATGAGTGATAATACTTGCAAAAAAAGAAGAACCTCCAAGGTTGAACTCTGTGGAATTCTAATATGTAGAAGCCAGGGAGGTAAAGAAGAAATTAAGCGTAGGCATTTGCAGAAGAACAGTTAGAGAGGTGGAACAGGGTGTCCTGTAAGACAAGTTTAAAGAGGACAAAGCAATACGTTTTGTCGAATGCTGCTGATAGGTTAACTAAGATTATAAGAATGAATTGCATGCACTGGGAGGTCGTCGATGACTTTGATAACTGTGGTGTCAGCTGGGGAACAGAGTCAAAGAATGATTGGCAATTGTTCATGAGAGAACTGGAAGAGTGGAGCGTAGGGCAGGGAATACATCACTTCCAAGGAGTCCTGCTGTAAACAGAAAGGCTGGGGTGATGCATAGAAAGAGACAGCACAAAGAGAAAGGCATTTTGCTGGGTCATGTTTTTCAAGTACAAAAGACACTTGAGTGCAAGAGAACTCAGGCAAAGTAAAGAGAATTGGTAATATAAGGGAAAGACCAAAGAAACGTTGAACCTGATATCCCTGAACAAGGGGAGGTCATTGGTTGCCATGTACAAACAGAGGACATCTACTAAGAAGGGTCAGGACAGTGTATCCATAGTAACAGAAAAGAAGGCCTAATATAATGGGTTATCAGACGAGCCCATATTATGAGCTTCTGGGGAAAATAAAAAGCTCTCTGACAGCTCCTATTCTCTCAGTGAAATGGTCGTTAAGACAAAGAAGCGAGAGTGTTCATGAAAAGTATGGGCTCATTGGTCTTTGTGGTAAAGACAAGATGAGAAGCTATTGTCTGGGACGGCAGAATGCGTGTCTTAGGGGAAGGTATTGGAGAGGCAGCAGGCAGCAGTAAGGATCCTCTTATGCTTCACTGCATCACTACATAGTAAGATACTCTCTCGAGATTGCAGATTTTTCTGTAGCCATGTAATCCAAGTTTTGGTCTGCATAATATTAATGTATAGTTCATAAAATTGTATGGAAATAAAACTTACATTGCCCACTAATCATATTAAGAGATCATCTTCAACGAGAAGCAATATTGGCAAAGTAGTTTCATGAAAAAATGAACCTCTGTAGGCCATCACTTCTGATAAGAGAAAAAATATTCAAGAAAAATTGATGGTACCTAATTCCTTCCCCCTCAGAACTCCATGTTATCAATTTTTAAAATCATCCCTGGCCTGTTTCTCCACCTTGTACTCATTGATTCCTTCATTAGTTAATTTTCTTGTTGTTTTTGAAACAACACCTGAAGGAAGCAGCTTAATCAAGGGAAGACTTATTTTGGTCCATGGCCTGACAGGATAGAGTCCATCATGATGGAGAAGGCAAGGCAGTAGACACTTGCTTACACCTGGATGGATCAGGAAGTAAACAGGAAATGAGACTGAGCTAGGAGAAAAAAAACATGAATATCCACTCCTGTCCCCATCCCCCAGAAGGAAACTTCTTCCAGTTTCGACTTCTCAGAGGCTCAACCATCTCTCAAAACAGTGCTACAAGCTGAGAACCAAATGTTCAAACAAATGAATATCTGAGGGAATATTTCCCATCAAGCCATAAAAATGTCTACTGGGTAAATGACTTAATTGATGGTGGATGAATAACCATAGCTTCTTGGCCTTGGCCACTTGCTCCTATCTCTTTAGGTTATGATTGCTTAGATGTCTTCTCACTACACATGTCCTTGACTGTGATGGGATAGAATGTCTTCCAGTAGAGGACACCTGAAGTTTTGGCGACGTAGATAGCAGGGTGAGGTGCCAGTTGTTTGCTTCTCAAGCCTGTACCTAGTTGTGCTGATAGCTTTGAATACTAAAGAAGATTAATTGGGTTTCTATTTGACTTGATCTTCAGGTCTTTCTTTCAGCTGGCTCTAACCCTAGGTAAGAAGTATTATTTGTTAAACTCCTCAGACTCTCACATAAGTTTATAGATTACATAAAATGACAAGTTACTAGTGCAATGGAAACTCTCAGGAATCTACGAGGGTGACCCTAGAGAAGACTCCAAGCAGTAGGGGATATGCAACCTGAACTGGCCATCTTCTGTAACCAGGCAAGACTTCAAGCGGAGGGATTGGGAAACCAACCCAACCTCAAAACCTATAATTTGTCCTACTGCAAGATGGGCTGGGGTAAAGGTGTAACAGAACTTGTGAGAATGGCCAACAAATGACCGGTCCAGCTTGAGACCCATGCTCATCCCTGACACTGTCTGCAGGGCCAGGACCCAGAGGCTAGGTAACCCAAAAACCTAGGATAGAATCAAATACAACTGGCAAAAAAACCAATGAAATGTTTTCTAATGATATTCTGCTATACTCATAGATTGTTGTCTAGCCCAATTGTCATCACAGATGCTTCACCCAGAAATTAATGGAAGCAGATACAGAGACCCACAGCCAAACATTAGGTGGAACTCAGGGAATCCTGTGGAAGAGGGGGAGGAAGGACTGTAGGAGCCAGAGGGGTCAAGGACACTCCAAGAAAATGGCTCAGAGAATCAACTAACCTGGGCTCATAGGAGCTCACAGAGACTGAATTGATAACCAGGAAGCCTACATGGGCCTGACCTAGACACTGCATATATGTTATAGTTGAAGAACTTGGTCCTCTTATGAGACCCCCTAACAGTGGGAGCAGGGGCTGTCTATGACTCTTTTACCAGATTTTGGGACCCATTCCTCATACTTAGTTGCCTTGTCCAGCCTTAATTTCAGGGGAGGGGCATAGTCTTACTGCAACTTGGGGTGTCATGTTTGATTGCTATCCATGGGAGGTCTACCCTTTTCTAAATAGAAACAGAGAAAGAGTGGGTGAGGGACTGGGAGAAGAGGTGGGAGGGGAAACTGCAGGTGGAATGCAAAGTAACGACACAATTAAAAAGTGGTAGGTTGTTAAATTAAGGTAATAAATAATAGACCCACAACATGAGGCTGTATATGATAAAATAGAAAATTAAAAACCAACCCAAAATCCAATCCACAGGCGGATGTGTTTGAGTGCTTGGTTCCCAACTGGTCAGACTGTTTCACATAAGTGCGCCACCTTTAGGAGGTTTAGACTTGCTTGAGAAAATAAGTGACTAAAGTCAGGAGTTGAGGGGTTATAGCTCAGCCTCATTTTCAGTTTGCCTTCAGCACCCTCAGTGAACTAAGACATGAGGAGGTGAAGCATCCTAGCTACAAACTACTGGCAATGGAAAGTACATTTCCATTATGTTTTCTCTTGATGATGGACTGTATCCACTCAAACTCTAGGCTAAAGGGGACCCTTCCTTCCAAAGTTGCTTTTGAGCAGGTTCTTGGCCATAGAAACAGGAAAATAACTAACACAGTGTTCATGACATGTATGTGGGATGGAGAGGCAGGGACGGGTGTCCAGACAGTTGAAGATCTACCACAAACCTCATCTTATCATGAACACATCTTTAGGAGAGAAGTTACTACTTCATTGTTTAAAAAGAATCATTGCCATATGATGGGGAAACTCTAAACCAATCACATCTAGTTAGGGTGTGGCTACCTGTGGCCCAGGTAGCAAAACTGGTAAAACACCGACGCCCTCTCTCTCTGTGCGGTGCCCGCCAGACCAATTGGATTTCAGACATGCGATTCTTGTAGCATGATTTTCCCCTTTTCAACTATTAAAAATAACTGTTATTCTTGAGCTGGTCTGGTTATTTACCATACCGACCTAATTCGGCAACAGCCATAAAAATTGCAGTGCTTTTTTTTTTTAAATTTCACTTTCTAAAACTAGATGTAGACTAATTAATTATAACTAGATACATCTCCAAAAAAGTCTCTAACAAAAGTAATAGTGATGCTAGTGCTTGTGATAACCCTGGCAGGTCCCAACTATTAAAACATTTTTTTTGAGAATTTCATAGATGTGTACAATGTGTTTGGATAAAGTCAACCCCCCAATTATATCTCCCTCCCGACTTCAAGTATTCTATTTGTAGACACTGAATCCAACTGGTGCTGTCAGTACATTCATGGTTGTAATCCCCTGGACTGTGGAAAACATATCCGGCCAAACCTTACTTCCAATGTTTCATATCAATTATCTCATTTAATCTCCATCTAACTTTATGAGGCAGGTAGTCTTCATATCTCTATATTGCAGATGTAGAAACTTAGGCAAAGTTAATTATATTTGACTTTGGTTATATAGTTAGTTGGCAGAGCAGAAATTCCAGCCTGGGAACTCAGATTGTAAAGGTTCTCATTTTTTTTAAGTTGTTGCATCTATCTATCTATCTATCTATCTATCTATCTATCTATCTATCTATCTATCTATTGTGTGCATGCATTCATACTACTGTGAGGGTATGGAGGTCAGAGGACAGCTCTAAGCATCAGCTGTCTTTTTCTACCATGTATACCCTGAGGATTGAACTCAGGTCATTAGTCTTGGTGACAAGATGACTCACCCACTGAATCATCTCAGTGGGCCCAGACTGCCTTAATCATTAAATAATAATGACCAATAGGGAGGAACCGAGGAGTCATTATAGTCTTCCTAGTTACACAAATAGCATTAAAGCAGGTACCATGGAACATGCTGAAATCCATAGAGATCAAGCCTTGGTTTGGGGGGGGACCTCATACTCTACTCTAAGCACCAGGAGTGGGCCAGTCATGGATAGTGGGACAAGCAATACTACCCTTTTGAAGCAGACTGGGATGCTGAGACTTCAACACATCCAGTCACATTTTAATTATTAATCATTGTGATTTTTTTTGCAGTATTTTCAAGATAACATCTTAATGTCTTTTTTTTTCTTCAAATATTTTTATTTAATTATTCAAGAATTTTTACATCATTCATTGATCATACTCACACCCTTCCCAAACTCTTCCCATGTCCACCTGTCTTCCTACACACCTGGATTTGTGTGCCTCTTAAAAAAGCCACCAAGACCAATATGTGCTGCCCATATATTCTTGGCTGTGTGACCCTGTACTGTAGCATGACTGGCTTGAGATGGTCTCTTTTCCTAGCAGCTAGCAATTGCCAATAGTGCCTCTGCCAGGGATGGGACTTTCTGTCTACCTTCACTCTCTGGGACTTGGTCTGTCTTGGGCTGTCACAGACCTTGTGCATGCAAGGCCACATTTTTCTATGTAGCCCAGGTGGTTGACCTGAAACCCACAGTCCTCTGAACTCAGCTCCTGGAATACTAGCATTACAGATGGCTGTCACCACATCCAACTTAAAAGGTAAGAAATGGAGCTCCAGAGAGTGACTTACCTTGTCCAAGGCCACAAGTTTCACTCACTTTCATGTAACTACATGCTAGGGAGCTGAGAGCGGACCCTGCCCATGCCAACAGGCTCCTGCGCTGTCAGTCATGTTCCTGTCCTCTTCAAAGTTACACACTACGCTCTCTGTCTGCGGAACTCCAGTGGAGGCAGAACAAATATCTGGATCCCCTTTGGAAAGTTTTTCCAGCACCATGATGAACGCTTTCTGTGTACGAGTCACAGACCAGCACTGTGTTCCTGTCTCTGAAGTAAAAAAATAAACACTGTGTGGCTTGAGGGAATTTTTAACTAGAAACTTCTACTTGAGCAAACTTTGGAGCTATGGGCAACTCTGAAAGCCCAGGACACAAACGTCTAGGCTGTTTTTTGCCCATGAACTCAGAACGGTGGGGGTGAAAATGGAGGTGGACGCTTTCCTCAATTCTCTCTCCACTTTAGCTCCAACTGATTTTTACAAGTGGTCAGCATGGAACTTGAGGGACTACTCTTTGGGATTTATGGAACTTTCAAGAAATCAATTTGAGGCAACGGTTTGGTAAATTCAAGCCATGAATGATAAGGCTGATGCTGAGGTCTAAAATCACTGATGTTCATTCAGTATGCAGGGCTCCTTATAGAAAGCACAAGCTTAGGCCTGGGACTGTGGCTCAGTGATTCAGTTCGTGACATTCCCCACAAAGACCTACATTTCATTCACAACACCACTGCCAAAACATAAAAAGAAAGAGATAAAAGGAAAACCCCCAGGATTCTGTAATCCTGGCGGACCAAGTATAATACAGCAGTTCTTATCCTCTGCGACAGTAAGTGGAGGCATGGACTTCACAGGCACTGACTCCAAATACACTCATCCCCTGCCAACGCAGTTTCAGGATCGGTGCGCTGAGAGGTACAGGTTACATTACAATGAATACCACACAGATGCTTCCAGAGCCTCTTCAGCAGTAAGACAAGTGAGAAGGGGGATGGTGAAGCTGAGCTCAGGGGGAGATCCGACCAGAGAGGAAATGAGGGTCACGGAGCTGTCCAGGCGGGACTGAAGATATCCTAAAGAGGCGCTTGTGTTTCACCCTTTGACTGTCAGACTACTGAAATGTTGGTCTCCAAGAACGTAGAATTTCCCTCAGTGATCTCTTGCTGGAGAAAGAAAAACCTGGTGCCTGTTGGAGTAGGAACTCGTCTCCCAGGAAGAGATTTCAGGCATTGCTGACACTTTGTTGACCCTCTCTGCAGGAGAGACTAGAGTTGAATATGATGGGCTGGGACCACACCATGACCAGGGCTACTTAGTTATGCAATACCTCTCCCAGTCTAAACCCAAACGTCATGTGAATAGCTCCAAAGATGGAGCTTCGACGGGTCTCTGGGATTCTTTGATTCTTTTCACAGTGTGACCACATTGAATACATCTCCCTCTATTGACTTTTTGCCATCAAATGTTGTTGGGACAATTTGGAGTCCTGGCCTCCAGCTGCTCTTCCCTGCTAGCGATCTTTACTTTCCTTTTGATATGAGTTACTGGAAGCTGTGTCAAAGTTGTTTACCAGCTCTGCTTCACGAGCATATTTTGCCTTGACCTTGAGGATCAGAGGATAAGGTTTTCATCTCTTGGCCCACCTGACTGTTGGGTATATAAGCCTCCGTGGTGCTATTGAATAGAGGGTTTCTTACCAGTGACTAGAGGTCTGTGTCTCTGTCTCTCTGTGTGTGTGTCTTTGTGTGTTTTAGTCTCCAGCCCCTTGTCCAAAGCTCGGGAACTGTATGGTAGCGCATAAAGCACAGACAGGCATTGTGCGCTGCAAAATGTATCATTAATTGAACTATTGGGATGGGAAGTTGAATCTGGGGGCTGTCTGGGCCCAGTTTGACTCGAGTTTGGGTAACAGTCACATCGAGTCAGGCCAGAAAGGCAATAAAGGCTGAAGGGACTTGGGAAGGGGAAGAAGTCTCTTTTTCTAGGATGTGTTTGCATTCACCAATGGCTAAGAGACATTCACTTCAACACAAAGAACAAAATCAAGGTTGCCAGCAAATGCAGCATTCTCTTTCCAAGAGATATCGCAAAGATGCTAAGAGCAACAGAGCCTGGGCTTGGGGACACAATGTCGGTGACCTTAGATTTTCACCTCATCAGCACCCATCTCTCCTAAAGACCAAATGATGCTCCTCAGAAAACCACTTCATAATTTCATGTTCAAAAGGAAATTCTTTACAATAGGAGAAATAAAGAAACCAACTCAAATCCTTTCTACTTGGTTTTAAAACCTTGGTTGAGTTTACAACCTCCGTTTAAAAGTTCACAGCTTTTTATCTTTAAGCCCAGTTACATACTTTATCTTTTGAGCAATGTGATTCCAAGAGCCACAAAGTCTTTGTCCTGAACACAAATATAGACAGAAAAAGAAGACACGGGCACAGACAGACAGACAGACAGACAGACAGACATGTACACACACGCAGAGACAGTCAAACACAGATAGACAGACACATGAATACACACACACGCGCGCGCACACACACACACAGGCTAGGGAGGGAAACTAAGAAGTATTCTAATTTGTTGTTTTTGATTCCTGTGTGTCAGTATGTGTACACCCCTGTTGCTGTACTGTCTTGAGACAGGGCGTCTCACTAACCTTGGAGTTTGACATTTCAAGGCTGGACTGGCTGACCAGCAAGCTCTAGGTAGGCAGGTCCTCTACTACTGAGCAAACCCTTCATAGGACACTTAGACATGAACCTCCCTCTTGAGAAGCCCGTACCTGTGTCTTAGGTGTGTACTGTCTTTCTAAGGGTCTCTTTTTCTGTTTAATTCTGAATTGTGTACTACCTTCTTATTGCTTCTTAAGAAACTCACCAAGATTGCTTACTTCTGACTTGTCCAGAATTTATTTCCTCCCTTTCTTCTTCTTCCTTTCTTTCTTCGTCTTTTTCTTTTCTTTTTATTTCAGGTCTCTCTATGCAGTCCTGGCTGTCCCGGATTATCCCAATGCTTCTGACACCGCCCATTTTCTGCCTTGGTCTGAGCTTGATTCGACACTGAAGTGTACCCCAACTGGAGGGATCATTATAAATCTTGTAGGATTTAATCTTCACCTTAATACATGTTTAAAAATAATTCTTGAGGGCTGGGAGGATGGCCTAGTGTGTAAGAGTGTTGTGGAAGTGTGAGATTCAGAGTTCAGATTCCAGAGCCAATATAAGCTGGGCATGGCTGCACACGCCTACAACCCTAGCACTGTGGGGTGGAGGGAGACTGGAGGATCTCTCAGGCCTCCTGGATACTAGTATAGCTCCAAGTTCACTTAGAGACCGTCAGGAGAATAAAGCAGAGAGTAACAGAACATGGCACCAGGTATTCTCCTCTATCCTGCACATGTACAGGAGGGGTGTGGACACTTAAAAGAAGCACATCAACACAGTATCTCACACACATGCTCATATACCACATGGATATACCGAAAAGAAAATTAAAAATAAAAACAGTAAGTAACTTCTATAATTCTAAAATAAACAAACCTGACGTTCAGACTTGGCAAACATACAATTAACAATGTAATAAATGAATACTGCCGTCTGGTTAGTAAAAACAGAGGAAAAATGAAGGAGAGTTATCATAAGGTAAGATTTATTTTTCTATCTGAAGGCTTGGCAAGTTACACAAGAGGAGAAACGTGCACCACCCCCGAAATTTCTCAGACTTCCACTGGGCAATGCTACCTCAGGTGAGACACTGCTGGGAAGTGAAGACCTATGGGGATGGGCTTCCCTGGCTCCTCAGGGCAGTCTGTCAGAACAGGCCACCTCAGTCTAGTCCCAAATATCCCAGAACTCTAAGCCTAGCAGCAGGGTGTTCTTTTTTTTTGTCCCTTCTCACTACCAGGAATCAGAAGCATGGGGTTTGCAATTTAAAAGATTGACTTGGGGCCTTGCTATGCAACAGCTGTGTGCCCCTGTGACAGTTAGCTTCTCAGGTCTCTATATTCTGATATATAAATTGGAGAAAGACAGCACCCAGTCCTCAGGATTAGGATAATGTCAGAAAGAAGTAAATGAGAGTTACTGCCGTTAGTGTTTTGGGCGCCCCGCCAACTGTTCAACCACACAGCCGATGCAATTATCACCATTCCCAGTGATGCTGTCCCTATATTCACACATGCCTCAGGAATCGCCAAGGGGAACATGTCTTGATAGCCAGCCTAATGTGATTGTCTTTGTATTATGAAAGACATTCTAACCACATTCACTTGACAACCCTCCTTTTACCATGGAATGCAGTCTAAAGGACAAGGCTAGAAGCCATCCATGAGGCTTCCCTCGAGTGCCTTTCCCAATGTCCCTAAACCAGGAGCCCAGGGACTTCAGCTCTCTTCCAAGTGAGTCTCTGTCAACCATCAATGCTGAAACGGCCTTTTAAACCGTGCTACGCTGAGAGCCTTCCTTGGTTATCTTCTAGGTTATTTCCTTCTGCAGGTAAGAGTGGAGGGGACTTCCCCACTTGCCATAAAGTCCTCAAACCAGAAACATCATTTGACCCCCATTATGACCCATGTCTCGGTAATTCAGAAAAACTCTATGGTGCCTTATAACAATTATGAGCCTGTGATTTGAGGCTTAGGTGGTGTGCAAGCCTGAGAGAGTCACTGTCACCAGTGGGGAGGAGGGTTTCTTAGACACAGAGCATGCAGAGGGATGGATACTAGACTTTGACCAACAACCGACTCTCACACAGTTGTTGAGACACCTTTAACCCACTCCATTTTCCAACCCTCTGTGTCCCTCACATTTTCCCATCAGCTAATGCAAACAACCGCTCCTGGGAAGTGTTTATAAGCAGCGTGCAGTGGGGAGGGTTGCTTTGCCTCGTCCTCTCCAGTTTATGCTGAGGTTAGATACCTGAGTGAATTTGATACTTGTCTATATGATACCCCCTAAGGGCGAAATAGATTCAAAACAGGCTTTTTCTCCTCCAGTATGATTTCTCAAGTTCCCTTTTCACAGTTCTAAGAATATCACACTACTAGTAGGCCTCAGGGTATCTGCCGGCTTCCTGTTGGGGGCTGCTCTGTGATGTTTCAATCAGGGAAAGCCAGGGGAGGGGGCAGGGGGCAGAGGAGCCAAGCAGACACAAGCAGGCTCTCATAATAAAAGCGCTCACACACCAGCGTAAAGCCACACTTCTCATGTTTATTCTCCCAACGCAGCATTTCTAAACCCTTACAAACACTCAAACCAAAGAACCTCAATATCCAGAGTTTGCTGTCTGGAATATGTAAATCAGCATTACTAGATCCCCTCAAGGTAGAGTTTCATATATTTTTGAGGGAAGCATACTTGAGTGCAATTTGCTTCATGGAGGCAGCTACAACCAAAGGGGAGTGCGTCCAGTACGTGGGTATGTATCATATACACACTTTCCCCTTGAACTGCGCCATAAATGTTATCCCAGTGGTACTCACAATTGCACGAGAGAAATATATAAATACAGAATTGAACTTGATGTAAATATTGCTTCATTTATTGGAAAGAGAAAGACACTGTGAAATCAGGACTCCAGTGAGGGGAGGGAACTCAGGGGACCAACAGGAATATTGAACAAGCCAGCAGCAGGATGTGGACACGTGCCACTTTGGGCTCAGTGTTCTCCGCTCCAATCACACGATTCTCCTCTTTGGTGGTGACTTCATGATCCCATGAAGTCATTAAACTGGTTCTTCACCATCACTAATCATTTAGTTCTTGCCCTGTCTTTTGAATTATGAACGCATGATTTGATCACAAAGACTTCTCTCCCCTGGTCTCCAGTCCGTGGCCAGCTAATGTTAATGGTGCTATTCTAGCATCATGAGTTTCAGCTAAGCTCCTTCTAGCGAACTGAAGCCGTAGCTATGGGAAGCAGCAGCCTAGAGTGGCAACAAAGAGCTCAGGCTTTGTATTCAGATGGATTAGAAGCCCACTGGCTAGATGCATGATGTTCGGCAAGTTCCTCAACTACTCCATGCCTTGGTAATTTTTCTTCTGAAAATCAGACATCACAATAACATTGAAGTCACCAGGTTGTGTTGTGGGTAATGATGTCATCTAATGGGAAGTACCTGGTCCGAGGTAGATGGTCAGGAAATGTTAGTAGCCACCGCCGCTGCCACCACCACCACCATCCCTCTTTCCAGTATGACAAAACTGTCCAGATAATCCCAATGCAGAACGCCTCTTCCACATGTCTTTGGAACGTTCATTTCTTTCTTTTCTTTCTTTCTTTTTTGTTTTATTTTTTTGAGACAGCTTCTGTGTTGCTTAGGAGCCTGTCCTGGAAGTAGCTCTTGCAGATCAGACTGGCTTTGAACTCACAGAGATACACCTGCCTCTGCCTCCGGAGTACTGGGATGTTCATTTCTAATATCCATAGAAGTCAAGAAATTTCTTTTTGTCCTCTGAGTCTAAAATCATAGATTTATACCAACTGTTATCCTGTGTCTCAATTTTTCCATAGTTCTGCCAATTAATCCTCAACTGATCCCCTCAGTGACATACTAAATGGCTGCACAGGGATGGGAAAGCAACAAAGCTCTGGTCCTTGGGGATGCTCCATTGAAAGATGGGTGCTTCTCTGACTAAAATCCCATAAGTTCTTCGGCTTACTCAGAGCCCGGGGGAGCTAGCGAGAAGGAAGCATTTGATGGCAAATATTTACTACATCTGGGAGCAATGCATGAAAGCAACTGACCTATATCTTAAGAAAAGAAACCTGAATGTTGTCTGACCCTTCGGTTCTTTCACCGTCTCCCATCCACACTGAAGAAGAGTGTGGCTGTAGTTCCGTGGCTTCCCGGAATCGTTGTCTGTTGTGCCAGGTGCTCACCGATCTGCCTCTGTCTTATGACCTTCTATCCAAGCGTCTATCTCTTGATTCCACAAAGTCGCTCTAATTTCAGCCCCGTCACACTCCGTTTCCCTCTGTTCAGGCTTCATTCTTTTTATGAGGTAAAATGATAAGAAGAGGTCAGAGGTATGAGAAACTCGAGGCAAGTGGTTCTAGCATAGAAAAGCATATATTTACTCTGTAGCTCTGTTTTCATTTTTATTCCTAAAATCGTCCTCCATTGTCAAACCGCACTACTTCAGGAGCAAGAAAAAAAAGTATGCCAGGCGAAGCAGAAAAACACTCACAGCAAATATATAAGCAGCAAAACGTGGGCTTGGTTTAAAAACAAAATAAAGCAAAAGAAGGACACAAAGTGTGTAGCGAATGGTGTTAGATCTGAGGGCGAGCTGGAGGAGAGCCAACTTAGGATCCAAATATGGTGTATGAAATTGTCAAAGAAGTAACAAAAATAATTTTCAGAGATTGGGGAAACTGGCTAAGAGAACTATATTTCAGCTCAAGAGTCCTGCATCTCAGGGCTGAAAAGTCCACTTCAGCTTCTCTTAGTGTTGTATGTGTCGTCAGAATTCATCTTCACCCCTGAACCCTCTACTCTGCTCAGGCCAACTTCCTACTATACTGCTGCTCAAAGGTATTTTCCCCAGAGAATTCAGAGCCATGTATAGGGGCAGCAATCTGCAAACGATCATGAGATATGGCTCGTGGACCCTGGCTCCTTGGGAGGCAGTAATTCTCAGATGTGTGGTTTACACCATTGCTCATAGTTTCTCCACACGATTGTCAGCCCTGTGTTGTGGTAGCTAGCTTCATAGCACATTCCATGAACTGTCGTCATTTTCTTTAGAGGCTACCACTCATATACACACATTACCTACAGTGCCCAGACAGCCTAGCTTTTAAGATTTATAATTTCCTTTTGTATTTGTCTTCCAGAGTATGAGAACTTCCATGATCACATGGCTAGTTCAGAATTGTTTATGTAAGTTTATTTAACTACAGCTGGGGGAGATAATTCCGTTTTTCTAAAATACTAGCAGATTCAACAGTTCTAGCTTCTTTATTTTCACCAAAACCTAGTAGTGTAACTCTCTCTAACATTGACATTTTTTCCATTGTTGGGAATCAAGCCTTTGGAATGCCAGGTAAGCATCCTACCACTGAGATGTACCTCAGCCAAGATAGTCTCATTTTTCATCAACAATCTATTTTTATATGAATCCCTGTCTAAGAATCTGCTTTCCAAGGAGCCCAAGCTAAGGCTTCATGATGATTCATGAGTCCATTTAGAAAGAAGTCAAATTACTAGGGAAATTCCCAGGAACCCACAAGGATGACTCCAGCTAAGAATCTAAGCAATAGTGGAGAGGTGCCTAAACTGGCCTTCTCCTGTAATCATATTGACGACTATCTTAATTGTCATCATAGAACCTTCATCCAACAACTGGTGGAAGCAGATGCAGAGATCCACAGTGAAGCACTAGGCTGAACTCCTAGAGTCCAGTTATAAAGAGGGAGGAGCAATAATATGAACAAAGGGGTCAAGACCGTGATGGGGATACTCACAAAAATAGCTGACCTGAGCTAGTGGGTAGTCACTGACTCTGGACTGACAGCTGGGGAACGTACATAGAGCCAAACTAGGCCCTCTCAATATGGGTGATAGTTATTGTAGTAGTATATTATTTGTGTTTTAATAAATAAAGCTTGCCTGAAGATCAGAGGGCAAAACATCCATACTAGTCAGCCATTCAGGCCAGGGAGTGGTGGTGCACACCTTTAATCCCAGGATTTGGGAGACAGAGGCAGACTAATCTCCGTGAGTTCAAGGCTACCCTGGGTGGGCTATACAAAATTGAATCTGTCTAAAAGAGAAACAGAACTCACACCAAGGTGATCCCAGCACTTGGGATAACACGACTTTACTCTCATCACTAGGAAGGTAGAGACAGGAGCAATATGGCTGGACAGAGAGAGAATGTAAAGGGGAAGAGACAGGAACTCAGTGGAGCGAGGAGTCTGAGGTTGGAGACCATTGAGGATCACCCTTTCTGTCTGAAGAGTTGGTAGAGGTAAAAGGTCTCTCTAGTGGTTGGCTGTTTTGCTTTTCTGATCTTCAAGGTGAACCCCAATATCTGTCTCTGGGTTTTTATTGTTTGTGCTACAAGTTATGTGGCTTGGGAAGTTTGTGAGGCCACTGTCTGGGAAACTAGTATTTATCCCTAGTGCATGAACTGACTTTTTGGCACTCATTCCCTATAGAGGGATACCTTGCTCAGCCTAGATACAGGAAGGTGGGCCTTGGTCCTGCCTCAAGTGATGTGACAGACTTTGTTGACTCCCCATTCCTCTCTGAGGAATGGATTGCGAGTAGGGTGGGGAGAAGGTGGGGAAGGTTGGCGAAAGGGGAGAGAATGGGAACTGGGATTAGTAAGTAAAATAAAAAAAAAACGTTGGTTTTTTTTTTTTTAAAAAAAGAGGCCAAATGAAATGACAGGTTTTTCAAAGTGGTTCTTTCCACTTTATCTTAAATCACAACCAACTGAGGCATTAACTAAGTAGATAAAGAGGTAATTATAGAATGAAGATAGTTGGACATACTTGATTTCCTATTAAGAATATCAGTCATCTAATGTAAGGGAGAAATCTCCCTCCATCTTACTCCGAAGTAGGAATGCTGAGAGCAAGGGTCATTTTTCACAAATTGACAAACTAATGGGATTAGGGAAAATCATTCCTGATCATAGAAAATGTAAACCTTCTCTGTACAGGTCAAATGAATATTAAAATACATGCTAAGATTTTTTTGAAAAGTTATTTGAAAATTATTGAGGATAAAGATTTCTGGAACATTCTGAACATTTTTTTTTTTTTTGGTTTTTTCGAGACAGGGTTTCTCTGTAGTTATGAAGCCTGACTGGAACTAGCTCTTGCAGACCAGGTAACATATATATTTTAAAAGTATAAATAGAAGTATATAGTATCACATTCAACAGCAGATGAAAAATAAAATTAACAAAGGTCAAAAGAATATTTTTAAATTTATTTATTTATTCATTTTCAAAAAATATCATTTTAAGCATGTTCGTATAGATAGTTTGCTACATACTTTATGTGCATTATATCATCCAACCCTCACAGCAAGTCTGAAAAAGTATTATTTTGTTGTTATTGTTGTTGCTACATTATTATTATTATTATTATTATTATCATTTTAATTGTGGTAACACAGGTGAACCCCAAGTGCACACAAATGGTAGGCCAGTACTTTACCAATGAACTATTATCCTGATCCTAAGAAGTATTTTTTTGCATTATTATTATTGTTGTTATCATTGTTGTTCTTTGTGTGTGTGTGTGTGAGTGTGTGTGTGTGTGTGTACATCTTCATGCTTTGGAGTTTGTATAGTGGTTTGAGGAGACCTTTTGGGAGTCAAATTTCTCTCCTCTCATCTTCTGTGTCTTATAATTCTCTTTGTTTGTACCTATTAATATTTCAATAAAGGCCAGTTGTTAAATGTCATTTTGTGTATATGTACACGTGTGTACCTATGTGTGCATTTGTGTGCAAGTGGAGACTAGCAGTCTATCTCAAATGCTACTCTTAAGGTATTATCCACCTTGTGTTCTGAGACAGAGCCTCATTCTGGTCTGGAACTCCCCAGTTAGGCTGGACTGGCCTTGCCTTCAAGCCCCAAGGATTCATCTATCTCTGACCCACCAGTACTGGAATTACAAGAGCATGCCACGTCACCTGGCTTCTTTACGCGGGTTCTGCGGATCAAATAGTTCCTTGTGCTTGAACAAGAGCATTTTACTCTCTGAGCTACCACCTCTCCTGTACTCTAAATGTGGTGTACTGTTACAGCACCTACTTAAAAAATTCAGTTGCAAGGAACAAGACTTCACAGATTCTAAGTCTGGTCCAGGATTAATAAAACATAGTTGCTCTATTTATAATGGATCAATAGCGAACCTCACCACTCACCCTGAAGAGCTCATGCACTTGGCCTTTTGTCAGAGTTGAAGCCTGCAGGGTTTGTGCTCTCAGTATGGCCTTTGAGTTTCAAGTGGTCTCACCTGATCCATAATACCTTTCAACGAGTAGCTCTCAATAAATGAAAAAAACAAATGTATCAAGTCCCAACATCTCTTCCTGTCTGCTGTTCAGGCGCAAGATCCACTCTTGAAGTTGGAAGTGCAGATCAGTACCTTGGCCCAGTTTTGAGATCACTATTTCCCACTCTTCGGTCAATGGCAAAAAGCACTTGCCTTCATTCCTCTTATCCTCAGGCCTGGTAATTTTACATAGTGTTCAGTTTCTGGGTCTCCACACTACTGTGTGCTCTGTGTGTCTAGGTGCTGACAACAAGCCCTCACCGCTGAGAACTGCTCTACACCGTTCTCCTTCTGTCTGTGTTCATGCTCTTCTATGGCCTGGGAAGCCAGTCATCTTCGTGTCCTGACTTCCGCAATGGCCCCTGTCCTGAGTTCTTGGAGTCTGCCTGAACTGAGTGTCTATGTTATTCTAGCTCACTTAGAGCAACAAGAAATATTTACTTCAGAATACCAGGGACTCTAACCTTGACCAGGCCCCCAAAACTGGTGGTTGTCCCAGAATGAAGATGATAAGGGATTGGAGAGTCCTAACAGGTCACTGTCACCCTGTGTTAGCTAGAAGCCTGATCTTCATTATGTGCCTTTAAATACCAAACTTAACTCATATGTGTTTTGTTTGAATTCATTGAGCACAACAGGATCCCCCCCCCAAACCATTTTAGACAGCATGGAAGAATCCTGCCCTTACCGGTCCATGATAAATTGGCCAGTCTGGCCTGTAAATATAATTTGGCCTTTTTAGTGAGTCTCAGTTGCCTGTAGAGACATGTAGCCTCACAGGCCAACAGACACAGCCCAGAGAAGAAACTGGCAGGAAGACAGCATTGACATGGAATGTGCACCTCCACACACAGAGCTCTATTTGAAGGTGAGACTGACCTTTCTTTTTCCCCCGGGGCATGGTCTCATGTATCCCCACTTCCCTAGTGCTGTGATTCCTGGCATATGCCTTTGTACGTGGTTTATGAGACTAGACCCGTAGAGAGAGTCTTGTTGACTCTCGGAAGAAGAGTAGTGATGTGGTATGCTTAAACGAGCTGGCCCTGGGTTAGTTAGAAAACCTACTTGCTACTTGTTTGAACTATGCCAGCTCTTAGCATACACGGCAGACAGTTTTTACACTCTTGTCCTTCATTATCTTCAGAAAACTGACCACACCTTTGACAGATATATATATATATATATATATATATATATATATATATATATCCTTATGCGTTTGTCTGAGGTTCATTTTCACTCCCAGATGAAACATCCCCTTCTTGTTACAATTGTCCCTTCAGCTTGAAATTTGAGCTGCAGGTGGTCAGAAGCCTCTCTCTCTCTGCTAATGGGCTAGCCTAGCCCAGGAGTGGATCTCCTTCACATTATAGTGTCCTTGCAGAAATACATGTCATCACTTGCCTGGCCATTGTTGCTTTATGATTGCCTGATCGACCATCATCTGATGTCTTCCCAAACTCCTCTTCAACCCCAGGGAGTCCTCATCACCATCCAGGCTCCCCTCCATTCTGTTGAAATGATGATAACTCATAAGTAACAGTTGCTTTCAGTCCTATAAAAACATTTCTACAAGCAAAAGGTAGCTAGCCTGTTGATTTCATTGGCTTCCAATATGTTGGCATTTTTATTCAATGCAATCGAATCACATTTGTTAATGTAGCATGACTCTATGGATCGGCCGCAGCAGGGATCCGTGTTGCCTAAAGCATCGCTTCACAGAGTAAAGGGCAATTCAAATTGGATTGGTTTCCTTAGCAAAGGTGTCCATGTTCTCCAGACAGCAGGGCCTGTGAGGAGTCCCCTCCCATTTTGAAGGCACTGTTTGAAAGAAAGGAAAGAAACCTTTGAATAATCTGAAATGTGTGAAATAAGGCTAGTCACCGGATTTCCTGCCCTCAGAGCACACAAACAAACTTTCTTCACTTCCTCTTTTGTTCAATTTAGGCTCACTGACATCGCTGCTTTTGCTCCAGTGGTAACTCTCTTCACCCTGTTACCAAAGGTTACCCAGGGTTGACAGCGCCTGAAGCTCTCCCTCCTTCTCACCACCGCACACAGCACTTACTTTAAAATGCCAGAAACTCTATTATGAATTTACACCCAGGGGACTTGGTTTCCTGCAGGTTTGAGTATTTGCTTTTCTGTGTCTGCTTTAGTCTCCTTATCTTAAACTGCGTCTCCTCCAGCCCTGGCTCTTCCCTCATGGTCCTTTCCCACCTCCTCCGTGGCTGCGAATCCTACCCTCTCAAGGACCTTGTCTTTACCCACTTACACCTTCTCACCCTGGGCTCAGGTTAACCTTGGCCTTGTGTATATGGATGAGGGTTTAGAGATATGCTCATTCCCTAATGTTGTCCCAGGTCCTCAGTGTTTGTTTAATGAATGGAAATAGAAAGTAGATTAATTATTATTCCTTCCAGGTGACGGTATTTCAGGTTACTGGGAATGGGTTTTTCCACAAGGCAAGGGAAGATTAAATCTAGTGGTCTGAGGTTTCAACCCATGAGGAATGGTCTCTGTGCGGCCGTGCAGTTCAGCCCTTAAGATCTATGTGTGATTGTACTGGAGGTATTCTTATTCCGGGTTGTGGGTGACTTTATCCGTGCATTCGCTACTCACATTCCTTTAGTTCCCTTGTCTTCTTTATTTTATTTGCCTAACATCCACTTTGTCTGTGGAGAATTAGCAAAGCAATTTGGCTTTCTCAGAAGACGTTCCTGCGAAACAAAGGAATTCCAAACTGTATACTATGTAACCAGTAAAGGCTCCTTTCCCAGACACATTTCACATGACTGCACAGCTAGAGGCCCCTGGTGGAATCTACTGGGATTCTATCTGCTAAGCATTCCAGTTTAACCACGTGCCTTAGAGGGATGAGGATTCTGGTTGGTTCACCTTTTTTTTACCCTCTACTCCAGGGTGAAACTCCTCTCTTTGATTCTAATATTGGTTCCTGGAGGGGGAAGGCTGTTTTGTTTCACCCCTACATGGGAAACAATGGCTTCTATCTGAACCCAGTTTGAACTTTGCCTTTAATCCCTTCACTACCAATACAACAGCACATTCTCACCACAGGGCCCTGGGAATTTGGCTCTTCACCTTCCTGCTCTAGCTCAAACCATGCTTTACGAACTCTCTCCTGTATCAGGCATCTTCTATCTACAAAGACCCTGCTGTGCATTGTCTGCTGGTAGATACCTAGGCTCTTGCTGTGGATTCTTGTTTTTTTTCCTCCTTGCTTTGCTCTCAAGCAGTCTTTGCCCACCAGCCACAGTCTCTGCCTGCATCTTGCTTGCTCTGTTAGTTTTAGGCTGACGGTAGTGTGAGCCAGGGGAGAGATTTTAGCTCTCACAGGTCACCAGACCATTTTGTAGAAGAGATTGGAGCTGAGGAAGAGACGCTTAATAGGATTTCATTTTATTTTATTTTATTTTATTTCATTTTTGATTTTTCCAGAAAGTTTTTCTCTGTGTGTAGCGCTGACTGTCCTCAAACTCAGTCTGTAGACTAGGCTGGCCTCAAACTCACACACCCTCCTGCCTTTGACTCTCAGGTACTTGGATTAAAGGCATGTGCTACCACTGCCTGACTGCTTAAAAAGATTTTAAATCAACAACAATGGCGAAGAAAAAAATCAATACAGATATTTCAAAAATGGAATCATTTCCCACATGATTAATCATAGAAACTGGATCCAGAAATGACTTGGCTTCCCAAGCAAGACATCTAGGAACTACTTTCATTTATTCCTTGAATTCTATCGTGTACCCCAATGGAAATACTCTGCAAAGGCTGTCTATGTTACCACTTCCAATATTAAGTAAGTATCCCTCCTGATCAACCCCAGATCTGCCACCCATGGACACAACCTCCTCATCCTGCCCAATGAGCACAATAGTCAGATTGGTTTGCATTCCTTATCCCCATCTCTCTTCATTCTCACCAGTCTCCACAGGCCATTGGAGAGGCTTTGGGGAATATGAATGGACATGGTACTCCCCTGCTCAATGTTAGTCCATGAACTTAGGCTACAGAATTTTCAATTCTCCTTTTAGTAGGTATGCTATCATGCAAATGCAGGCTTGAATGTTGGAACACACACAACTGTGTGTGCTTGTGTAGGATGCTACTGCTGTGGCTTCTTAAATATGATGGGAAGACCAAAGCGCTCTGATTTAAAGATCATAATTTTGTCAAGCTGGATTAGGTTCCTGAGAGCTGATTTTGTCTAACATACATATATATTTCTATATAAAAGCAAATTCATCAGACAAAAGCAACACACAAGAACATTCACGATATTAATTTGTAGAGAAAGCAAAATGGTTAAGCAAGTATTCTTGACCTTTTCCTGCCTGTTACATGAATCTGCTAATGTCTCTTCTCTTCTGTCTGTATTCAAGGTTTCTTTCCATTCACTAAATTTAAAAGCTTAGTGACAGGATTTTCCACTCCAAACAAAGCTTCCTTTTCAAGATACAAATGTTACACATTAGCATACATAATAAATCCTTAACACTTAATATATTATTGAGGGAGCTTTTTTCTACAGAATTTGAAAACATAAATTATATACTAAATGTTTATTAAAAGTCTGAAATTGCTAAATATTGGGCATTTATCTTATTTAAAGAATAAATAGAAGAAGAGAATTATTTAAAGAATAAATAAAAGAAGAGAATTATTCTGTGTTTATTCTTTTATTACTGCCTTATTTCACTTAGTATAATGTGTTGAAGTTTTATCCTTGTGACAAATGGCAAGATTCTAGTCTTTTATGGCTAAATAATATTCCATTTCTATATCTATGGGTGTTTAGTTTGTTTTTGTAGTATGAGGAGTGGGCTGCATCCTGCCACCAGGCTGGCTTACACCCCGGCTGGCGGGCTGCTTGTCATCCTGCTTGTTGTCCCAGCCACCCAGCTAGCTTATGCCCGAAATAATCACACGGAGATCTGTATTAATTAAACCACTGCCTGGCCCATTAGCTCTAGCCTCTTATTGGCTAACTCTCACATCTTGACTTCAACCCATTTCTAGTAATCTGTATGTCACCACGAGGCCGTGGCTTACCGGGAAAGATTCAGCATGTCTGACCTGGCGACTTCATGGCGGCTCTCTCTGCCTGCCTTCTTTCTCCCAGAATTCTGTTCTGTTTACTCCGCCCACCTAAGGGCTGCCCTATTAAAAGGCCAAGGCAGCTTCTTTATTCAACCAATGAAATCAACACAAATACAGAAGGACCTCCTACACCATGTTTTCATATCTCAGTGATTGTGGATGCTCACCTCACTTTGAGAAAAGGGGTTTGACTTTCCAGACAGACCCCTGGTAATAGAAAGAAGCATTAAAAGAGACCATGCCCCATTCTTACAGGGGACAATAGGGAAGAACAGAACAATCAATGGGCTATAGAACATAAATGTGTTGGCAGTGTTATACTATACTCTGCTCAGTAGGTAGCATTAAATCCCCACTCTCTTTTCCTCAAACTGCTTGGTTAAATGTAAATCCGGCAAGCTTTAGTCTGCCCATCAGAGGGAATAAGTACGAATGCTCTTAATGAAGATATTCTGATCATACCACATCCCTACTAGCTAGCAACCTCTCTCCCAGCACCAGGAGGCACTTAGTCTTTATTTCTACAAACTTTCCTTTACTCACTCTCTTGAGGGGTGAGTTTCTCCCTAAATAGCACAGAGTACTTTCTCCATTAAAAAACCTTGGGTTTATTAAATCTGATTTACAATGAGTACCATGACAGTTGCCAGATTGTCAATATTCAATTGTTGTTGACTGGTCATAAGTAATCGCTGTGTCTGAAGTTGCATCTCTAGTTTCCAATCTTCTGAAATACTATAGACTTTCTCAGTTCCACACAGTCCGTCAATTATAAAATGTTTTATGTGGTTTCTTAGCAAAACAAATTGTGCAATTCTTTTTCAGTAAAGCTTGGCCCTAGTACCTCACTAAATTTCATGAGGCTGGCATATAGCACATCTTGATTGCTGGTTCGATTTGAAGTAGTTGATACAGTTTTTTCCCTAACTATTGTGTTGCAAGCACAGTGCTAGGCAAAAACCACTGTACTTTGCATGAAATATGATTTTCACTATTATCTCAGTCTAGTGAGGCAAAGGAAGATGTAAGTCAGTAATTACAATTAAATCTGTTAAGTACACTGCAGGAGTTTAATGCAGATAAATGCAAGCTCTATATTTCAAGGTGACAGAAAAATCTTACTGAGGAAGTACACATTAGGCTGTTCCTACATAATAAGGTAGAACACAGGAGGAAGAACCTTCTCCCATCAAATGAACAGAAAAAAAAAACATGAGATGTTCAGGGACAGGAGTATAAGTTCTTATCAACATAGGGCACAGAAGAAGAAGAAAGGGGGAAAGGACCAATGGGGCCATGCTCAGGATTTTGAGCCTCATCCAGAAAGCACTAGAGAGTCACTGAGACGTTTTCAGCAAGGCAGCATCATGCTCTCATTTGCATTGCTAAATAGGCCATGGTAGCAGGCTCAAGGAGCACAGATCCAAATACCACCAACAGACCAATAGCAGGCTGTTACTACCAAAGGTAGCCTACACTAGGGTTCCCTAAGATACTGGAAACTTAATAATAGTTATGAAAACCATGATAGAAGCATTATAGATAGCATCTAGTGATCAACAGAAGAATGCACTTTCTGCACCAGCTTGAGGAATTGAGTTTGAGTCGCAGTACCTGGAAGCCCAACAGCGTAACCCCAAGCACTGTGGCATGCGGAGATACACAGGGGACCGCTGGAGCTTACCGATCATATACCAGTGACCTCTGTGACTTCAAGGTGTGGTAGTACACCCCTTTAATCCAATGCCTGGGAGGCAGAGACAGAAGGATCTCTGTGAGTTCAAGGTGTGGTAGCAAACACCTTTGAGCCAGCACTAGGGATGCAGAGACAGGGGGATCTCTGTGAGTTCAAGGACAGCCTGGTCTACAGAGTTATTCCAGGACAAAGATATACAGAGAACCTGTCTCAAAAAGGAAAAGTAAAAATAAAAGAAATAGAGGTTAAAATAAAGCTGCATAAAGATGGAAAATACACAGAAAATCTTGATACTGTATGCTATTATGCTCTTTTTGAATTGTTTGAATGCTGAGGAAGGAGCAACAGCTGCTAAAAGACTTTTGTTTATAAATGCTGCTGAACTAACCCAAGATAGGTATTTTGAAAATACCTTGGCTTCAAAACTGAAGTCAACAGGTGTGTTACTTAGGAGAAGAGATTTTGCTTGTGTTTCCACAGAAAATGAGAGGCTGTGGATTCATTCTGAGTTAAGAAAAATCAGGTTCGATAAAGAAAGACCACCTGAGAAATCTCCAATAGGAACAGATGGCCCAGATGACAGAATTCTACATCCAGAACTGATTCAAGACTGCTGCCTGACATGATCGAGACTCACAGGATACTCCAGTCAGGACATGATTATAACTCTAAATTTTCCTTAGGTCCCCATAAGATTATCAGCGCCCCCAACCAGCAGGAAGTAGCCTGAAATACTATGCCTACATTCCCAACAAATGGACTATGGGTATTTTCCTTTGTTTTTTAAAAAAAAGAGGGAAATGGTGCGGGAGAATTATCTGTATTCTGTCAATCATGTATTTTAATAAAATGCTGATTGGCCAGGCAGGCAGGATAGGCGGGAAAGCCAGACAGGAAGTAGAGGTGGAGCAAAGAGACTGGGAGTATTCTGGGAAGCAGGAAGCTCCCTCCGCAGTTCTGCCCAGACCACCGGAGAGGAAAGATGTAAGTTGCCCAGCTGAGAAAGGTACTGAGCCGTGTGGCTAACGTAGATAAGGATAATGGGGTAATATGTGTTATAAGAGCTAATAAGTAGCCAGAGCTAATGGGCCAATCAGTTTATAACTTTATGGAATCCTGTGTGTGATTTTCCTTGGGAGTTGCTGGGTGTGGGGTACCGGGTGGGACAGAAACCCCAACAAGCCGGCCCTCATGTTACATGCCAGTGCTCCATGTTTCAAAGGAATGGGGAAGAGATTGATAGAGCAGGACACCTGAGGATCTCCTCTGGCTTCCACAAGTATGTGCACTACACACACACACACACACACACACACACACACACACACACACCACTCACACACAGAGAGAGAATAAATTAAGTCAATTTTAAAATGTTAGACTGGAAATTCTGATCAATGGCAATAATGTCAATCAACATTAGGTGTGCTATCAAGAGCCTAGAATTTTGAATCCAGGCTGGAATGTTCACCGTTAATTAGTCATGAAGCTTGGGGCATGTCTTCTTAACCCTGAAAATACTCTGTAGGTAAAATCCAGATAGCATGACCTACCACAAGAGGTCTGGTGTAGGAACTGAACACATGCACATAACTGTATATTATATGTTAGAAGGCGCTGAATGCAAGTGTTGACCATTATTCCTTTGACTTGAAGAGTTGCCCTGCCTCCCCCCACCCATGCGCGTACATGTGTGCACACACACAGGCACAAGTGTGTGGTACTGGGAATGCAACCTGGGACCACACACATGCTAAGCTTCTTTAACTGGCCTAGCCTCAAATCCCTACAACCTCAAATTTCTTGAATTTCCTTAGAATCTGTCTTTAGCAACTAAATTAAATAGCACTTGCATAGGACAGCAAGGCAGAAAGGGTAACAAGGAGTCGAAATGCCAAGTCAATCACCCACACTCCCCAGCTGCCTCCCTACACTGCTGAGCAGGAAATGTCTATCGGGAATTATTGTGCAGGTGACAGTGAACAGCAAACTTTCAACAGTTCATCAAAACTGGGAGTTTGGCCTGTTTTAAGTCACTGACGTAAGGCCTCACTGCGGCAGTGTGACTCGGTGATTTGAGCTTTGTTTATGCCTGCGAATCAACAGACTTGTGGCAAGAAAAATGCTCTCCGGCTCATGGACGGAAAGAGATATGGTATTTTTGCTAAAGTTTTACAGAAATAAAGATGAATATGATCGTTTTGAATTGTTTATCAGGGAGGCCTTGCCCTCAGACCCGTAGCTTGAAGGAACCACACACTTTATCCACTTCCACTGAAGTAGTTTTCTGAAGGACACTACATGCTGGTTTGCACAGTCTGATAAAAAAAATCAGACCTCAGGGTGTAGGTAATGTTTGCTTCTGCTTCCAGCTCTGTTCCATCTGTAGATGCATCTGGAGGCTGTTTGTTGGGCTCATGAACCTTCGCTGCACTATTTTCCCTTCTAACCACACCAGTCAGATGTTTTCTGTGGGGGTATCTTTTAAATTGAACTTTTAGTTGGAAGGGGTGGGATGCATTAATTCTTACTTCTATGTTAAAGACTGATTATTTGCTGTTCCTTTCAAAGATATTTGCATATTAACAATGAGTTTGTCTAAGTCTTAGAAGAAATAAGCAGAGACCTGAAAATTCCAGGTAAGAGTCTTTTCAGGTAACTTGCAATGCCAACTGTATAATAAGTTTGAGCCTGATACTCACCAAATGTCTGCCTATGAGAAAGCTGGTGTAAACCAGACAATGCTGCTTTATTCTTTCAATAGAGAATGTAGAAATTAATAAGCAAAATTGTTTAGTGTTTATCTGAAACTACATTATTGTTAATTAAGTTTTAAGTACCAAAGGACACATTATTAAATTACAATTTCCTGACTAGAAACCCACTCCTATATTTGATATGTATTTGTAGGGTCCTCAGAGAAGCATTCTGAAGAACTCTATGTTATTTTTTTCTGTATACAATCATTACTAAAAACCTCTTTGGGGAGTTTCACATGCAGAAACCAAATAGAAACCTGAGGACCTAGCACTTTATTTGCAATTTTGAATAATAAGGGTCAAGTCACGGAATGGATTTATCTTTAGTCCTCCATACGAATTCCACTGAGTCCTGCAGTTGTGAAAGAGCTGACTGAGGTTAGGGTTACAGGTTATGGCCCTGAAACTCGATGAAGCTAAGTTAAACAAATGGGAATTGACCCACCAACTTTGACCTCAGCCACTGCGTGGTCTAAACAACCGAGCCGTGCTAGCGTCGGAATGAGACCTAATGACTAAATTCTCTGGCACTGAAAGTTTGATTTTGTTTTGCTTTTAGAATTGATCAAACACGTTTCATTTTTAAAATCACATCTGTCTTGTACACGGTTTACCATCTGCTATAGCTAAAAGGTACACAGTCCTCAAATACAGAAACAAAATGGTATGTAAGCCATTTAGTTTTAGTAAAACCTTCATATTAGCTATGAAGCTATTCTAAAGTGCAATCCACATGCACAAGACTACTACTGTTCTCAGTAGAAAAATATATATCATAGGAAATCCTTTCATGTACGCGACAGGAAAAAGGCTAAGCAGGACAGTCCCATGATCAATTCAGCATCCGCAAAGCTTCCAGTGCTGGGGGTATAGAGGATGGATTGGCAGAGGGTGAGAGGCCTGAAACAGTGTCAAAGGGAAGAACTTAAGGCAGGCCCCTAGTTTTTCAGAGACCATGACAAACACTTCTAAAAACTAAAGATGGATTCAAGGGATATGTGAATAGAGTTTAGGGTCTTTCTCAGTTGGTCAAGTATTTTCCTCGCAAGTGTAATGCCCTCAGTGCATAGCCTGCACTTCACAAATCACCCGTGGTAGCACACACGTTTTATAATCTTGACAGTCTAGAGGTAGAGCTAGGAGGATCAGAAGTTCAAGGTTATCTTTAGCTACACACGAAGTTCAAGGCTATCCTGGACCACATAAGACTCTGTTTGAAAAGAAAATAAAAAAGATATATGGACAACATAATCACTATGTCATGGTCATTAATCAATGGGGGTTTTGCTGGGGAGAGTTGTATAGGAAGAGGGTTAAATAATAATAATTTTTCCAATTGAAGAAGTAAAAAGTACTAAATACTATATGTATTTATTTGTTTTTAGAATGTGCAGGATTTCTATGTGCATATAGACCCTAAGTCAGGCGGAGCAGCCCGTGTAAAAGTGTTTCATCGCAGGGTAAAGACCATTTCTTCTGGACTATTCTCCCATGGGTGAAAGCAGTGTAACCAGGCAGGGATTGGTGATTGGCCCAAGAGAGTTGCACAAGGTTCAAGTCAAAGAAGTAATCGCAAGTGCTGGGTCCTAGGGTGAGGTAAGAGAGTCGAAAGAAAAATGAGTCACACTGTCAGAAACTTTAAGAGGCGGCGGGAGTTAGGAATTGGAGTCTGAGATAAGCTGGGGTGAATGGTTCAGGATAGAAGTCATGAATTCTGGAAGAATGAGGGGGGGCTGTTTTCATGCAGCGTGGGCAGGTTGGTACAGGCAAGTACCTGATAGCTTAACAGCACTGAGCAGGCCCAGACACCCCGTGTGGAATCCCTAAGCCAAATTGTCTCTGCCTGCGGAGCTGAAAAAAAAAAGTACATTCTTATAATTAGAGCCGAGTTTCATGTGTGTGCTTCAGTTTCCCAAGATTTGCCGTGGAAATATCTAACCTCATTAAGAGGCAAGATTCCCCAAATCCTCTCCACCCCCTTGAAATGCATGGGACAGATGAGTTCCGATCCTGAAGTTTAAATCCAAGACCATCTTTCTCCTTCTATTTAATGACTGTTTCCAAAAGAGAAATCCCCGAAGCTGTAAACACAGGCTGCTGCACTGATTGTGTTTAGCAGGTAGCAGATAGGCTATCAACAACTGCCAGGCAGTGGCTTAGAATGCAGCCTTTTCTCTGTGAGTTTGCTGTCATGTGATACACAGGACACACTTGACCTCCAGAGAGATGGCTAGTTTAGGACGATTTTTATTTTTGGTCAGACAGCCATCATCTATGCTATTGTCTCGGGCTCCCCACAAAGTACATAGTGGCCTTGTGCTGGGAACAGACAAGAGCACAGGGAGAACTCCAACGTACAGTGGCTTTTGCCTGTATCCATCGCCAAATTTAGTCGTAGGAAAAAAGCAGAAAAGGGTTAAGGAGGAAAAAGCTTGGGAGAGGAAATCCAAGGTAGGAAAGGGTCGTAATCCCAGCTGTCTCTTGCCATTTCCAGTCCTGGATTGACGCTGACCTTCATTCTCGCCCAAGCCCTCTCCCAAGCCTTCCTGCCATCATCAACCCTGACTGCCTATAGTCCTGTGAGTGCCCTAATGCTTGTGGACTGGTTATAGGCAGCAATACTCTTTGTTCTACCAATATAACACGAGGATTTTCCAAGCAGATTCTTATAGATGAAGGACTATACAAAGGCAAGGAAATTCTGTTGGCTGGGACTGAAACCCTAAGATTTTTGGTTCTGAGACTAGATTTCAAAGAACACTTAAGAGATAGAGCACCAGCTGCAGCAAGCAGAGACAAATCCTTAGGCTCCACCCTAGACACACTGAGTCTGAATTTCTGGCCTAGGTTCTAGCCATCTTTGGCCCCATGGGACTCTGATGTTTGCTCTAGTTTGAGAACAAGCAACTTGACTGGTCTCCTCCCACAATCCCCATGACTTTCTCCCCTCTCTGTCAGCCATGTTTGGTTCAGCTTGCCTTGTGGCAGTTACAAGTGACCTCCTCTACATCTGGCCCAGTGGACTCCATGTCCTAGAGTAGCATCCGTACCAAGTGCTACCACTAGCAGTCTTTCTAGTAACTGGCACATGCTTACCTGGTTTCCATTGTACCTGCAACACTCCCATTCTTCCCGTGCATAAGCCCTCTGGCGCTTACTGCTTGGTTCAAGACCTCTGCCTTATAAATGAGGCAGTCATTTCAGTTCACCCTTTGGTTCACAACCCTTACAGTCTGTCTAACATCCCTCCTACCACCGCCTACCTTACTGTTCAGGACCTAAAAGATGCCTTCTTTACTGTCCCTTTACACCCTGACTCATACTTCCTCTTTGCCTTCACCTGGGAGGACCCTGACTCCCGGTCCTTCAGACAGCTTACATGAACTGTTCTCCCTCAGGGTTTCCAGGACAGCCCCCATTTCTTCGGCCAAGCTCTTGGTGTAGGAGGTCCTTCTGTTTATGTGTTGTTTTCATTAGTTAATGAATAAAGAAACTGCCTTGGCCTTTTGATAGGGCAGAACTTAGGTAGGTGTGGGAAACAGAACTGAATGCTGGGAGGAAGAAAACAGAGTCAGAGAGAAGCCATGGATCCTCCACCTGAGACAGACACCCATTAGAATCTTTCCTGGTAAGGTACCTCCACACGGCCATATACAGATTAATAGAAATGGGTTAAATCAAGAAGTGAGAGTTAGCCAATAAGAGGCTAGAGATAATGGGCCAGGCAGTGATTTAATTTATACAGTTTCTGTGTGGTTATTTCGGGTATAAGCTAGTCAGGTGGCTGGGTAGAACAAGGGGGCCCTCTTCCTGTAACAAGCTCTGGCTCGAGATCTCTCAAACTTTGATGCAGGTTTTAGCACGCACCTCTAGTATGTGGATGGCCTACTTCTCTGTAGTCCTACATTGTCTCTGTCCCAACAGGCCAGCTCTGTGCCCCTAAACTTCCTCGGATCCCTGGGATATCGAGTCTCACCAACTACAGCTCAACTGCACTCTCCTACAGTGGTATTTTTGGGCATTTAAGTCAACCCAGGGTCTAAAACCCTCACCTCTGACAGGGTTCAAGCATTGCAGGATTTACAGCCTCCAACCACAGGGGCTCCGATCCTCTCAGTTTTGGGTTTGTTGGGGTTCTTTTACCATTGGATCCCTAACTTTTCCATTACAGCCAAGTCTCTGTACCAGGCAGCCAGAGAGACACCCACAGGGCCTCTCACCCACCCGGCCAACCGCCACTTCTCTCTACTGTGGGATACCCTTGTAACAGCTCCTGCCCTTGCTCTTCCAGACCCCACAAAGTTTTACCATCTCTATACAGATCAGGAGTAGCCACAGGAGTCCTGATGCAACAGGCTGGGCCTTCAAATCAGGCGTCACCTTTTTATGCAAACAGCTGGACCTAACCATCTTTGGATGGCAACCAGGCCTGAGAGCCCTGGCAGCAGCAGCTGAACTCACTTGGGAGGCTCTCAAGATCATCTTGTCTGTACCAATTATGGCATATTCCACCCACTGCCTCTCAGACCTTCTGAGTCCTCTCTCTCTCTCTCCTTAGGCCTTCTTGAGTCCAGGCTTTTCACTTACTGTTTCTAGAAAACCCCCAAATTACTTTGGCTTCTAGTTCTGCCCTAAATCCCACAACTCTCCTTCCTGTCCCCTCCCCCTCTGGTACCTCCTCTCACTCTTGCCCAGAGGCTATAGAGGCTTTAGCCTCACCCTGGCTGGGTCTTATAGACCAGCCACTTACAGATCCCCAACTCACCCTGTTTGTTGATGGAAGTGCCCTTATAGATAAATCAGGAAACCGCCAGGCAGCGTATACAGTGTTGAAGCAGCCCGTCTGCCAATGGGAACCTCCTCACAAAAGGCCGAATTAATTGCCTTAACTAGGGCACTCCAAATAGTCATGGGCCAAAAGGCTAATATCTACACTGACTCTCAATATGCCTTCTTAATAGCCCATACCCATTCTGCACTCTGGAAGGAAAGGGGCTTCCTTACTACCAAGGTCACAACCATAGTTAACAGACCCATTATAGCCAACCTTTTGGAGGCTCTCCAGCTCCCTGCAGAAGTAGCCATTATTCACTGTCAGGGACACCAGTACTCCAAGGGCCCAGTGGCCTTAGGCAATGCCAAGGCTGACTCAGTGGCCCGGGGGCTGGCCTCCAGCTCCTCAGACTCCACAGAACGTAGTTTGTTCTTAACTCCCTCCTATTAGCCCTGTTACCAACCTGAAGAGACGAGCTTATAAAAAGGGGGGCCACAAAAACAAAGGATGGATGATTCTATTTAAATAACCATCTCATCCTTCCTCAAGACCAGGCATTGTCAATCATTTCAGACATCCACCAGACCTTACACATAGACCCCAAAGCTTTGGTCCACTGCTTGGAGCCCCTTTTTGACCCCACCCATCTCCGAGATTCTATTTTACAGGTTCACTCCTCCTGCCAGACATGTGTTTAGGCCAACCCACAAGGGACTCTCCACATACGTCAGTCTCTACACCAGCTTTGCAGACACCAACCTGGCGAAGATTGACAGGTTAATTTCATCCATATGCCTACTCATAAAATACTCTGTTATCTCCTAACACTTGCGGACACGTTTACAGGATGGATAGAAGCGTTTCCAGCCTCCAGGGAAAGAGCAGATGTGGTGGCTCAGGTACTCCTGGACCACATCATTCCTCGGCTTGGTGTCCCACGGACCATCCAGATGGACAATGGGCTAGCCTTCACTTCCAGGGTCATGGAGCTCATGTAAGAAGTTCTCAACATCTTCTAGAAACTCCACATCCCCTACCATCCATAGTCCTCGGGAAAGGTGGAGGGGGCCAGTGGACTCATCAAACAGCAGCTAACCAAGCTCTCCATTGAACTCAGGTTATCTTGACTTTCTCTTCTTCCCATGGCCCTGACTTGCCTCAGGGCCACCCCACATTCCCCTACAGGTCTGAGCCCTTTAAGCTGTTTTATGGCAGGCCCTTTCTCCTTAACCATCACCTCCCAGTCCAAACTCCTCCACTGGTGGGGTGCCTACCGTATCTCTCCCTTCTGAGGTCCCCTTTCCATTCACATGCTGACAGCTGTCTACCTGCCTCACACCAGTGGACCCTAATACCCTTCCTGAACCTGCCTCGCTCTCCCCAGGGGACAGAGTACTCCCCAAACAACTAACTCCTAGGTCTCCTGAACTTCGATGGACAGGACCTCACATGGTAATTCTCACCACCCCCTCAGCTGTCAAGCTCCTGGGACATCCATGCTAGTACCATCTTGGAAAACCGGAGGGTGGAAGGTCCTAACTGCTGGACAGACCAAGTATCCAAGATGCCACAATAAAGAGCTTACCTGATCTTCGTCTTGGCACACTCATCTCTGGTGATAAAAACAAGACGGGTAATAACAATATTTTTTCTCCTAGATACCTGCCTTTTACCTCCCTCAAGAAACAGATGCCTGGCATCTCTGGGATGAGAGTGAACAGGATGCCTTTCCAGTCACACCTCTCGCTGAGCGTGAACCCACCAACACCCAGCTCTTCCCTCCCCCACATCACCCCATGCCCCCAGGAAGTAGCCAGAAGTGAGGCGACACCCCTTTTTCCAAAGAGAGCCTAAATGTTGGTCATAAATATCACCTCAGGCTGGGTGGTGGTGGTGCACACCTTTAATCCCAGCACTCAGGAGGCAGAGGCAGGTGGATCTCTGTGAGTTCGAGGCCAGCCTGGTCTACAAGAGCTAGTTCCAGGCCAGCTCTAAAACTACAGAGAAACCCTGTCTCGGAAAACAAACAAACAAACAAATAAATATCACCTCATCTTCCTGTCACCCCTTATACAAACAGTCTGGAATGTAAATTCCCCAGCCTCTGGCCTCCATCTTAGGAGCCTCCTCCCTTGTGCCCCTCGAACCTTGACCCCTCTCCAAGGAGGGTAAGGTGGCTCATCAACCTTGATTCCTCCCCAGGAAAAGTCAAGACAACTCCCTCAGGCTAGTTAAACTGCTCCCCAAAATATAAACACGTAGTTTTCCCTTTTCCTCTCTGGTGGTCGCCTTGGCAACTTTCTGTTTCCCTCGGGGGCAGGAGCTCAGGTGTCTAATTAAACCTGGATATCTTTTAATCTGGTCTGATTTGGCTTGATTGGGATTATTTTGCACCTGTGGAGAGGCTCGGTTAGGAAAATATTCCTAACATCCATATGCTCTGATTTTTACTGGACACATAATACTCATCATTTCACTTTATCCTCATATGAACTCAACAAAGTGACCTTCTTGTTGGTTAGTTTTTTAATATAAAATATTAGTTTTTGAGAAGTTTACGCAATATATTTTGAGCATATTCACCTCCCCCTCCCTCAAACTCCTTCCTGCAGTGTCATAAGTACCTACTACAGAGTTCTGGCTGCTCTTAGCGCTTTTCACTCCCTACCCTTTCCTACACGACTCCAGTCTCTGAGCTTCCATTCCCCTTCCCCAGCCTCTCTTTCCTATAGAACTCCCATCTGCTCTGTTGGTCCTTTCGGCCTCCTCCTTTCTCTTCTCTCTTCCTGTCTCGCTCTCACTTCTCTCTCCCCTCTCGTGGCTGCTCTGTTCTGCTGGCCATGCTCAGTCTTCCAGATGTCTCTAGTTACTCTCTCCCTCATAAAAATAAAACCTCCACAACCATACCTTTGAGCAGTCACGTGCTCATTTTCATTCACTTCCATATCTACCCCCACTTCTCTACCCCGTAGCCACCCTCCCTAACTTTGTGTTCCCTCTTCTGCCTTTCACTTGAGTCCAGTTTGTGCTGTCCATATGCTCCTGGCGGTGGGACCATCCACTGGAGTGTTAAACACACCAGAAAACACACCCTAAAAGTCATCAAGTGTACTTAGTTCCTCAGCTAGGATCAGGGACTCGTGAGCCCCTCCCACATCAACGCTGGAGTGTTGACTGGCTTGGTTTTGTGCAGGTATTATGCAGGCCGCCACAGCTGCTGGGACTTCATTTAGGGCAGTGATCTTGTCATTTCTAAAAGGCGTCGTTTCACTTTTTTCCTTTCTGACCTTTTCAGAGACTGACTCTGAACCTTGAAGGTGGGGGTGATCTAAATATCCCATTTGTGCCTGAACCCTCTTCAGTCACTTCTTTCCACTGTGATCAGCTGTGAGTTGCTGTCTGAACTACTGTTCATTGCATAAAGAAAATTCTCTGATGAGGTTTGGGAGCTACATGAATCCATTGGCAAGGAGATACGTATTAACAGGCAGTTTGATACTATGTCCATTTAACAGAATAATTATAGTAGTTTGGCTTCTGGGTCTTGTGAGCACCCCAAACCTGAGTTTGTGACCAGATTTTACAGTCATGAGTTTCCTCCCATGGAAAGGGCCTTAAATTCAACCGGAAAGTGTTTGCTATCCTCATAACATGTCTGTCACTATTGTGCCCATGGGAGTACCTTGCCATGCTGAGTATTATTGCAGTGTGCAGGAGTTCCATCTGGGCAAGATTACTGATGAGCTATTCCCCCGAAGCCTACATAACACTTTCTGGTACTAGAAAAGTTAGGCAACTTGATTCCTCCATGTCCTGTGACCTAAACGTGTGGTGTTAAAGCAACGTAATTATCCTCATGTTCCAAATGAGGAAATGTAGTCTGAAGAGGAAGGTTTGCACAGCGTATCCAGACTCAGGATTCCTACCTAGATTTCTGGGGCTCCAACATACTCCATGAAGCCAATGGTTTATGTGCCAGGCACCGTGACTCTGTCAGCTTCTCTAGATCTATGCCAACTCAACATCTTGAAGGAACAACTCTCCTCATAACTGGCCTTTTGTAGGTTATCGCAAGGAAAGATTTTAAATCTTCAAGAGCGTCAATTCTTTTGCCTGTAAAATGGGAGACATAATTACCACTGAGAGTGATTTCAAGAGTTAAATAGATGGACATACACCCAAGGATTCTAAACTATGTTTTTTGTTATTATTGCTTTTGAGGCGATATCTCATGTTGTTTGAATTGGCTATATATCAAGGGATGACTCTGAACTTCTGATCTTGCCTCTTCCATCTCCCACTTTCTGATATTATAGGAACATGCTACAATGCCGGGTTTTTTTTGGTTTGTTTGTTTGTTTGTTTTGTTTTTTGAGACAGGGTTTCTCTGTAGCTTTTGAGGCTGTCCTGGAACTAGCTCTTGTAGATCAGGCTGGCCCCGAACTAACAGAGATTTGCCTGCCTCTGCCTCCCGAGTGCTGGGATTAAAGGTGTGCACCATCACCGCCCAGCTACAATGCCTAATTTTTATGTGACGCTGGGAGTCTAACCCAAGGCTTCATGTATGTTAGGCAAGCACTCTACCAACTGAGCTACATTCCCAGCCCCTAAGCTCTAAGGAAAATAAAAGGCATTGTCTACAGTTTTACAGATGAGGAAATACGAGTTCGAAGTGGTGAGCTGCCAGACAAAACTGTTCACTTGGCTTATATGAGAGCCAGAAGAGATTACTGCCCCCGTGCTATCGCTACTTGCAACTTCAAAGAAGATACAATATTCAGTAAGTATTAACTTTTAAAAAATGATGATGGAAAGGTTCTTAGGTCAAGGTCACAAACAGGAGGAACATAGATACATTTTGATCAAATCAAGGAATGAGAATGGTCTACAGTCAGACTAAGAACTTACTGGCTTCCATGTGGGCTGGGAGAAGTTGACGAGGTCATAGAATAACATCAGTTAGCTTCATTTGTTTCTGCTTGTGGCCCAGATACCTATCCCAGCATTTGAATCTACGTTTAGTTAGTTACCATCTCTCTTTTAAAGCAATTGAAAATGTTTAAGTATAAATATCTTTATAGAACGAGACTGTCTTCACTTGTTCCTTTGTTTCTCAGCTCTCCTCGTTGTTTCTTTGCATACTTCCTGCCCATTGATAGGAGAAGCTGTCTGTGAACTTGGTGGTCACTGCCAATCTGTCTTCTCTTCTTTGCTCACATGCATGGTGTACCCAGAGCATATACAGTGTTGCAATTAGGGTAGAGGTCATAAAAGTCAAGGAAGGATTCTGGGACATTTTTTTTCAAAACCAGCAGTGTCAGACTTATGGAACAGAAGACCTTGTGAATGAGGGCTGGTGCAACGGAAAAGCCACTATGTAAGTTTTTTATGGGAGACACTTTCTTTTAAGATTATTTCCTGATGTTCACTTGAAATTATTTCCTTTCAATGGATTTTTTTTGTTTTAAAAATCTAGACACAAAACAAACCCAAATAACTGTTGACTTAGACATTAGATGCTAAAGGAAAAATATGCCTCTACTTCTTCTTTGGGGGACAATGCACCTTCAGTAGGTTGTCTTTACAGAGGATTACATGTCTACAGGGTGTAGAGCTTTGTTGGAAATTGGAGTTTGTGTGGTTTATGCTATCAATTAAAACAGAATCAGGCATAATATAAATGACAATCACCCTGATTACAAGAAATTGCTGTGCCATTTCATCACTTACGTCATAGTTTAAGAAGAAAAGCCACCATGTGGCCAGAATTTGGATCCACATAGCCCAAAAGTTTTAAATGGAGCTGAGGGGATGTATTGATCATAGCAGCAGGGAGTCAGCCTCAGTGACAATCTCATAGGTTGATAACAATTTACAAGATTCTCTTATTAGCATGTTCTGGGTTTTAGTTTCTACAAATGTAAAAATAGCAAATGTAGTCCAAATCCTTCTTGTATCATGATCTACCCAACTTCTGCTGTTGCTGGATGTGGTGAGCCCAACAGGTTTTACTGCCCACTGTATAAAGTCTCACTTCCTTTTGTTTGTCTTGGATTTGACTCTTTCGAGTTTAAAGGTCTGTGCTGAGCTCTTGCCTGTTGATAGCTTTGATCCTTATTTACTCTGACCATATCCTTCATGATGCCTTTACTATGAAGTCAGCTGTGGAATCTCCTTCATAAAGTGAATAGATACTGAACGATCCCGTGTCTGTTAGGTGCTTAGATGTCTGGGACACACAGAGCATGTCCTAAGTATGTGGTCACTCTTAGTGGTTCTGGGAGCCACATTAACTTTGACATTTCTTGTATGTCTGTCTTTTTGCGGGTAGTGAATGGCAATACTTAGTTGCGGTCTCTATATAGCTTCTCCTTAGCCAGTCTTTGCCACCACCCATCTGCTCGCCACTTCACACTTGATTTGTGACTCCATGAACCAAACATTATGTTCCAGACACTGCAATGGAGTCTTAATTTTTTCCCCCCAAATTAGATAACATGCAATTTTATTTCTAGTTTATTTTCTATCATTGCACAGAGTTTTCTTGGGCTTCCTGGCCAATCCAGCCTAGTGGGCTGAATTTATTCCAGAAGTAGCTTTCTCTTCCTAGACGGCTCTCCAGATTCATAGTTAACAGGAAATTCAGTTGCTACTATTGTGTGGGCTTTGCTTTTCTAAATGCTTTACCTTAGTTGAGTTTGGTCCGCACATCTGTAATCCTAGCACTGGGGAGAAGGTGCAGGAGGGTCACAAGTTTAAGGGCAACCTGGCTGCACACTGAAGACCTGGCTAAAACAGTGTTTTCCCTTCCTGAGATAACACATTGTTTTTTCAACTCCCCCTACTTTGAGACATTTTCTTGTCATTTACCCCACAACAGCCTTGCATTTCATTACTGAGAAGAGCTTAGTGCAAGCTACAAACACAGAAATACCACTGTGTATACTGCATTGCACACCGATTATTATATTTAGTAGGTATGGGTCTGGGAGAATCTTGGCTCTGACACACCCTCACCCAGAGAAGCACCCACTTTTCCCTATCCTCTAGTTAGTTCTGCTAGTTAGCTTCCCTTCCTCCTGAATCCCATAGGGACTCATTTAAAAATAACAAAAAAAATCAACAAAAGGGGATCTTGCCAAGGGCTTTTTAAAAAGTCTTTATAAATTCCGTCCACGGCTTTCTCCTGTCCCTCCGGTATTTGCTCTCTCTAGGAGCACTGATAGACCTGCCAGACGTGATTTCCTCTCCCAGAAATCCCTCTTTCTTTGGAGAAGACATGTTGGTCTGTGACTCTGGGTTTACTAATCAACTATACAATAATCTTTGGAAAATTTCAGATTCTGCTTCTTTGTTTCAGTAATGTTGTCAGGAGTCAGCCAGTTAGCTCCGAGGCTAATGGTGATTGCGGCTAAGCCTGATGACCTGAGATTAAGCTTCAGGACCCAAATGGTGGAAGGGGAGAATCAATAGGTTGTCCTTTGACCTTCACATGAATGCTGAGGCATGCGCACACACAAATACACAAACACACGCACACACACGCTTGCATGAATGTGCCAAATTATTAATTAATATGGAAAAGAAATATTTTCATAGAGCCATTAAATGTCGCAGGCGGCACATGCAGTCTCATTAATATGTTAGTCTAGACAAGACTTGCACTAGGACAGCACCTGCTGATATGTCAACAGGTATGGAGAACATCTCAAAAAGCCCCACCTCCAGATGAAGAGCTAGAGGCAACCAACGGCTGTTGAGAGTGGGGCAATCAATCTTCTCTGGGGACAGATCCCCTAATAGATTCTCCAATCCCAAGTGGCCAGTCCTGAACACATACACAGAAGAGCAGCGCTAAATGAACACAGCAGGCTGTGTATGTAGGGGTAACAAAAATAATTAAAGAAGAAATTGTGGATCTGCCAGGTCGTGGAGGGGCGTGAAAGGAGGTGGAGGGAGGAATGGGAAGGGTGGAAATGATACCAGTATAGAACACACATACGGAATTCTCCAAAACAACAAAAAAAATAAATTTAAGAAAAAGTCAGTGTTGGGAATTGCATTTGAGATAGCCGAATTCTCTTTGTTCTGAAGCGAGAAAACTGAGGCCCCTGCTAAACTTATTTTTTAATCTCTCACTGAGTTAACAATTTCAGAAAAGTGCTTGCCCTGGTTATGTTGAAATGTTTTGTAAGATACAATGGGTGTATTTTTTCATTGAATAAACAATGAATATTATTTATGGAAGGAAATTTGGAAAACTCCAGCCTACAAGAGGCTTCTCACACTTAGCTTTATTGTCAGATACATTGCTCTCACCTCACAAAGTTTGCTGTTTGTTTTCTTATCCTTTTCACAATTCTATCCAAGCCGTAGGATTTTTCTTATCAAAAGCCAGCTGCCAACTTTATTTAGTGTCCACTGTGTGCCAAACCCTGTCCTTGGCCTTTTGTTGTAGAAAATTCAAGTGTGGATTTACAAACTTTGGAGGTGAAGAGAGCAGCTTTGGGCCGAGGTGACAGTACTTGGATAAAGATGGCAGCTAATTATAGGTAGACTGCTTCCTGTTGACCTGAATGATAAATCACAGGACGATTGACTTTGTAAAAATTCTGAGCTATCGAACACTTTAGATGTGTGGAGCTTTCGGTAGGCATGTCACAATTTAATGAATGTTTAAAGAAAAAAGAATCTTCATTTGTAACTCTAAATCAATTTGAATATATATATACACATACATACATACAAATATGTATATATATATATATTTGAAAATTATAAAACCATATCACAAGCTAAAAATACTTAGTTGAAGACCACAGAATGCACATAAAAAACAAACTAAGATTACCACTAAGTAGCGTGGTTCCAGAATCTTTGCTCTAAACTTGTATCAAATATACCACCTCTCGGAATTGATTCCTTTCTTTGTAGTAACTTCTCACTGTCTACTCCTGTGCTAACCTTTTATCTGACTCTTTCTGAATCTGCTTCTGTATAATCCCACATCGTATATCATCAGCCCTCAATTAAATACAAATGGACGTTTGGAAAACAAAATGAAAAGGGAAAACGCTTTAATGACATCAGTTCCCTGACCTTGTCGTCTTCTTTGCTGTCCATTAAAAGAAAATAAGCTACATAAACCTAAATTGCAACTCTAAGAACATTTTCTATGGCTTCTAAAAGCCACTCTAAAAATCCTTGCAACCTACCTCTAAGAGCGGAAATTACACTGTAGAATCTTCTCTATCCTAATCATGACACGAATTCAGAAAATCACACAAGGCAATGGAGTTGAGTTAACTTGACCCTTGATTTTTATGTGACTTTGGGCCAGGCAAACTTTGATAAATAAGGATTATCCTCTTAAAGACTCCTGGGGGCTTGCTAAGAGTAGTAGAGAGAAGCTCAGGAGAAGGAACAAATGAACAGAAAAGTAGAATAGTACTTTTATGAGTTTTCAATTCTTTATCAGATTTTATGTTGCAGCAGATTATGTTACTTATCTCATTTGGCCTCCACAATTGGATGTGGCTAGTAATCATCTCCATATTGCACAAGAAGAAAACAAGACTCAGACATTAAGTTCAGACAACTAAAAAGGTCCAGCAGGCCCTCCAAAGATGGTCATTTTTTTTTCCTTTGGAAATTATACTACCTTTCATCGAGTGAGTATTTCTGTAGTCTATTTTAGAGTAGAAAGATCAGAAGAAAATAAGATGGCATAATACTTTCTATCGGCAGTACAAAGCTACACTCTGTTAGAAGCAGAAGGTGATTTGAACAACAGTACCGACTAGCTAATTCTGTTCATTACAGTGGATCATGAAGGTCAATCACACTTATTATTTTAATCTCTCCATTAGAGAACACAGAAGGAAAAAAGTTAATTAATAGTATAGACCTTATCACCTTGGAAACAAAAAATCACACTAAAATGTTGTTATTAAAAGATACTAATAATTACAGTAAATTCTAATAAAATGAAAGTTATTTCAAACTCTTGATCCTATGAGGCTTATCTATTAGTTACAATTGTTTTTGGTACTCCACATAAAGGCAGTGCGGCCCTCTGCCCTCTATTCTTGTAACCAGTTTAAATGAATGTAGTGGGATAAAGTTTGAATTCTGATGCCTTATTCCTTGGCTCCAATTCTCATTTCACATCTTAATAACTATTTGACCTTGGTTTATAAGACTGTCTAATGTGCAAATAAAAGTTATAGTTGAGTTTCAGGTAGATGGTATTTTTCCAGTATAAATATGTATCATACAGAATTATGCATCATTGATTTAAAATTCAAATTGAATTGTCATTCTATATTTGTCTTAGATAAGTGATTTAATGTGTTCATTTTTTTGCTTTCTTCATCTGTAAACTGTGAATCGTATTCCTACTGGCAGTGCCTAATTCATGGAGTGCTGATCAGGATTAAGCAGAATTTTGTTGAAATTATAGTCCTGTCTGATAAAGAGTAAGGGCCTCAGAAATGACATCTATTATAATTAATTCCCTCTAGTTACATTAATTTAAGCTTGGCTTGGGCTTCTGCTTTATGAACAGTGGAAGAATTACTCTAGGCAAAGTAGAAGATTGAGCGTGTAACATTTGCTTATGCACACTCACTTTGGATAGCTTACATTTTGCTGGGAAATATATTCACTAACCCAGCACTTTACAATCCAGACACAGTTTCTTCTGCTATTGGTCATATAAATGACCTTTCCATACAGCAATAATCTTTTATGCTTTTAGAGTCTGGAAATTTTTCTTTAAAAAAATCTATATACTTCATAAACTATATCCATTCTTCATAAGCATCTATTTCAATATTTGCATGGCAGGAATCTGTGTGTTGTCAGATGCAAAAGAAACATTAAAATTTAAGAGCTGGTATACTTGAGTTTCTTGTAACATGGAGAAAAAGCCCAAACACATAATAAAATGTGGTATACAAAACATTTAAAATACAATCTATTTGTATCTGCTTTCATGATCTCATCTTGTAAATGTCTACCACTATTTTCACAATTTATATGGGAAGTGTGATTTATCTATGTTAATTTCGAGCTGGCAGCCAGCCATCTGAATGCTTACCTTCCTATATTGTAAACTACAGGAATGTGTGAAGTCTCACATAAGGTCACTAGCACAGAAAGTATGAAAAAGCCAAAAGACTATGAATGATTCTGAAAAATTGAAGAAACGCTAATAAGTCACCAGCCACTTTCAAAGCAAGCAAATGTGATTTTGCCTGTAATCTGTGCTTTAGATTGCAATAAATTGTTCCTGTTTTTCTTTCCATTGTGGAAGACACTAACTTGGCTTCATGAAACCAGACACGCATGTCATCTCCCACCTCATTTTCTTTTGAGTGTAGGAGGGGAAATATAATACAAACTGTTCTGGTGCACAATAATCTATTTTACAGTTGCATGCAAGAAAACCATCCCAGAAATTCTGGCAACATAACATTTAGATCTCTTTACATTAGTTCTCTCTTACTTCTCTTGTTTATTATCAATACTATGTACTCAAAAAACAATTTATCTATGCAAGCACATGGTAGAAATATTTAATAACAGCCCTATACACATGATATTAACAAATTTCTATTTGAAGAAAATAGTATGTTTTCTGCAGATATGATGATATATAGATGTGACGTCAGTAGGCACAGACAGCATTTGACTGTCCCCAAACATAGACCAATTGTTTAAGAAGTGGTTTTCTAAATGGGAAGTGAATGTGGTTTCTATTTTTTATGCTCTTTATTGACACTTTGCCATAGGGTTATACAAGATTTATCTCTACAATCATCAAATCTATATTTGCAATCTGATTCCTTGGTATTTTCAGCAGTATTCTGGATCTTTCTTTCCACTTAGGTGCCTTATAGGTACCTCAGATTCATGGATCCCAAACTGATTCCCTTATCTTTTCTCCAATCTTGGTGTCTCTTTTATGTTTTCAGGCATCATTTATCCAGTCCCTTAAGCTCTATGTTTCTGGCACATTAAATCTCTTCCCTGGTAATGTCCATGTCGAATCAATTGAATGCTGCTTATTTCACCTTCAAATTGTTTCTGGAATCTATCCCCTCTTCTTTATTGTATCAGCCATTAATTTAGTCCATTCACTCTCTATACTTTTATGATGATAACCTAATGGTCTCTTAATAGGTTCCTTTCCTTCAACTTTATTCTATATCCAATTCTTTATTTGTGGTTTTCTTTTGGAAAAAAAAAATCTGGTTCAAGTCTCTCACTTCCTTAAAACACTTTGGGCCTTGTACGAGCCTCTGGAATCAAGTCTAAATGGCAGAAAGGCAAACCAAGCCCACAGTCTGCCCCTAACTTCTCCCACCCAGCCTTCTTGCTGGGATGCCTCATAGACTCTGTTTCTGCCTGCCCAAAAGTAAACCCACAGCTAGACCACAAGGACAGTGTGTCATTTCTCTAAGCTAGCTGTTCTTAATAGAGTACATATAAACAGAACCTCAGAAAAAAATATACAAGTGTTCTTTCTCTATTTGAAACCTAAAAATTCACAACCTGTATTCATGGATGACATGATCTATATTTATCTAGAACAGAGGTGATGTGGGATGTGTGTGCCTGACTTATGAGTTTCTTCATGGCTTCCCTTCTTTTTTGAATGCCCCCTTTGCTCTACTCTCTCTCCTCAGTTCTCTCCTGCTTACTGACCACTCAATTTTCAAGGTTTTACTGAAGTTTTTCCTCTATCTATCCTTCCAGGACTTACACAGGTAAAATCAATTGCATGGTACTTGCTGCTCTCCTTTACTTTTTGTTTCCTTTAAGACAGAATCTCACTGTGTAGTCCACACTGGCCTCAAACTGGTGGTGATCCTCCTGCCTCAGCCTCCCAAGTGATGATGTTACAGGCTTGTAGAGGTGTGCCTGGATTCTAGCATTTTTAATGGATTGCTATTAAAATCACTCATTCCCTTGAATGAGTTTTGTTTGTGACATTCTGCTGAGAGAAAGCAAACCTTTTGTTTATCTTGGTATTGAGTACACTGCCTGGCTTTGTGTTCAAGAAATATGTCAGAAGAGGAGGGCAAAGAAGAAAGGCAAAGTCGTGCAACGTGGGCAGTATCTAGGGTCAAAGTGAAAGTACAAATGAGCATGGCGTCTGGTTCTTAGCACCAGTTCTCTCTCAAGCAACTGGAGTCTTCTCAGCAGCTGTTATCGATGGCACATGGACTCTTAAAACATCCAAGTGGCCTTAGGGAAAAGGTTGTGGAATAGGAGATTTACTTGTTTTCAATGTTGAGTTTCTGTCCCTCAGATACTTCAGCGTGTTTCTGATAATAGCCTTGCAACTACATCTGTCATTACTGTACTCTGTTCATGACCTCTTAAGTATAGCCGTAACAGAACCATGGACGTTTTTCTACCACAATGTGACAGAACCTCAGCTGAGCCAGTTAAAGGTTGGTGATTTTACACAACTGCCTTTCTTAGAGGTCCTGGCAACAACTTCCTTTTCCTCAGTGTGAGCTGAGGGCATAGTCACTTCCTATTTGGTTTCAACTGCCAGTTTTTTTCCTGTTTTTAACTGCCACCTTTGACTAGAGCTGTTCACTTGAGAAGACTATGAATTAAAGAACAAGTGGCCAATTTAATACATTTTAAAAAGTCAACTCAGAAGGGAAAATATCACCTAGAATGTCAGTTGAGCATCACTTCACGGTGACACATGAAAAGGCTCTCCTGTACCTAAAGTCTGCACTCCAAGGAGCAGAGAAGCTACCCGAGCTAATGACAAAGAGCCCAGCTTCCCAAATCAGTCCTCCCAGGAAATGCCCTTCAACATTCTTCACAGAAATCTCTCCTCTACCCCTATCAAGGCAACACTGCCATTACGAGGTGACCTGTGCAGCAACCAGTGTTTCTTTTTGGCACCAGGAGAGCTGTGAGTGCTCCTGTCCAGGTATCTGCAACTCTCCAGCATGATTTTGCCACCGAGGAGGGAGAAGGTAGCCAAACGGGAACCAGGGAAGAAGCTATTCTACCTTTGGATTCAGAAATACACACGTGTGTGCAATGGTCCAGACTGCATTGCCCTCTCTCAGCTCTGGAACCAACTGATGCAAGCAGTGAGCTCTTTACGTTTGGTGCCCAAGTGAAAGCATTTCAAAGGGCTTCAGCACGCACGTAAAGAATGCTACAAGCCGGAAGCTGCTTAAACAACATCTGCTTCCACCCACCTAGTCTGTTGCTTTAGTCCCCTCGGTAGCATCAGGAAGTAACGCTGCTGACAATATTCTGCTGTGCAGAGTCTTGCATACTTTGCTTTTCTGTTACGAATGATACCGTGGCAGACTACTGTGCAAGCCCCCAAAGGTCAAAGGCTATTCTGGAGAATTCAGCAATTACACAGACTTAACATTCTCTGACTCAGAATGGATTCCTTAGGGTTTTGCTCAGGACACTTGTAAGAACAAAGGTTAGAGCTATTATAACATGCTTTCCAATCTGCTACCCACAGAGAGCAGAGAGAAGATTGGAGATATCAAACATGCTTTTACAAAAAAAAAAAAAAGCCTGCTGGATATGGTGTTGCATGCTTTTAATTTTAGCACTTGGGAGGCAGAGACAGGCAGATCTCTGTGAGTTTGAGGCTAGCCTGATCTACACAGTGAGTTCCATGCTACCCAAGACTACACAGTGAGACAATGTCTCCAAAACACTCAAACAATCACAACAACAAAAACAGAAAGATCCTTGAATACTTTACTTCAAAATATCAACTCAGTAGCTTATAGCATGAATCCAAATATTCATATCACACTGATTGTAAACTTCAAAAATAACCCAAGTAATTTCCTTAGGTTGAATATATTTCAATCATTGAATAAAATCCAGACAATTGTATCGTCTGTCATTACACTTTGCACATTTTAAATAGTTCAACATATACATTAGGCTTAAAATATGAATATTCATAATGTGAGGCCCTTTTTAAAAATTTTGTGGACTAAAGGCTCACATTTGTCTTGATAAATTATTGTGTTTTAAAGCTGTTAGATAATGCCTGACATATTAAAATATGCTCAATGACTATGTTTAAAGCAAACCAATATTTTCTTTAACCTTTTCTGTTTGACATTATTTTGAAGTAAAATATGCAAGTTTTGTGTGTGAGGGAGAGTGGGTAGCAAACATTGTATTTCTTGCCATTATGTTCACATTTTGGGGAAAGGTGTTTTGTGGTACAATGATGACATAAATAGCATTGTTTTGTTTATAGGGCTCACTTGACATGGTTTCATATGATTTTTTTTATTACAGACAGCACACTGGGCCAAAATACCCAAAGAACACGGATTCCCAAGTGTCTCACTTGATTAGTAGTGCCTCTAATAAAGACTGTAGGACGTGGTTTCTTAAGTTTTGGTACCACCGACATTTCAAAGGAGATAATTCTTTGTTATCCACCCCTTGCCTCTACCAACTAGAAAGTGGTAGAATTTCCTCATTATTTATTATACCCAAATATTTTCTGTCAGAGGTAAAAATTGACCCTAGTTGAGAACCTATATATTTGCTATGAATCAGTCCATCACCTAAATATTTATAAACATGAATAAAGTTAAATATTTAATATTGAAAGTATGATAAATATCAGCAAATTCAATCCCTAGATGTTACATTTTATTTAGTTATTTATTTGTGCGTCTTTGTGCGCATGCATATGTGTAGGCCTGCCCTTGCCATGCCATGCAAGTGGAGATCAGACGCCAACTTTCTCAAGTTGGTTTCTCTTTTCACCATATAGGTCCTAGGGGTTGAACTAATGTCCTCAGCCTTGTTGGCAAGTATCTTTAGTTGCTAATCCATCTCTCTGGGGCAGATAGATGTTCAATTATTTTATTTTTAATTTTGGAGGGATCATGGATACTGACATGAAATTTATTTGCTTCACTAATTCGTCACATAATCTTCATTTAGCATAGAAATAAGGTCATATGTATCAAGCAAGCACTAATTTCTGTCTAAGGTGCTCTGTTATAACCTATGAGGCTACCAAAAATCATCACATCTTTTGTCTGTCCTCACATGGAACATTTTCCATTGAACTGTGGTAATACATTGTAACATACAGGCTGCTGAGGGGCCCTAATCTGAAATCCAAAATGCTCTGAAATTTTGAATATCAATCTGATGCTTGTGTAAACAGCCCCATATTTGAAAAACTGGATCTGAGACACTCCTTGCAAGCACTCTGATGAGAGACGTTCAACCTGTATTATTAGATTCTGGACAGACATCTTGAAATAAAAGTCAAACATTGTGTGTGTGTGTGTGTGTGTGTGTGCATGTAGATGTGTGATATTGAAAGCAAATTTTAATTTGCCATTTTACTTTAAAATCATGAGAAATAGTGTTATGTGTGTGAGGGAGGTGTCCTCGTACTCATGATAATTGGATTATTTTCAAACATACCTTCAAAATGTTTTATGCACATGTTCACATATAGCACACATGTAATATAAGAAAAAACATAAATAGCACCATAAGAAACTCTAAGGAAATTCCCAAATGTTCTTTATCAATAACAGCCATAACGAATGGCTTCTTCATCAAGCTCCGCACACCTAAAGTAAAAACACTCATCAGTGTCATTCAGAAACTGTCTCCGTAGTCTAGATCTCAAAGTTTAGTGTTAATTGTCCCGTATTACTACATCATTCTAGGCTAGCATGATGTCATTTCTCTGATACGTTTAGAGTTCACTTGTTTACTAGAATCACATGATATTCTCTTAGGTAGTTATGAAATTTAAGGAATGAGAGAGAACACAGTAGGCCAAAATTGAATGGTACAACATATAAAAAAGTGACCAACTTCAAATTTAACCAAGAGCAGTGCCTACGAGTTTACCCTGACAACAATATAATAAAATACAGTGTCCCCAGAATGTGCCTAACAACACCAGCAAAGCATTCTAAGGAGTGCATTCCCCCAATCAACAAATATTAGTGAGGACCTACTCTGTGCCATAGAGCATTCTAGGCTCTGGGAATACAGCAGTAAACAACAACAAAGAGGCATCATTCTTCTTGGATAATTTTCATAGACGAGAAATTGGATCTCTAGGGTTGGTGGGCAAATAAAAGGCCTTCAATGCCTGACATACGACGAAACAGCAACAATGTTAGCATTGCTTCCATGCACACACAGTAGGAGTTTGAATGTTCGCACAGAGCAGTCATGAAGATTGGAAGGCGGGTCTAAAAAAGTTCAGTGGACTTACTTGAGGTGGGTCTTTAGTGATGGAGCTGGAGTCACATGACTAACTCGAAACCTGATCTAAGAATCTCACCTGTGCCATCTCACAGTCTCAGATCTTGCCAACAGTGCAAATTCTTGGGCTAACTCTAAACTTGCAGATTCGAAACCTTTACTTTAAAATAGCAGTGCACACCTTTAATCCCGACTTTCAGGAGGCAGAGACAGGTGGTTCTCTGTGAGTTTGAGGTCAGTCTGGCCTATATAGGGAGTTCCAGGACCGCCAGGACTACACAGTGGGACCTTGTCACAAAAAAAAAAAAGACAAAAAGTAAACCAAGAAGGAAACTCCTTTGAGATCTCTATGGACGTTAAAGTTTAGGTGGCATTGCATGCTGCTGGGTAGGCTATTAGAAAGTGTGTGTAAGACTAGTGAGAAATAGACACTAGATTAGGGGCCTACCATTGGGTAGAAATAAAGAACACTTAGACTCGGAGAACTGTGAGTGAGGAAGCGGCAATGCTATTGTTTAACAATCTTCCAAGTAAACAGAAACTACACAGAAGGTAGTAAGTAGTCAGGGGGGACCGCGACTGGAATTCTCTGATGCATCACTTTTTAATTGCATTATCGGAGCCAAATATTTACTTGGCTGAGCCTTTTGCTCTATTTGTTCAATGGGGGAGAAAACAATGTGACCCAGGTGAGCTCTTGGCACAGTAACTCATTCCAAAACTCCAAGCCTGAACTTTAGTGGTCTCTGGCCCAAACCGAATGAACTCATTAGTAATAGCTGTGTTAGTAGTAAGCAGCTACTTTCCTTAGAGAAAAGTTATAAACGAAGGTTAGCATTTGTGGGGCGTCTACTTAGAGCTTCTGCCCAGTGCGTTGGATACACAACCTCGTAACAAACTGGAAGGTGTGTCCTCATTTTAGTCTGGCACTTGACTGTTAGCCCCTCCTATGTACACAAAAGAGCTTCCCTGGATTGCTGTGAGGGCTACTATTAGCAGTCACTGTTGATTTGGGGTTCCCGAAAAGGGGCTTGCCTTGCTGCTGGAGTTGAGCTTAAGTTGGAAAAGAGGCAAGAGCTGCAGAAGTCACTGCTGTGTGTGCTGAATTCAACTGTCTGCACTGCCAAAGATCTAATCTCATGCCCCTAGCCTCTGTTATCCTCATTAATTTTCCTGCCAATAGGTGATCCGTTTTCCAATCGCCTCTCTTTTACACATGCAGAAATTGTGAGAAGTTTCAGCCAGGTCATTCCTCAACTGATAGCCTAAGGGAGGGGCAGGCTCAGGTTAAAGTAGGGGTAAGAAAACTGGAGAGCGAGAGGGAAGGAACCTATGGCAAGAAGGAGCAGGTGTCTGGCTTGGCGGCCCCTCCCTCGTCCAGGTGGGGGAGCCAAGCAAAACTTTTGCAACTCCAGACCTCTGGGAGGCTACACGCACCCCAGCTCTGCAACGTGGCCGCGTTCATCCGGGTCGCCCTCGTATCCCCCACCCCACTCCCTCTCTCTCAAACTCTTCTGTTCTTTCTCCAGGCCCAGTCGTATTCCAGGTTTCTCTATTCAGGGCTTCTGTTGCTCCCCCCAAATTCGGAGAGCCTCCTGCTTCTCTGACTCTAGCTACTTTAGCCAAACCCCTTTGCAGCCTGAAGCCTCCTCTCCCCCGACACCGCCCGGCAGCGGGGTGGAGGCAGGGCCAACTGGGGAACCGCCCCCAACCGCCTCCCAGGCTAAGCGATCGGGCGGGTTGCTGGGGCGCCTCCACCTCCTCTTCCTAAAGCGGCGAGGCGCAGCCGAGCGGCATCACTGGAGCCCAGGTCCCAGCCACTGCCTCACGTACAGCCCTGCATTCAGGAAGAGGAGCAGCACCGCAGTTGGCCACGACCTCGGCAGGCGGGCATCTAAGAGGTAAACTGAGTCCCGGGGAGCAGTGCCGCGAACCGCTCACCTCCCAGGAAGGGTGGGGGGCGGTGGGAGAGTGGAGGCTGCAAGCCACCAACCCACTAACTCCACTTCTCTGCGTTCTTCCAGGCCCCGATCGAGAAGCCTGGGAGAGCAGCCGAGCTACCCCCGTAGGAGGAGCCAGTCTGAGCCCAAGGCGCCACCACCGCAGAAGCAGCGCAAAGTAGCACTCGCCTCCATGGCCCACTCACCGGTGGCTGTCCAAGTGCCCGGGATGCAGGTGAGAAAGCCCAGGCCTCCTCTGCCATCCACGTGACGGCTCCGGAGCCCCGCTCTGGGCACCAGGGACCAGGGGAAGCCACCGGGTAAACCTGAAGGCAGGGCCGGATCCCTCTCCAGGTGACCCCGAAGTAAAGTCCGAGGTGTTTCCTGGCGTCCGGGCTAGAAGGTGCTTTGCACGGGAGAGATTGGGACGACTGGGGCGCGACCGTAAATGGGGACTGGGGTTGTGGGGAGGGGGGCACGATTAAAAACAAGCCAGAAGATTAGGCACCTGTGCTTGTTGGCACTTTGATTGTAGCATGGTTGGGGACTGAGGGTGGGGGGGGGGGGGGTGGCCCAGAACTTAACCTAGATGAGACGGAGGCATCTTGGGATGCGTGGGCTAAAACACCCCAGCGTTGCCCCCCGCACGACACACACACACAGAAGTTGGGGCGGAGCAAGACCAGGAGTGGTGGTGGCATTGAATCGGGTTCTTCCTGTGTGCAGAGAGAGAAGAGCTAAAAGACTTTTTTCCTCTCTTGTGCCACTTAAAGGCAAACGTGTATCTCGCTCCCCCACCTGGCCCAGGGGATAGTGCTGAGAGGAACGCAGGAGCCTATTCTGAGTACCTAGGTGATGACTTCCCAGGCCCATCTCCCTGTCTCTGAGAAAGTGCTGAGCACATGTGTTGAAGCTTTTGTCCAGTGCAAAGGACTGCTACTGAGTGGGACCCAACTTCGTATTCGAAGTCTGTGCAGTTTCCCCCATTATATTATAATTTTATTAGACAAAAGCCTTGTCAACAAACTTTCTACACATCTTGTTTATTTTTCAAACCACTATAATATTTTAAACCATTTACATTTGACCCCCGCCACCTGGTAGCCTAAACAACCCCTTCATGAATAATAGGTCAGAGGCTAAAAACACTGAAACGGATTCCTTGTGATCTTCTAAATATGCTAAGCCAAACAAACAAACTTTTTTTTCAAGTTAGAAAATGTCTGGAACTTTTGCATAGCTTATGCTTCTAGTAGGAATCAAAACTTTGGGAACTGGAGATTCATTTTACTGCCTGCTGCATGCGATTCAGCTTTTGCCTTGGAAATTGGTCTCGTTTTATCCATGATCACAAAGGTGATTAAAAAAAAATCCTTTCTCCTCAAAGAGGCCATTTGTGTAGGACATACAGCTACCCTGAATTTAGACCAGGTCTCGGTCGAGACTCAGGAAGTTTGCCTATATTTAATAAAATTACAGAAGGGGAGGGAAAGAAATGTGAAATAGGAAATAGTAGGGCCTTTTATGGTATTAATCCATTTAAGCTTTTCCCAGGGCCCCCAACTTTTTTCTCATGGTTCTCCTTCCCTAGCTCTCTTTCCCCTAACTACTCTGCCCCACACCCATTCATTCAGTTCTACCTTTGCTTGTTTCTGGAGAAGCAGACATTTGCAATAGGAGCTACGGTTTTTCTCTGTTTGGTCTGGAACACAGTGTGAACTTTCCCCTGCATGCTCTTCTTGCTATGATGTGGAGAAAGTAGAGCTTTACATCCGTAATGTTTGTCGCTCAGGGACTCCATGCTTCTCTATCCATTGTGTGCAGGCGCCTGCCAGCGCGCATCCTTACTGGTGCCTCTCATTCATCAACTCTATGATTCTGGGGGACTCTGTGTGCTCAGGAGAAAATGGTTTCTGGTCTTTATTTCATTTGTCTTGACTTTATTTGATTTATGTGGTTTCTGGTCTTTATTTAATTTGTCTTGACTTTATTTGATTTAGATGGTTTGCAAACTGCTTGCTGTTCAGCATTTTTGTATTGCTCCTTGCTTTGTTTAATTATCTAAGCTGGCTTTTTCTTGGGTTTTCAGTTCTTACTTAAGGTGGGTTAAAATGGGAATCACATATTTGAAATGATCAACTTTGCCTCGCATGGTATGCCTACTCAAAGTTGCTGTTATTTTGTCAAACTGTGGTTGCATAGGGCAGGCATCCCATTTCTAGCCAAGACACAATGATTGTTGATTTGCTACTTTCTCCATCTAAATGAAACAGTGGATTCTTCAATTATTTTCATTTTTCTTTCTAGATGTGGTTCTGAAGTACTTGCTGTAACATAAAAAACAACAAAACTTTTTCCATACTTGAAATTATACAGTGACCTAAAAAATTTCACAGCATTCAGCATGACCCTTTAGCCTAGAGTATTTTTGTTTTCTTTTGCAAAAATATGATGTGGAAATATATCCTGGGATCATAATAGTCTCCTAGAGTTTTGATAGAGTTAGGAACAAGCAACTTTTAGGTTGTTTAAGTAGTCAGAAGACTTGATTTTTCCATGTGTTCTTTAAATTAGTGTGGAATATTTCCCCAAATCAGGGTGAAGTGACTGACCAGCCTGTACGTTTTTAACTGTTTATGTTGGAGAGTTATGAAGATTGATGGGAAAAATGAGTTTTCCAGAAATTAAACGCAAAATTACTTTCTCCACGATGTTTTTCTCCCTCTGAGGAGTGACGAGGAGCAGAAGCCAAGCTACCTGCTCTGTCACTTAAGATTCAGCATTGCAAACTTTTCAAACAAAGACATTTCTGTTGCCACTGGTTTAAAATAGAAAAGAAACTTGGAGTGAAGGAAGAAAACTCAGGATTTGGTCCAATTCAAACTCATCCTTTATGAAATTAGTTCCTCAAAATTTAGATTGTTATTTCTCAGTACTGTAGTAATAAACAGTTTTGTTCTATTACACCCAATGCCTATGATATGACTTTTCGTATTTGACTTGTGCACTTTTTTAGGTTTTGTAACTAAAGAAATTTTCCATTCCAGGAACTGTACTCTTGAACCACATTTAAAGTACAACCTTAAAAAAAAACCCAATAAACCTGTTTCTTTCCACCCAAATATTTACTCTTCCGTGATTTAAAACCTGTTTTTGTCTTTAAAGTTGTCAGTTAAAAAATGACATTTGAAAGTATAAGATATTTCCCTTAAAGCTTGCATTAGTGTTTTTAACGAACTATGGAAATGATCCTTGAAAGTATAGTCTTGCAGTAGTGTTTTTAAACAAATATGCAAAAGCCATTTTCAGCCTTTCATAATGTTTAGGGGAGAGGAAAAAAGTTAGATGTTCAACTGAGCATGAGTTACTATGTTATGCTTTGTGCTATGTCTCTCACTAGCAAAACAAATTTGCTTACTTATAGAACTCTAAAATCAGCTCTTATATACCTTTACATGTGAAAGGGATACTGCAGCTTAACAGTGGCTGCTTGAGATACCAATGGAAATGAAATTTTAGTATTAATGACTACTTGGAGAACTCTTAACTAGGGAGTAAAAAGCATTACCTGTCACTGGTGAACTTAGTAGTGGCCTCTAGGAAGCACCAATATAGAAACACATGACCTACCGTTAAAGAACTATCAAGCAATACGAATTCTGTAATTTTACCTCTCTACGTATAAAAAGGGGTTATGAATAGAAGAGTTGAAGGCTCAATTGAAGGTCAATTGACCCTACAGTATTGTTAGGACTTAGGATAGACATTTCCAAATGTCTTATAGCTTACCTCTTAGCTAAGGTATACCCTGACATATAGCCAAGGGCCTGCCTGCATGTTTAAACAGACGTGCACACATACACATACACCTTCTGTGAATGTGGAATAAAATCATTGGGGTGAGATGAAGCTTTTCTCTAAAGAAATAATAAATGATAATTTTGGAAAACTGGAGTGGGACCGGATCGTGGTGGCCTTTGAATGCTATGGAAAGATGTAAGCATTTAAAATAGCCCTTGAGCATTTCTTTATAATGGTACTTAACAACCACAGCTATGTATAGGGGAGAGAACTCCATACTGGATGAACGAATGTACTGGGGAGTTACAATATTTAAGTCCGTTTGATCTGCAGAGGCTCTTTTGGTAGGACAGTCATAACTCTGCAGTTAAAATGGGCCTTGTATTAACAGGTTGCCTTGCATATCTCTGGGTGACTTAAAGAAAAGAAGACATCGCCTGACTTAGTAATTAGTTACAGGAGGAGAAGTGATATACGTACAGCACAGCTGGAGGAAATAAGGATGTAATGCAGACGAGGCAGACCTGGCAGGAAGCCGGTGATTTCTGTTCCATGCTTGTGAATTTTGAAGTAGCAAAAAGGATGGCACCATACGACGTCCAGCATAGGGTTGGAGATGCAGAACTGGAGCCTTAGCTCTTCAGTAATTATTTACTGAGCATCTGCCATGTGACCCAACATTTTACTTAAAGATAGAAAGACGGAGAACCTTTGCGATGAAAGCGGGTCATAACTTCAGTGAGACTGTGGAAATGAAGGCCCTCGTGAGACAGGAAACACAGGTTGTAAGTGAAAGTGCACAAGAGGATGAGAAACTCTGGCAAGATAAAGAGGGAGTGATTAGTTGGGACAAAATCTTTATTAGCTGTCACCCAGAAGCCTGAAGTGACGGGATGACTTGTGGCATCAGATTCCAGTATGCGGTGTTGCTGTCTCCTCATTTCTTTCTCATTGGTCAGTCAGGTTTGCTGTGCGATGTAGCAAGAGGTTGGAAGCATTACCTTGAACTTGGGAACCCTGTGTTGAGTGGTTGAAACTGAAGCATTAGATAGAATAACAATAGCTGGAACAAAATAATCCGAGCCAACTTTATCTTGGAGGAGCAAGAGTAGGTGCAGTTTGAAGGCTCGACACTAGGGTCTGTAGGCTGGGGGATACTGGGATGTTGGGGGAAAACAAGTGGGAATTGGGCAGAGCATAGCGTGTGATGTGAATGGTAAGGAGGCTCTAGAAATGGTACTTGAAGAAAAGAAGATTCCCCCACGCACTTCCCATTCTTGAGCCGTAGGAAATGCGAGCTTATAATTTGCCTGGTGCTTAGGAGCCCGTGAGCATTGTGGTGCTGGAGTTTTTTATTCTTCCTTTTTTTTTCGATTTAAGGTCATCTTTATTTATGCAATTATGCTCTCATGCTTTTAAAATGCCAAAGATTACATAAATGTTCACATATGCATAAAATGGCTGAAAACTACACAAAGCTGTTAACACTGTTACCTCTGAGAAGTTGTTAAGGGGCTGGGAGTAGAGAAACTTATTTAAAAACCTCCTGTCCTCGCTTCTTTTTTTTCCCTGAGAATTACTTGCTTTTGCTTCTCTTTGCTTTGTGGGGGGAGTCGCTCAACTCACTGTGGTTCACAGAGTAGGATTAGCTACTCTGATTTTGTGCGACTCCCTTAATTTTACACATTAGGAAATGGATCCAGAAAAATGGAATGGCTTATTCAGACACAGCCTGTGCTAGTCTGAATCTGCCTCTCTTTCACTCAACAGCCTTGTACAAATTGTCTCCAACACTGGGAATAATGAAAGCTGCATTTCTTTTGCCTTGAGAGCTTGTTATGATGGAGCTATCTGTGGAGTATACTTGGAGCTCTCTTTGGCTTGATACCCCAATTTTTTTTTCAGTGAAACCAAATCCTGACCACTCCACTGCTCCCAGTCAGATTCAAGCCCTATGCTCCGTTTCCCTTCTTTTCTACCTTGGGCTACTCTCGATAATAGCTCTAAACTCAGTTTAACTACTTCCCACCAAGCAATCCTATTTGATCTGCTGTGTTAGTTCCAATTCATTAATCACCGCTTGACCAAACCTTACCTGACTTTTCAGGTCCCAATCTTACTTTCTCTATGGACTTCCTGAAAATGTACCAAGCTGAAGAACCTTCCATTTTCACACAATTTGTGTCTACTGTCAGAAGCAGACAGTGTCCAATTTATATCCTGTCTTCGATTTTCTTTAAATGTGTTTGTTAGAGCTAGAGAGATGTTTCAGACAGTGGGCAAAGTCTTTGTCACCAGAGGACTTCAGGTCACAGCCCAGCCCCACATAAATACCTGGTGGGTCTGACTGTGAGGTCAAAAGTGTTTGGGACGGGCATACATACACATATGGAAAAATAAGCTGTGTATGTCTCCAAAACTAGGTTGTAGATTGTTGAAGTTCTGGACCATTCCTTTTACTTTTGTTTATACTATTATCTAGGAGCTTTTAAATAGATAAAATTAAAATATAAATGATAGTTATTAAAAATACATCCACGAGTCTTTATACATAGAGTTGGCAACGAACATACTATAGACTATTCCTGCCTTTTAACCTTCTGACTGATTTTGAAGTAAGTTGTGGAATGCTTATGTTGTGTGGACCATAAAGACAAATTTATATGTGTACAATAGAGACTTTGCACTTGTTGAAATAATTTATTGAATAATATGCTGTGTAAGCATGATGTAGTTCAGAACAATTCAGCTATCCACACTCCGACACTGGCATCCACTTGTCTTCCTTGTCTTTGTGAGTAAATGAGAGTCTCACGGATTTCCTTCTAAGTGGGACTGTTTTCATGCAAACTTTTGTCTTTGGGGAAAATGACTTCCTCTGTCCTCATCTCTTCGCTTTGCCTTTTCGTTTGAGCTGCCTTTCCATTGCCCCTGTCAGATTGTTTGGTGATTGGGACCTCCCACCCTCTTTGTGTCTTTGTTCTGTTCTCCTGTTGCCCTATGCTACTTTCTGAGGCCTCTTTATTTCCTAAAACCAGCTATCACAATGGAATTTGATGGTTTCATCCATATCAATGTATTTTTAAAAATATTTATTTTTATGTATGTGAATGTTGGCCTGCATGTATGTAAACATGTGTGTACCACATGTGTACCTGGTGTTCAGAGATGGTAGATTACCTGAAGTTAAAGTTGGCTGCAGAGCCTCCACATAGGTGTTGGGAACCAAACTGAAACAGGGTTCTCTGAAAGAGTAGCAAGTGTTCCTAAGTGCTGAGTACTTTCTTCCTCCTGTATTAAGGTCGTTTTGACTGAGAGTTCAGTGTGTGGATTCTCTTGTAATAGTTACATTTTACAGGGACTCATAACAACTAAATGGAAATTTCATAGTAGAATTTCAAGCATCTTGGTGCTACTTTTTGATTGAGTTGTGCCTTCTGAAAGAGTGGTGGTATAGCTGATTCTATTTGTTGCTAGAAAAGGGAATTCAGAGAATTAAAAATAACATCATTATTAGGTGTGATGCAACAAACTCCATTTCATTTCTCATAATTATGACTCAAAGTCTTCCTATACACATATAAAACAATGTCTTTGGAGGAATGTCATGAATTTTATTAGTATGTCATGAATTTTATTAGTATTTATATATTCATTTAATTTCTACAGCACTTGTGATAGAATCCATGGTCTTCTGCATGATGTCTGCTCTAGAACTGAGCTACATTGCCAGCTCCTAATTTTAAAATAAACAATAATTAATAAAGTACCCACGGCTAAAATTTACAATCCGTGTTAGATACATATTTCTTACTTGGTCATCTGCCTCTTTAAGTAAAGTATTGTGGTCATAGAAATCAGATATTTAAGATAATAACTAATTCCCATCAAAACTCTTATGAAATAAAAGGAGTGCTTGAAGGAAAATGCATTCAAAATGGAATTTAAATGTAGAAGGCTGTCATCATAGCCCTGGCTGAAGGTCTTCCCCAACCTTCATTACAACAGGCAAATCACCTGATACGAATGTTTAGAAAAACAGGCAGGCTTATTTCCACAGCAAGTCCTGCCCTCTATTCCTGCCTGCCTCTTCATAACACCTCAGCAACATATTCCTACTGGGGCTGGAGAGAGAGGTGCAGGATGCTGCCAAGAACGCTCCTTGGCCTGCTCTGGACTTGTTCCAGCATTCCCCTGGGAGCATCCTACTGACTTTTCTTCTCCTTCATTTCTCCTAAGATCATGAATTTGAATGATTCAATATCCCCACATATCAGATTAGCCATTAGAATGGCATACTTTTGGATACTCTGGCAAAATTAGAACACAATTGTGGCTCATACTTCCTGAGCCTTAAGGGAAAAACTGCAGACAGCTTAGATAAAAGAGATGAAAGATTTGTAAACATGTGTGTGTATTCCCCATCCCCATCCCCCCCCTCCCAGTATCAGTCACAGTGCCTAGTAGGTGCTAGACAAGGGTTACACCAAGGAGCTACATTCCCAGCCTCTGATTATGTTTTCACTGCTAGACTTTTACCTATATGATCAAGTTCCTTTCCTAATGTGTTGTTGAAAAAACAAGGCGCCATGATTTTGTGCTTTCATCATAGAAAATGTCTACAGAAAAAAAGAAAAAAAAACTTTTCAACTCTTTCTCTGTGGCCCTTGGAATAGGGATTGTGTGTCGATGGTGTTTTCCCTTTCGGTGCACCACCTGTTAAGGAGAAAGTTAGGGGGATCTGTAAGACCTTTCTGAATTAAAATTCAAAGTACTGAAATAAGTGAGGTTAAAATCAACCATGATGACTTTAAAAATGTGTTTATTAAAGAACAATAGGGTGTCTATCCGAAGAATAACCATTGCTTTGGATTATAGGAGCAGCTTCCTAGCATCAACGTAATGAAGTTTCAGGGGAATTTGAAATGTAAACTGCACTGGATGTGTTCAGTCATTTCAAAGTATGCTGGTGAATTACTCTACCAGATTTCAACAGTGCCTGGTAACATAATCCTAGGAGTGAATTTTTGGCAGGTGGAGGAAATGCTTCAAGGACATCTAGAAGCATCCAGAGTTTTCTTTGAAAATGCATTTTTGAGCTGCTCTGTTCCAGCATTTTTTTTTTAAAAAAAAATCCCTCCCCTAGATTTCCATTAAACCACTGGATTTGGGACATATCAGTTTACAGCATGTCTATTAAGCTAAGCTTAGCTATTTGATGCAGTAGCGTTTGAATAACAGAGTAACAGGTGATGGGGGAGGGGTGAGCCACATAGATAATCAGGTGGGGTGTGGGGCGGGTGTGATTAGTGCAAGGATATTGGAAGAAGCTGAACCAGTCGAAACCATTAAGTCAGAATTTCTTCCCAAACCCTCTGCCCGCTAGAGCTGGGAAAGTTCTTGGATTCCTCCGTCTCAATTTCCTGCTGCCTGCCTTAACTTTAAGCAGAAGCACAAAAGAAACCAACCAGGAAAGCATGCACACATGCTACTAAGTATGGCGATAGCAAGTAGAACTTTGACCTCTTGTGGTTAAAAGAGACTATAGTCAGAGTGTCTAGCCGCCCTGGGGAAAGAAACATTTTTCAGATGTATGCTTTTAAATGCTACTGACCCCGTGGGGAAAAGGGTTAGCAAACTCATTAGCTCAGTCCTATTTACTTCTCCAGTTTACATCCAAATCCTTTGTTTGAAATGAGCTCAGAGCCTTCCTATGTGCCACCCAGTAAATGGTAACATATCAGACTTTCCCGTGCTGGGCTCTGCTGCCCCAGGTTTAATGTTTTTCTATTCTCTTCAAGACCTAACTGGTTCTGAACTCAGGTAGAACGGCGTTATCAGCTCTTTCCAAAGCTTTTGATTAGGGCATAGGACTTTGTGCTCATCTTTTGAGACAGCAAACACAAGAGATTTTCTGACTTCAAGAAGTTCATAAACTAGAATGACTTTGAGAAATTTGACAGGGCAGATTGAAACCAATGCATCTTAAATGATATAGATTCTGCTACAGACGCATCCCAGAGAAGATAGGTTATGTTGAATACTGCCATTTAGAAAAAAAGAAGTTTACCAAAGAAGAAATGAGTACATCAGAGGTTTGAGGTAGGTACTAGTTAGAATGAACTGTTTGGGACACATTATACAAAGCCTTGAATGGCAGACTGAGACATTTATTTACTTGGTTAATCTTTAGTCAGCTATCAGAAGTTATTTAGCAAGATGAGTGTTTGTTTGGAAGTTCGCTTAAAACTTCAGAAATATGCAAGAGGCTGGATGGAGATAGGAAAGGTCTGAAGGCTTTAGTTGAAAAGTGTTTGTTCTAGGGCAGTGGTTTTCAACCTTCCTAATGTTGTAACCCTGTAATGCAGTTCCTGGTGTTATGATGATCCCCAACCATAAAATTATTTTCGTTGCTAATTCATAACTGTAATTTTGATGCTGTTATAAATCACAATATTGGATATGCAGGATATCTGATATGCGACCCCCATGAAAGGATCATTTGATCCCCCTCCCCACTAAGGGGCCAAGACCCACAGGTTGAGAACCACTCATCTAGGGCAAATTCCAGCCTGCTTCAAAAGCACCTGTAGGGATTGTTAAAACCGAGGCTGGTTCCATCCCCTTCGTTTCTGATTCTGGAGGTCCGAGTCTGGGAATTTGCATGTCTAATAATTTCCCAGCTGTTCTGTTGGTTTGGGGACTCTTCTGAGCACCACTCAAGGTATTTACAGACCTTGGTGACTAATTGAATGTGGGAATTGGAGAAGCATGATGAGAGGGTCAAGAATCAGATGTCCAGCTGAGTCTTGAAGAGAATCCGCAGACGGCCAGACTTGAAGTGCTGGTTCACACAGCCAAGCAGAAGCAATCAGTAGCCGGCTTGTTCAGGAGAGAAAATGGAAACAGGGAGGGAGCTAATAGAAGATAAATGTGTGGGAGATGAAAATAACAAGATTTCCAGTTATCCCTCCAAGGAAGGGAACACAACGGTGTCTGAGTCCTACACCTTCAGAACAAACCAACGAACCAAACAACAACAACCTCTCACTCCATCTATGATTCGTTTCCTCTCTCGAGGTACGTTTGCATCTTAGAGAATGCTCATTGTCATTTGTATTGATCATTGACTCATGCATGCTCTAAGTAAAAAAATTCTGTTTTTAATCTATCAATTGATAATTTAGATTTTGTTATGTAATATATATGTATATATACATATACATATATATATAAAACTTTTATATGGGAAAATTTTTTCACTTAGTGACAGTTTTTAATGAGGCCTGGTGTCAACCTAACTGGTTTCAATGGTGCCATGTCACAGAACACTCTTGCTCGGGGTAATTCTTTAGGTGGGAGATTCTTGCAAATAGAAACTTTCTGTTGAATTGTGATAGCATGCCCAACTTGGTTCTGTACTCTCTGTAGTAAATAGCTCAGCAGATTCTCTTAGTTAGGACGCAAGCACTTATTAAGAACATAAAATCTGGCTAAAATGAGGTAGAATGCCATGATTATAAATGCCAATATTTTCCCCTAAATAGGAGATTTTTAAAGCCCTTCCACAATTTTCATAAACTGCATCACTTTTCGTTATCCTCCTCCGGCTTGCTGTTGTACACCTTTCTACCTACATGAACCTCAACAATCAAACAGACTGAATCTAATGTATCTAGGCTGCTATTAGAAAAATGTTTATTCATAATCATGCCACTCTGAAGCCAACTTGTGATTAAATATGTAAATTTCCGGAAGGGAGAGGAAGTTAATTCTGAATCATTAAGGAAATATCAAAGCACTTCCTAAATGGCCTTTCTGCTTTGTAACACATTCCCTAGACCTGCCAGGTTAGTATGTTAGCACTTGCCAACAGGTACCATGTAGGAAAACCAGAGTCAAGTTCAAACAGAGTATTAGAACTGAAAACAAGGGAAGCAAATATTTAATGAGTTTGCCGGCTCCAAACAATGTGAACAAACGCGACTACCCGCTGTACCAGTTTTGTATTAGATCATTTTCCAATTTTTAAAATGAAAGCAAGTTAACAACAACAACAAAAGAATCCATCCTTCAGAAATAAAAATTGACCACCCATGATATCCCAAACAGCACATACAGCAATTTCTCTTAAAGTATTTTAATCTATGTTTATTCATCATTAGAATATAATCAACTGTTGTCCCTTTATATAATACTGTTTCTTAAGCTGTCAAAGTCTAGTTAACCCTATCTATACCCCATGCTTTAGGGAACATCCATTAATTAGAGTAAAGATTGTTAACTTTAATTTGTGTTGGTGAAAATGATTGAGGGATGCAGCATACATGGGTGTACACACACATATATACATATGTATATATATTTACATGTACAAGGGTACTGCACAGGAAATACAGTTTTGCCTTTGAAAACACTCTATTTACAAAGGAGGCTCAGCCTAAAGTGGACAGAAGATGACTTGGTTCCTAAGTTCAAGAAACAAACAAATATGACTGATAATGACATTTAAGAAGGTCTGCATGGAATGGAAGGGAATGAAGGTTATGGCAAAGTTGTGTATGTGTGAAAATTTGTGGCATTCCTGGTGTTAGCAAATGTTTCTGTCATTTGAAAATATCTAGAGAATACAGACTGTCATTTAGAATGTTCCCTGTAAGGTAGGGCATATGTGTATACATATTTCTGCTGAAATGCTGGACACTTCATTGTGACGCATGTTAGTTACACTTCGATCATGGCTGGTTCTCCCTTCCTCATTTTGTTCTCTTGCTATTTAAACTCCCATGATTCTTAAAGAAATTGCGCTCACAGCAGTCCATTCCATACAGATCATGAGAATTGACTTTGAAGGAAATTCAATGCCAGTGTTAAGCAGTTTTAGAGAATTCGAATTGAACATTACGTGGGATTACATTTATCAAGATTTCCAATATTCTGCTTAATTTCTCCCATAGAACAGTCTTACAGAGAATCGCTACATCGAAGGAACTGCCTTTGATAAACACAAATCTGTCACCTGTTAGTAAAATCAGAGATCCTGGGCAGTATGCAAATGATTTGTAGTTGTCACTGTCCAAGCTAATTCTGAAGCTAAATGTATTACAGATGTTTCGATGTTTCACACTATGGATTCTAAGGTGAAGGTGACTGGGAATGGAGGGAACCAGATACTGGAGTCTGACTCAGTCACGAACAGAATCTTGAACCAGGAAGCTGCTTTTTCTTCCAACTATTTATTTCTTTATGAAAAATAGTGACTGTCACTGAAAGATTTTTTTTTAAACTCTGCCACCACCTTCCCAAAGGGCACATAAAATGAAAATGTGGGTTTCAAGTAGTTAAGAATGACTCAGTTTTGAGAGTTTAGTATAGATGACACCTCCATGGTTGTCTTTTTAGACTGTGATCTCTGATAATAACACGTGGAAAGGCTATTCCCTTTCTTGCACTGGGTTGCCTATCTTCTGAGGTTCAGGCATCGTTTTTGGAAGCCCTGCTTGGGGAAGGTAGCATTTCCTAATACCAGAGGATTACTGCTGTCTCCTGAGCAAACAGAAAATATAGGTGAAGTAAAACGGTGCTGGAGTCGGGGAGCTCAGAAAGACAGTGTTTCCAAGGAGGGGAAAAGTAGTCTTTTGCTTCAAAGACTGAGAATTTTGTCTATCTATTTTTTTAAGAATGGGAAATTTCCCTCCTTTCTGCAGAGTGGAGAAAAAGCTAACAGAAAAGGAGATTGAGGAGGTAATAGTAATTGTTTTTCTAATTGTTGCTATGACTTCTATGATGAAAGTTATATTTGCAGAATTGATTTGTAATGACAAGAAAATAGCTGTAAAGAGGATTTTGGGGGGCTTGAGAGAAAGCTTGTGAGAGACTGGGGGGATAAGTGAGGACAATAGGGTGGCGATTTTAGCTGCTTTCTAATTAAGGTGTGCAAGTTTAGGTGTATGCATATCGATCTAAATAATTGCTTCTAGATACTTGTAATCATTTCAGGTGGTCCTGTCCTCATGTCATATTCTCTGCAGACCCACTATCCGCACCTAAAGGCATACTTTCTATTTAAGCAAGGAAAGATGCCAGAATAGGATGGATTTTATTTAACTCATTCGGACTGCTGTTTTGTGTGGAGGAAGGACAAAAGAATGAGTCTCACTTTCAAATGATTGGGCTTAATGTAATGGTTACATTTTCAATAGGCTCTGACATTTAAGGTCTCCCTGGAGAAGGGATTAGAATAGTTATTTGGCGTGCTTCAAGACGGAAAACCATCTTTAATTTACTTTGAAATAAGTTTGCATAATGACTGTTTGATTCGTGTTTTGGCTGAGAAAAGAGTTCACACTAGTCATCCAGGTTTTGTTTGGGGTTTTTTGTTTGTTTGTTTGTTTCTGGATTTTTTTTCTCCCTAGGAACTCCTAATGGATATTGAATATTCTATTGTTTTTATTACTGATTTAAGTCTGTAATGGTTTAGAAGGTATAAATGTCTTCATTCTTTGCAGAAATAAAAAGATAAAGAAAGAATTGAGCCCACTTGTTTCTCCTAGGGGTTTCAGTGCCGGCTTCAGTTCTGGTACAGGGAAACTTCTCTCCTGTTGCTCACCTACATTCCTCTCTCAAGCTGGATAGCAAGAAGCATTTTAATCTGATTGCTTGGCTGTACATTTTTTTTTTGATGACAGTTTGACATCCAATTACAATGTCAGGGATCAAATTCTAGTTGATAGGTAAGGCACAGTTTTAGATTTGCTAAAGTACTCTGTTAGCTGAAAAGATGTGTTCATTGTGAAAAGATATTCTTGGTTAACATAACCAAATATTTCCCAAGCTTGAAAATTGGATTTTTTTTAACCTCAGGAGGTTAATAGGTTGTTTCCTCTTAACCATGAGGCTGGAGAATGCAGTGCATTCTGTTTCCCTATGCTCTAGCATCTGCTAAACTACGATATGAGGAGACTACCCGAGTGACTCTCCAGGTACGAGTTTGGGGGGAGTAGGAAATAGGACCGAGGCATTGTTGTTGTTGGTTCATCTTAGTGGGTTTTGTTTAGTTTCTTCTGCTTTAGTTAATTTGGTTGTGACACAGAATCTTGAAACCTAACTCGGAATGGCCTGGGACCTGTAGCATGTCTCCTGCCTTAGCTTTCCAAGAGCTGGGATTACATGCCTGATGCACCGTGTCTGGCTTAGTTTTTATTTGTACAGCAGAGGCATATTCAAGTATTTAGATATTGGAGAGTCTGTATACCCATTCCAAACAAACTTTGAATGAGATGTGAGATATTTTCTGTGAAAGCAGTTTATGTACAGTTTATGTCTTGACTGAGAAATCAGCTTTCTTCTAAGAGGTATATAACGTTTGACTAGCAGTTGAGACAAAGGAAAGGGGCTTGAAATTGGACAATTTTACATTCTCCCTTGGTAAATATTTAGGAATGACTGTGTATTTGGTTTTGTATTTTTGAGGCAAGGTCTAGCACTATAGCCCAAGCTGGCCTCTCATTCACAATTCCCGTGTCTACACCTCCTGAGTGCCCTACCATGCCCCAGTCCTTGACTGTATTTTTAAAACATTTATCATTCACCTTACAGTGGAGCTTTTGGAACTTTCTCAAGAAGGACTTTGTTATCTGAATCATGAAACAAGAAAGGTCCCGATTCTCCTTTGAAGGACACATGACTAAGGCTAATTCTCTTTGCACTCTAGAGCAGTTATGACTGAGTGTGTGTGTATGTGTGTGGGCGCGCGCACACGCCCGCACACACACACACTTAACATATAGTGGATTCCTGATGGCAACAATTAGCACACTATAGCTGAGAGCCAAATTCTGCCTGCAAACTAAAATAATATTAATACTTGCAATAGTAATAATAATGAATATAGCCATGCTGAGGTTGGAACCAAGCACATTCCTTGGGAAGCATTTTAACACTGAACTCTGGCCCCAAGAAGGAAGAAAAAAATGATCCTTGTTATGTTTTTAGAAAATAGTTTATAAATATGACACTCAGGGACTGCAGTCTTCATTTGATTCACAAAGTCCCTTTTAAGAAAATGGTTCCCAGCTCTATCTTAGGACCTTGACCCCACTAAGAATTGCTGATCTAGAGAAAGTAGGGTTTTATATCGTTTCCTATAAAGGTAGATGTATAGTGTGAAAACTGAAATTTTCTCTTTGCCAGACACCTGATTTATATGCAGCCCTATTATTAAAATAAATCCAAGGAAATGCCTCAGATTATAGTAAATGTAAACTTATTTTTCTTCACTTCTTAAAGATAAATTTTAGCCATCGAAGAATATAGAAAGTTGGATTGATAGGAATAATGAACATAAAACATGTGTGGTTTTTTAATGGACACATTTAAATTTTTTCTCAATTATAACACGGAAAATAAAGGAATGTAATGGAGGGCAGAAGATAGCATTACTTGCGTTTATTTGTATTTTAAATTAAACAGCTATATCTATTCAAGAAGGGAATTGAATAGCGAGTGTTAAGTGTCAGAAATAATCACATTTGTTTCTTCCTTGTACTGCGTAAGTGTCCTCTCCCTACAATTAACATCTCAGGGTCCTCGTCAGCAGGACGGAGAAGAATACTTAATCAAAAATGCATTAAAATTATTAGATCATAGCATGTGAAATAATCAGGCTCTATCAAAAGCCACTTAACCGCTTGATTTTGTGGGGGAGGTGACATCAGCCATAAAACATGTATTGGCGAATCACAAAATGATCGAGACCAGCAGGCATTATGTATAACCTGCTGCAGATTTCCTTTCTCTCCCCATTTCGTTAATCACGAGGCTCTATCAGCATTTTCCCCCCTGGAAAGTGTCGGATATCATCCTTGCTTTTTATCATGCCCTTCTGGATTTTGTCAGTAACTCGACTCAAGGCTGTGTGCAGACATGATGGAATTACCTGAACTACAACATTTATTTTAGCCTTCATCTGCTGAAAACTGTCAGTGGCTCCCTACCAGCCCAATCAGAAATTCCGAGGAAGGCTAAGCCAGTCCAAACTGTTGAAATGATCAGGAAATCATTTCGCCATAGCTGAGCTGCCATTAAGGTTGGGTATGAAGAAGGGAAAGAAAAAGGAAGAAAGAACTTACCTAAGGCAAGGAAGATCAAAGAGACTTCTTCCATTTTATTTCTAAATGATTTTTTTCCAGTCTTTTTGGGATGGGCAGTGAGATTCCCTTGGTGAATGGCACTTTCTGGCTAGGGCTCCAAAGTGAAAAGCTGAAATTCAGCTAAAATTGGAAATCGCCGATCTGAAAGCATTTTAATTGCTTTGAGTCAACCTTTCAAGATTATGTTGATGACAGCAGAGATGAGAACTGATTAAGGAACTTGATCATCGGTGTTCAACCTGGGATCACTTGTTTGTGAAAACCCACTACACCATCCTCCCACCTAGAAACTCACTATGAAATCAAAGGGGCAAGTGCTTTTCAATGTTCATGTCTGTTTTCAATTCCTGCCCCTTTTCAAAAGCTATAAATAGACCATATGGCAGTTTCTGAAGGGAGAAATTTTTGATTCCTATGTATATAAAGCTTTGGTACTGGCTATTGCTTATTCTAATTGGAGAATGACAGTTCTGTTGGATTGATTGTTAAATAGACCAGGACTACAAGTCTACAAACATAAAATGGCTTGCATTTACATTAGTATATATAAGTCATATTTGTAGAGAAAACACGGAAACAACTTCTTGCTTATAATATTTGTAAAAAATTTAAAAAATCAACTCATTATTATGTAACTCAGAACTTAGTGATATTTTCCCTTTTATTTTTGACATTTAATCTATCCACAGATTTAAATTGTGCTTTGGCAGTAGGTACCAATTTTGGTTATGTCAGCAAGACCCATGAGTCTAAACACTGGTGAATCTGTACCTGTGGGGAGAGACATTTGATGTCTGAAATGCTAATTACAACTGGGATAACAATGGGGGTTTTGAGTGGGATTAAGATAAGTTTGAAAATTTTCAGTTCAGGAAATGTTGGTGAACTCACAGCGGAGATTAATTTAAAAGAAAAGGTAGAAGAGCTTTCCTAGCCCCCTTTCTTTGGGAAGAGGTTTAATATTTTTCTTAATCAATATCATTCCATGTGTTGAGAAAATGACAGTAGTAAAGTCATCATTAGAGAGGATGCTGGCATCTAGCCAGCCCTGTCCCCGTAAAGCAACAACTTATACACGTTACATGCGTGACATGCTGAGTGCACACATGTTTAGTTCAGTTCTACTAGTACTTAGTCTGGATTTTCAGGCATAGCCCATTTATTTTACTTGGTTTCTGAGTGTATTCTTTTTCGAAATCATTTTTATTGTTGTTTTTTTTGAATTTCATATATGAGCACAATGTATCTTCATCATATTCATACCTTCCCCATCCAACTCCTGCCGTGTCACCTCACATTCTTCTCAAATTTATTTTCTCTTCTTCCATAATCATTTTTGTTATATATCTGCATTTATATATCTGCATATAGGCATGTGTTTATCTGCATATAGACATCTGTATGTAAAACCTATGGAGTCCACTCTAAACTTATATATACAGAGGCTCCAGTGGTATTTGTAACTTTCGAGAAGTGAAAATGAATTGCCTATCATATTGGAAGACTATTCTATTTTAGTTTACTATAATCTCCCCCTCGACTCCATTAGTAGTGTTTCCCATGATTAAAATCATTTGTTGTTGATGTCCTCAGCCATCAGCATCATTTTCTTCTGATGGTAGAATGTTAAATCCAGCAGGACCCAAGAGATCATTTTCCTGAGTCCTAAGATTCCTTTGGGCAACTCCTTGCAAATACTATTTGATTAAATTCATTCCAAGGATAGATTTGATTAAGGAAGAAAATGTTGGCAGGGAATTATTCTACAGCACTTTTTCATTAAGAATGAAAAGGTAAGGCTACAGAAAATTCCACTTTTTCAATCAGTGTTAATTTTCTAAAAGAACTCACGGTGTTAATAATTTAGTGCTGTGCTTACAAGCTTCAAATCTATTGATTTTAATTGGAATTCTGTATCTAAAAGGAAGCCAGGGCATGAGCAAATCAATTTTGTTTTAATTCAATGCATTTTAATAAGTGTGCTAAAGATTCATCATAACATTACCCAAGACAGCTCAATATCTGCTCTAACGGGCTGCTGCCCTAGGTGCTGAGCAAAGATGCCCATCTCTGGAAGTACTAGAATGACATCCTTTTATTTAACTCTGATATGGATGACAGAATGAGCCTCTCATTGTCCGTCACTTTAAAGTGCACTGTGTGGGTTTGATGAAATAATAGCCTGAATATATCAGGCTATCTATTTGACCATTTATATATTAACAGATCCCTGTCTTTCCTTCACTGTGTGGCCCTTTCCTCCTTTTTGAATGAATATTTCATAGTTAGGGTTTATTGTCAATCCCAGGCTATATTTATGTAACATCCTGTCTAGTCAGTAATAATGCCTTTCATTTTAACATTAATGCTCATGATTCAGCCTGACCCTAGCTGAATTCTGTATTTTTATGTGTTTAGCCAGGCTTAATTAGAAGAGATGCACAGCACAGTGATAAACCAAGTCCTGGTTCTTGAAGCCTCCAATCTTTACATTATAGTATAAAATGGCAAGACAGCCCCAGGACATGCAGGAGTCATGAGCTTTGCCTAATTGCTGTGGCAGATGGGCTCACAGAATCAGATTTATGTATTCTACTGATAGGAACCCTGGTGTTTGTGGCTACTCCCAACTCTTCCTTGGCTGTAGATTCATACTCTTTTCCAAACTACTGTTTTCCAAGTCTAATGATGTCTCCCATTGAAGAAAAAACTCAACCTTTAGGGAAAAGTTAATCATATATGAGCACAGGGAGTACCTGAAAATTCCATACCTATTTTAATACCCTTCAACTTATTAAATGTAATCTCCCTTGTACCAAAACCAGCAATACAACTGCAAATGAGGGGATAATCTGATGCCAAGGATTTCTTCCCTAGGTGGTCCTTAAATGAAACACTTTGTAAACAGTCAAGGACTACAATGTAGGAAATATTGTACTGGGGTCCTGCAAAGCATCGCTGGCACCAAGGGAAAGAGAGCCCTACCCTTTAAATTAACTTAGAGATGGAATCAAAAGGTCCTGGCAATGAACGGGAATGCAAGCAAAATACAATGCATGCTCTAATTGAGGCACAAAGAAAGGGTACGAGAGGACAGAGGATGAAACAGCGGCTTCCGCTCGGAAATTGTGAGTTGGGAGAAAGTATTGTCTTTATTAAAGATAGGTGATATCCAGAGACAGAAGAATGGCAGGATATTGTTCATTGAGAAAACTGCATGGTTCAAAGCCTCGAAAATAAAAAAGTAGAATCATAGGCTACTGGAGCATTGCAGTGAAATTTGTCTGTCTAAGCGACTAACACTGGCCTTGAGATATGGTAAACTATCCCGGGAACTTTCCCCTTGGTGCTTGGTTTTGTTGGATGTTACTGTTCTATTTCTGGTCAGTATAGCTGTGTTACCTTTTTGAATCCTTTTGAATGAATGTTCTTCACAATTAAGAGAGAAGTTACTTTTAGGTTCTATATTTTTTCCAGTCCTGGATGTCTTGATGTCTTTGGGGACAGTCATTTATATATAATGGTGAGGGGCAGAAGTCAGTATGCATAGTGATTCACTGTATTGCTCTTTCTCTATCCTTAGCTCTGGGGTCTGCATCACTGCGCTGCTCGGGAGTTGGGACTTTGGTACAGTTGGCTAGTGATACTGGTCTTCTTACTGGCACATAGTAGTGCATGCTTTTCATTTCACTCACTATGTACTACTATGTGATTAATGCCAGTTTATCCCTTACTTATTTGTGTTTAGAAACCATGGTTGGTGACTGCTAGTGAGAAAGGGAAAACAAAGGAACTTAGCTTCTAATACTTCACAGTTACCCAGCATCTGAACAGTACGGAATCTAAAGATCACTGAATCCACCCACTCTTCCTCACCAGACAGATGGACAAGCTGACATTTAATTGTGGATATCTTGTAATTTGCAGGATAAGCAAAATTAAGCCAATTTTACCTGACCTCGCTGCACTCTTTACCTCTAGAATGCTAGGAGACCCCAGACCCCCTTTTTCCTTCAGAATGGAGTTAAGGTCAGAGAGAAATGAGCTAAATGATGCAATGGAATTTGCATCCAGCGTTTCTTGTGATGATAGCCTTGGCTTTTGGTTTATCGAGAAAAGAATGTGATTGTTTGCAGAATCCCTCTTTCCCCTTCCCTATGGCTATAATTAAAGGTTTCAGGAACCTTGGATCCCACAGTTCGGAAAAAAAAAAAAAAGACAAAATTAGTTATTTCCTTTCATTTACAACCACTTTAGGCCCACAGATGATTAACTTGGCTGGACAAAATAATCTGAGACATGTCCATTAGAGTAACAGGGACGCAGAGACCGCTCTATCTGGGAAATGGAGCGAATAAAAGTGCTGCTTCTTGGCTTTGCTTGCTGTGTGAGCAACTCAAAGGTGGGATAAGTGTGGTAAAGTGCTGCCCATTATTTCTGCATTTCATCTTTCCTTTAAAACACATGGAAATGTGACAGGAGACTACAAGGTTTCACTCTTCCTCCCCCCACCTTTGCAAATTGATCCGTCTCACAAACATATGGAAAGAAGCTCATTTTTCACATCTCTGAACGTGTGTCCCACTCACTTTTCCTTTTTGTGATCTGAGCCCTGGGGAAAGAGCAGAATGCAAGTTACGGGTAGAGGAAGCTCTTCTCTTTCCTATCCTCTCTTGAGTAGGCGGAATTAAGATGAAGGAATAATATCAATTATTCTTTTGTTCTTAAAAGATAAAGTAGACTCAGAATTACTGATCACGGGAAACTCCTCCAACTGCTGTGGTATGCATGCAACTATGTGCAAACCTTTTTAAAATAATTTTCATGAAGTTATCTTTACCAATGTATTTACACTCTCACTAGTTTTGCTAATGAGATGCACTTAAAAATGGGAATAATAAAATAAGAGGGAGATGAAAAAGTACTTAAGAATTTAATTGTATTTCTGCTTTATGAACGCATTTTTCTTGTTGCTAAGCACAGAATTGCTGAAAGTTAGTGCTTCCTTAAGAGTACAAAACAGGGCTGCTCAGACCTCTGACTCCATGCTTTGCCACTAAGACCAAGGTTTCCGTGCTGGCCTCATCCATCTCTACACTGGCTTTTAAGTGGGTGTACAAAGAAAGGGCCTGGCCTGTGAGTGATTAAATGCTTTCTAATGACCACGGGGAGGCTCGGAGTTGTTGGAGCTGCATTTCTGACTACATTCCATTTATCTCATTGCACACCCGTGAAAGATGGCGATTGAAGCCCTGCTTTATTTTGCAGAGGCAAGTTTAATAACCTTTGAGAGAGACATAAAAATGTAAGTACACTATAAAAATAGATAAACTAAGAACATTTTCTTTATATACCTACATAAATATTTTGAAGTCTTCTAAACGTGGAAATGCAAACTTCAGCAACTGACCACCTAAAGGAATCTGACCTCGAGCCAAATTCCTTATGTTTAATTAGAAACATACTTAATTTTGATTTCAGTTCTTATTCTGTCATATGTAAAATATAGTCAGGCTAAGTATTTTACTTCAGAAATATAAATCACGGAAATCTCTTAAGGTTTCCATAAAATTTTATCAGATCCTTGTAATATGATCCCGAGGTTGTGCACAGTAGAAAAATGTTCCACTCACAGCACATTCTTCAAGAGTTTAGCAAAATTTATGGAGCGTTTGTTTACGCTTTTCTCATTACTGAAGTGATCTGAAAACTTACACAGTCATTTAGACCATTCTAGACCTACACAGTACTTAGCACCAGCTTAATAATGGATAGTAAATATTTTAATCTTGGATCAATTCATCAGTTTGTGGGGACTGTTTATGAACTGAGCTGAAATCCGCAGTAAATCACTGATTTGTGCTGTTGGCACGCTGACATTGGATCCTACGGGAGTCATGAGAGAGACTGTCACCATTACTTTGCCTTCCACACTCTGGAGGTTAGCTGCTTTCAGCCTCATTATTGCCATGGGAAAAAAGCAACCAAGTGTAGTAACCTTGACAGAAAGTCAAGATTATGGGATCATCCCCCCCCTTTTTTTATAGATTCTAAATCGGAACATATGGTAGTTGCATATATGTATAGGAGTTGGTCAGGGTCCGGCGGATTGGTTCAGAGATTAATATAATAATATAAGAATAATAAAAGAATTTATATTGTTAACAATATCTCCTTGATAGCTACCTCTACCCTCACCAACTCTCCCAGTCCCCAGTAACCATTCCTCTCCACACTGATTCTGTGAGATCAGTTTTTTAAAGTTCCACATATGAATGAGGTATTTTTGTCTTTAGCTTTATTTCACTAATGTCCTCTAGGCTTTGCCATGCAGTGAAAGTAATTGATGAAAGGCTACACAATTTTAGTTAGCTATAAGGAATAAGTTTATGAAATCTATTATACAGTGTGTTGACTGTTAGGATCAGGCGTCTGTACTTACCCTCCCTTGGGGTTCTGACAGGATACATACTCAGCTGCTGCCATAAGAGTCCCTCCTGTCCACATTCACTGTGTCCCTTTTAAAAGGGCCCTGCCCACCTCCCATCTTTCTCTCTTTCTCTATGTTTCATGTTTCTCTCTCTCTCTCTCTCTCTCTCTCTCTCTCTCTCTCTCTCTCTCTCTCTGTCTCTTTCTTCTGCCATTCTTGTCCCCAAGGACCAGTCTCTGCCCCCCCTCTGCCCTCCTCTCTGCCCCTTCTCTCTCTCCTTCCAACAAACCTCCCATCTTAGCCCTGTTGCATGGCATGACTTCTTCCACAATGTTTTTTTAAATTACAATATTGACTCTAGTTATCAACTATACATTGTAGTCTTGAAAGTTGCTGAGTAGACATTACATGTTCTCTGCACAGAAATTATAGCTGTGGGAGGTGGTACATGTTCATTATATAGATTTAATCATTCTAAAACATATATGCTTTAAAACATTTTAAATACATGATAAATGTGAAATTTTATCAATTTAAAATAAAAATTTATAATATGAAATTTCTGTGTTAAAAATTGAAAACTCTTTTGTTTAATTTTTTAATCTCTTTAAATGATGAGTTATTACAAAACTGACATTGGCCACTTGTTTGATCTATTCATAGTGGAAATAATTTCTGGCTTTATGGCAAAAAGGGAATACTGTTTAAGTTTCATGTAAACTCAAGCTGTAGAAAGAAAACTTTGGACTTAATAGTCAGGAACTCTGGGTTTAAGTTTGACCTTTGCCACTAGCAAAACATCTTGTATACTTAACAATTTATCATCCATCTAGGCTGTGGTTTGCTGCACTACAGAGAGGTTTTGGCTAAGGCGTCTTACTAACTTCCTATTTATCTCAAAGGTCTTTTCATTCTTTTCATCCCAGGATTTTGTATAGCCTTTGGACTCTCACTGTCGCTGCCACACCTTAGACAGTAGTTTAGGACACAGCAGACACAGCACAATCCCCCCCGCCATAGTGTAGATGGCGGTGATAGGAGGAAAGGTTTTGTGACCTTTGCATTTCCTGCTGGCCCCAAAAGCCTGGGACTGAAGCAGAAGCCAGTTGTATTTGCATATGTTCAGTCCTGGCAAAAGATGGTGATCTCTGAGGCCTATGCCTGATCGTCTTCAACCAGTTCTTATCAGTGTCTTGTATAGGAAATCCACTACAAACTTTTTTCTTTCACAATGTTCACAGAGAAAATGAAACATTTTAGCATGAGGGAATAGTAATTTAATTGAAGGCTCACAAAGCCAGTGGAGAATGGTTTTTATTTCTGTGCACCTTGCTTGTTAGGTGACAGGTAGCAGCTATAGACATGAGAGTAATGCAGAAAAGCCCGTCACTTTTAACTTAGAAGAGATCATCTAGTAACTGTGAGTTGTTGGGCTTTAACATATTGTTAGGTGCTGTAAACACAGATGCCCCTGTTGGCTGCACACCACTTGAGGCAATAAAAGGTGTCTTTACTTATCATCCTATTGGGGAGACCAGTGCCAAACCTCCTAATGCTGTGACCCTTTAACACAGGTCCTCATGTTGTGCTGACCCCAACCATAAAATCATTTTGTTGCTACATTGCAATTGTAATTTTGCTACTGTTATGAATCATAATGTCAAGGCTACCGCTGTGGGGTCAGGATCCCCAGGTTGAGAACCACTGCCTTAAGTGGTCAACATTACTCGGCCTGGTTATTGAAGACTCTTTAGAACACGCAAACTTAGCCATTCCTACCCCACAACTGAGAAATCTACCCAATTTACTTAAACTTCTTATGATTTCACTCTTTTCCCCATAATGGCAATCTTATTTAGCTACCTCATTTTAGCTACTGCATATTCAAAGAAGTAGATAATATTTGATTTTTTTTCTTTTTTTTTCCTTCTAGATTTCTGTTCTGCTAGGACCCAAAGAATATTTCTAATTCTTTCTACAGTTTTTTTTTTGCACCCATTCTCAGTATCCCTCTTTAAGAAATTGGAGCCATTTTCTACTGCCTTCTAGATCAAAATTTTATTCCTCATTGTTGGATTTTTAATGCAAATACTATCATCAATTACAAATCAAATTACTGTGCATCCCAGAGACGAGGTCAGGTAAAAATGATGTTTGAGAAGAATTACAGGAAAATGGTGGTCTGTGCTGGACAAATACTTTGATGTTGGTAGTCCTCAGGGAAAAGTACTGATTTTTGAGCTGCGTCCTTAGAAGTGTTTCAGACTTCATTTTAAAGTCTAGGTACATGCATGTAAGCAACTCAGTGCTCTTGCTTTTGTTTTTGTTTTCTTATGGTGGTGAAGATGGAGCCTCAGTGTACACATGCTAAAAATATCTATCACTGAGTTACACATAAACCTCCTCAGTTTTAATCTCTGAGTTGTTCCCTTTAGTGTGCATAAGTTGATGAGACCTATATGCTGGCCCAAAAAACTAGGGACAATGAGTTCTCTGTACCCAGTGATGTAAGCTTCGCTTCTTTGTGCTCAGTAGTTCCCAAATTCTGGTCTCAAGACTCATGCCAAAGTGTCTTTGCAAGAATCATTTAGGATACTTAAATATATATATTGATGGCAAAGTCCTAGTATCAGGCACTTTGAATCAGAAGCTCTGGGATGTGTCCTAGGTGTCTGCATTTCTTAAGGCTGTACAGATGATCATGGTGTATAGCCAAGATTGGAGCACATTCCAAGAGATTTTCCAAATTGGACTAGCCCTCTGTCTCTATAGCTTGGGAATTCAAAAAGCCTTCTTCCACATATCATTGTGAAGGTGGGTTTTCATTGCATTGATTTAAATGCTTGCTATTTATTTATTTGACTTTGCCTACATTCTAAAGACAAGAAAGAGTTGGATATGATTGCCTACTCCCCCAGTCTCAACACTCAGTGGGCTGAGGCCGCAGAATCCCTGTAAGTGGAGGACATCTTGGGAAACAGAGATTCCAATCCTGGTCAAGATAACATTGCAAACCTCTATCTAAGAAAGAAAAAAAAAGGAAAGAATAAAAATAAAATGATGATAGAGAAAGGCCTCTGTGAAAGAAAGAATGAAAGAAAGAAAGATGTAGAGAAAATGATGATAATGAAAACAAAACCAAGCAAATTGTCAAGAAGGAAATCTGTCTTTGTACGCTTGGAAATCAATATGGTGATTTCTCAGAAAACTGGGACTCAATCTACCGTAAGATCCAGCGATACCCCTCTTAGGCATATACCCAAAGAATGCTCAGTCATACCACAAGGACACTTGCTCAACTGTGTTCATAGCAGCATTATTTGTAATAGCCAGAACCCGGAAACAACCTAGATGCCCCTCAACTGAAGCATGAATAAAGAGAAATTTAGAAATTGGGTGTTGATCCAGAGGGCCTTCCGAGTGATCCTGCATCTGACGAAGGATAGCGATACAGTCGGAAACCCACATTGCAGCACGGGACTGAGCCCCCCGAGGTCCAAATGAGGAGCAGAAGGAGGAAGAACATGAAAAACGAAGTCAGTACTGCGAGGGATGCCATCACCCACTGATACAAGGGAACGGATCTGATGAGAGTTTACCAAGGCCAGTTGGACTGGGACTGAAAGAGGACGTGATCTAACCAGACTCTCCGAATTTGGCCGGATTCTCTGACTGTGGCTGACCCGAAGTCTTTCTGAAAAGCCATTGACTATGACACTGGGACCTGTTTCCTCTACATATAATGGATTTTGGGGATCCAGTCTGTTTGGACACTCACCTTCCTGGACCTGGAGGGAGGGGGAAGGAACTGGAACTTCCCACAGGGCAGGAAACCCTGACTGCCCTGGGGGACGAAGAGGGAGGAGGAGGGGGAGTAGGGGGAGTGGGAGGGTGTTGGGAGGGGGGGTGGAAATGGAAACTTTTATAATTTAATAAAATTTACTAAAAAAAAAAAAAAAAAAAAAAGAAAGAAAAAAAAAAAAAAGAAATTGGGTGTTATTTATCGAAGATTCAGGAAGTGGCAGTGAGACAAAGGTCTCTACCTTCCAGATAGTTAGGAGAGAGAGGTTACATACAGTAGAGAAAACCCTTTGTTTCAGTTTTCTTCCACTCTGAAACTCAATGTTTTGCAGAAATTGTAAGCCCAGAATTAGAGTTGAAGGATAATTACTCTGTAAATGACAGCTCTGTCTGTTTCTCTGTCTCCAACTTGCTATTCCTCAGTTGAAATTCTTAAGCTATATGGATAAGTTAGGATTCATTGCATAGCCTCCTTAACATGTGAAATGTGACTTGGTTTTAAATCTATGATTTACATATTTGCAGGAGCCCATTTATTATAGAAAGCAGTGAACAGCTGTGTCCTCCCTAGGGTTAATAGCTTCACTTAAAGCCCCTTAAAACACCAATTAAGAAGAGTAGAATTTAATTTCTGTTTCTTATTAAGTTCTTATTAGGAAGTTAGTTATTAGTATACTCCTCAGAATGTATTATGAGACAGTACATCCAATATGTAACCAAGTCTGTGTTTTCCAAAGTTCGGATTTCTTTTGTAAGTATATATAAAAAAAGACCCAAGGGGTTGGGAAGACGGCTTTATTAAAGTGCTTGCACTGCAAGCATGAGGAACCAAGTTTGATCCCCAGAACTAGGGTGAGGTGGGTGAGGTGAACACATACTTGTAATCCTTGTGCTGGGAGGTAGAGACAGGCAGACAGATTCTTGGGGCTTTGCTGGCCAGACTGCCTAGCCTACTAAATTAGCCTCATGTTCCAGTAAGAGACCGTGTTTGGTTATTTTTGTTGTTGTTTTATTTTGCTTTTTTGAAAAGGGTTTCTTTGTGTAACAGCCCTAGCTGTCCTGAAACTCACTCTGTAGACCAAGCTGGCCTCGAACTCACAGGGATCTGCCTGCTTCTGCCTCCTGAGTGCTGGGATTAAAGGAGTAACACCCAGCTGAGAGACTTAAAATACAAGGTAGGGAACAGTGAGATGGCTCACCAAGGTAAGATGCTTGCCACATAAGCCTGGTGATCTCAGTTTAGTCCTTGGAAGTCACATAAAAATGAAAGGAGAGACTACTCTACAAAGGATGTTTTTACACATATGTACTGTGGCACTTATACCAAATAATAATAATAATAATAATAATATTTTTTTAACTTAAAAACACAAAACAATTTGGGCAGTTCGTGAAGACTGACACCCAAGGTTGACTTCTAGCCTTCCCATGCAAGTACACACACATGCACATGTACCTGTACTCAAATGTGAACTGTCACACCCATTCACATACATGTACCCATATACACCTAAAAGAAAGAAAGCAAAAACTTGACATCAAATCTTTTTCTAAGTTCTCTAAATTTAAGAAGTTATAGTGAGGTAAAATCATCCGCATATTGTTTCATGACTATTTTCAACACAAGCTACTACAATGAGAAAAATTAGCACACAAACTAGGAGGAGGTAGCTGTGGGTTAGCCACCATACATATGGTAGTAATCACAGCACGGTGCTGGCAAAAGGCTGCTCCAAAGGAGTTGTGCCCGGTTGTTCACACCTCTAATCCCAGTACTGAAGAGGTCAGAGGCAGAGGATCGCCAGTTCCAGGGCAGCCTGGGCAATGGGTGGGAACAACCACAAACAAAAGCAAACCAAAAACAAGAGAAAACACCAGTGCTCCAAAGAATCTGTAATTGTGGCAATCGAGTTGTTGGGAAGAAATGCTAACAAAATGTGAGCTTTGGAGCATCACTTATAGCCACTAGAAGTGTGTTACAGCTCCTTCAAGAAGCCCTATGGGAATTTCCAGGTGTATTGGTTGGTTCCATGTAGAGATGCACATTGGAGATGGTCACTAAAGGTGGGTAGGGACTCACACTAATCTTGAAATGGAAAAAAAAATACCCCGAAATGGAGAGTGCATCTCCGAGAAAAAGAAAGTTAAACCTCATCGAGGAGAATATGTGAAGACTGGAAGGTCAATAGATCATGCGCTTAGCTTTATTTTTGGGTAAGATGACAAAGAGAAGTTCAAATCAAAGAACTTGGTAGGAAAACTTCAGCGGCTTCTTTGTCTAATGAAGTGACACACAAACGACATGCAGACTTTAACTGTCTCCTGATGTAAAAAGGAGCGGCGGGCTGTGTCTCGCCACCTGGCTCCCGGCAGACTCTCCTACATCATCCTGAAATCCATGTTGAGATGAAACTTGGGGAAATGATAGCAAATGAACTCACAGTAGATTTAGGTTTAGTTTGCAGATTTGATTGAGTGACTAGAACTAGGTACTGTCCTTTTAGGTTTTGAAGAAGCTCAAAGTAAAGTTTTGGACTAACAGGTCCCTCAAGTATACTTTAATAATGTCCCGTTTGAAAGGTTTGAAAATCTTCATTTTCAACTTGATCAGCAGCATCTCTTTAGCCATAGCAATAAGAATATAGAATGGTTATCTCATGGGACCAATTTTGCATATTTTAATGCAAAACTGTTTCTGTATCAAGAAAGGTCAGTATGTTTATGCATTTAGGTTTTGCTAATGTACATATTTATGCTTAGTTCTAGATTGTATCGTGTTGTCTAATTCTAGTTCCCTTCTGTAAGATGACTTGAAAAATATTTTATATTTTTCTTTAAAATTATTGTAATTATGTACATGATGTGATAATTATATTCATTATGTGATAATTCGATCCACACAGAACAGTGTGTAACAATCACCTGGGGTAGTTAATATTGATACCTCCTTAAACATAAAAAATTAAAGACACATAACAGTAGTGCATATTTATGTGGTGTGATATAGTATTTCATGTGTATACTCTATGTGCAGAGCATATCAAGGTGAATGGCATCCCTATCTATTTATCATTACCTTGTGTTTGAGTTCTCATTCATAGAACATATTAGTTTATTGTGAGCTATACTCCCTGCACACACACACACACACTGTATACTGGAACTTATAAACTCCTCTCTGCTGTGTTTGGCCACCTGTCCTCCAACCTCCCCCATGCACTCCTCCCACACTCCAGAACCTTTAGTAATCATTATTATATATATCAATTGCCTTCTTACAGCATTCTTATGTGAAAGAGTATGCAGAATCTGTCTTTTTGCAACTGTCTTACTTTATGTAACACCCTCTACCTCCTTCCATTTCCCTGTAAAGGATACTATACTAATCTTTTGATAGCTGAATAGTATTTTATTTGTGTGCATGTGTCTCTATGTCCCATTTTTCATATCTAGTCATCTCTTGATGATCCCTAGACTAATTCCCTATCTTAGTTATTGTGAGTAGTGCCTAACTATTGTAAAAAAGCATGAGAGTACACATGTCTCTGATACAGTTACTTCTTTTCCTCAAAAGACAAACTCTAATGTGTGATACCTGGATCAAATGGTAGGTCTCTTTTTGATTTTCTGACCCTACTATTCTCTATAGTGGTTATATTCATTCACTTTCCTATTAACTGTATGTAACAATTCCTTTTTCTCTATATCCTTAGCAACATTTGATATATATTGGGGGGATAAAAAGTGAAAACTTACATGAAGTGGTCTATATTTAATCTGATTCATTTTTCTCTATTTAGAAAGTTTGATTCATGCAGCTGGAGAGATGGCTCAGCGGTTAAGAGCACTGGCTGTTCTTGCTGAGGACCCAGATTCAATTCTTAGCACCCACATGACAGCTCACAACTGTCATTAACTTCAGTTGTGGAGAATCAAATCCCCTGTTCAGTTCTCCATAGGTACCAGGCACATGTGTGGTACACTCACATACCTGCAGGCGAATAAAAAGAAACACACATAAAATAAAAATAAGCCTAAAAGAAAAATTGATTCAAAGCATTTGTGTTTCCTCTCTACTTTCTTCCCCTTAGAATAATATAGCTGATCCAGAAGAACTGTTCACAAAATTAGAGCGCATTGGAAAAGGCTCCTTTGGAGAAGTTTTCAAAGGAATCGACAACCGTACCCAGCAAGTGGTTGCAATTAAAATCATTGACCTTGAGGAAGCCGAAGATGAAATAGAAGACATTCAACAAGAAATAACTGTTCTGAGTCAGTGTGACAGCTCATATGTAACGAAATACTATGGGTCCTATTTAAAGGTAATGTCCTCATTATGTATTATATTATATACTATTTCATATTGTGTTCATGATATATTATTTCATAATGTGTTCATGATATATTATTTTATAACGTGTTTTCATTATATACTGTTTTTTGTTTTCTTTTAGTTCTAATTTTGAGAGGCAGTATCTTTTTTTCCTTTTTTTTCTTTTTGAGACAGGGTCTCACTGTGTAGCCTGACTCTCCTAGAACTCACAATGTAGATAGAACAGACCGGCCTTGATCTTATAGAGATCTACCTGCTAGAATTAAAGGTGTGCACCACCACACCCAACTCAAAAGGCAGGCTCTTAAATTAGCACTTGGTAATCTTTACCGTCTAGGCAGAATCCAGCTCCATTTATGATGTCAACTAAACCACTGTTAGAGTTAACAGCAGCTTCTTGCAAGTATTCCAGAGCTCAGCTGCTCTCTTCCATCCCTGAACTTTTGGGACAGGGGAAGAGGAAAAAGGTCTCTGGTCTTTAGGCCACATTGCCACATAATAGCTGTACCCCTGGCTTTCCATGTGCTATTCTTAATAGTCTAATCGTTCTCAAACTCAGAGTGGAGGGTGCATATAGATAGCATCGAGCTATGGTTGTTACCTATGCATTTCTCTCCCAAGGTTGTGAGCACATTGATGACAGCTTAGCTTAATTTTTCCCCGTTTTTATATCCCTTAGTTCAGCTTATGATTCATACTAAGCTTATGACATAGTTTACCTGAACCATCCCCAGGTTCTTGCTTTCTTCCTCTACAACACTAAGATCTATGTGATCAAATCCTTCACTCACGTAAGATGGTGCAATATTTGTAGAGACACTTCCCAGCCCACCTAGAATGATGTGTTCTACCCCAAAGCGATAGATGTCAAGTGTGTTCATTTATTCAGTAACTCACAGATGGAGTCTTTAATAAATAAATCCTTTTCTTATTGTCAAAAAATAAAAAAAAATAAAATAAAAGATAAATACAAAAGAAAGAAAAGGAACTACTCCCAGCCCAGTATGAGCCCGATAGCTATGGCGGTAGTATAAAATCTGAGTTATGATTGGCTACATTGCCATGGTATAATGGATTCACTGCATGGCTTTACTGCCATGGCATAACTTTGCGTTAGAGACAGGAGTGCATGTCTGGAGCACAGACACGTGCAGAAAGGTTTCCGGCTCTGTGCATATGAAAGTCCTGGTTTGGTATGGTGATGCCTGGGTTGTCGGAGATATGGTGAAGACAACATAGCCATTAAGACATCTAGCCTCCAGAGTGCTTGCTTTTCCTTGTGGCCACCAGGCTAGTTAGTGTGTGCAGCCCAGGTGCACACACAGAAATTTCAGTTTCACCCGAGTGTGAGCTAGGGGTCTGAGGCAGTGACCCCACTTGGCAGTGACATGTGGTTGGATCCGGTACAGCTACAGAACCCAGGTCTGGACTGTGGACTCTCACGGAGCAGCCATTAATCCAAGGCTGAGGAACTGGCATGGTTTGGGAGAATAGAGAGTCCTTTTCCCACTGCCTCAGCAACTTTTGGCTTCAGGAGCAAGGTTGTGTTACTGTGCCTGCCCTCCCTGGAGCTCCCTAGGAAGTCTAGCTGTTGAGCACTTCAGCAGTTACAATGTCAGTATCCTCTGGAATAGTTCATTTGGAACCGCGGTGGTTCCTACTGCATGGCGATATTGATAGCCTTCCTCTTTCTTCTTCATTCATGGCCATCTCTCGGCTGCATGGGTATGCCATTCTCGCCAGTGACCCTTTCTGTGGAGAGATCCTGTTTCCTTTGTGTCTCCTGTGTTGCTACAGTTAGGGCTAGTGAGTTATTTTGGTTTGTGGTATGTTCTCTCTCATCTTCTCTCCTTCCATCCCACCATGTGCACCCGTCATGTGTGCGTGCATGTGTGTGTATGTGTGTGTGTGTGTGTGTGTGTGTGTGAGAGAGAGAGAGAGAGAGAGAGAGAGAGAGAAAGAGAGAGAGAGAGAGAGGAAGACTTGTGTCTTCTATGCCTCCATCTTGGTGACCTAGGTGTCATTGCTTTCTTGATCTTTATGTATTTATATTAGTTTATGTTGATATGAATCATCAATTTTACCGACTTTACAAAACTTATTTTATTTGCATATTGCATACATTAGATTGAATAGGGAGTGAATTTGCTATAGAGTCATTCGACAGCTAGACACTGTGTCATACGGTGTACCAGGTGCTGGAGATAGAAAATGAATAGCATACTCCTGTAGTCAGGGAGCACTCAGTCCAGCATTACATAAAAGTACTAATTTTATGATAAAAATATATAGATACTTATTATATTTTATAATATCATACTGAGTATCTACATAGAGCAGATTACAGATGAAATCTGTAATTTCAGGCAGGAGTGTAGCTCATTGACAGGGAGTTTGCCTGGCATGCTTGTCTTACTGGGTTCCAGTCATAGGACTGCAAAAATTAAAATCAAACAAAAGCTACATATTAATAACTGCAAATAAGCAAGTGCTTACTTGTGTATTTTTCATCAAGAATAACTCAAAGAAGTTGCCTCAAGGAAGAGGTGATGAGAATGGAAAATTCCATCTAATTTCAGCATTTATTCCTAAGAGTTAGCTGTCATCGTGTTTTACTGCATATGAAAACTTCTGGTTCTTTGTAGCATAATATTTTCTTTCATATTCATCCCTAAAATATCTAACTTAGAAGTTCATATAGTTGTATGAAATTCTTTGGAGTGATTGCTCCATCTCAGTGCCTGTACGTTCTCCTCCTAATTCCTATGGTGGGCCTTGTTGTAGGCAGCCCTGGGAAATTTCTGATCATATGTATTATTGCTCTTTCTGGATTGAGTAGTGGTAATTCCAGACTCTCTCTAGAGCAAACCTGAACCCTTGTTATTTTTAGGCACCTAGATCAGATAAGCTATTTTCGGTGGCTGACTTAAAATATTCAATAGACTCTATTTAAAATATTTTTGAATACTTTCTTCTAGCTCAGCAGTAGCGTGGCAGTGAGGATTTCAGTAGTTGCTAAGAACCTTTGTTTCCTCATGGTTTTTCCACGGACGAATGTGCTGCAACTGCGTGGGTTTCTATTTGTAAGAGATTATATTTCAAAAATACTGCCTTCAAACCCAGCCTAGTAGGATCTACATACTAGTCTAGTAATTACTTCAGCTGTTAATAAGTACAAACTAATGCTTTATTTTGTTCCAAATATTGACTGTGGAATTCTTTAGAGCATTCCATGGTAGAACACTAATATCCAAAATATTTGTTAAAATATAAAGCTGAAATATTTTCATCTCCTTCAGCAATCATTAGTGGAAGTCCTGGAAAAGAGTATTTGAAGAACCTTTTTCCTTCATGATAAACTCTATAAATACAGTTAGGGGTAAATGGCTATACATACAAAATGTAGGATTCTTATCTGATTTGAAGTCACTTCCTCTCTGAGTCGTGTGTGTGTGTGTGTGTGTGTGTGTGTGTGCATGTGTGTGCGTGTGTGTGTGTAAGGATGAAAGCCAGAGCCTTGCTCATGGTTGATGTTTATTAACACTAAGCTAAATTCTAGGCCTAAAAGTATAATCCACGCTGGCCCTGAACACATGGTCCTCCTGCCCTTACCCTGTGCAGCTTTTGGATTACTATTGTTCACTTCCATGGTGGGCTAAGTATTTTACTGAAATTAACCAACTCATTATTTTCCATTATACTCTCATATTGTGATTGCATAGGCATGCGTTTTTTTATCATAAACTAAAACCACATCAAATCTAACAGCGTTCTGTTTAAAGCAGTCAGCGTAACTTGAGACCACGTCCTGTTAGAATCATGAGGGAATGACTTTGTCAATTGACTTGGATACATATTGGGGGGCTGTCCATGCATCTCAGATGGCAGTGGAGTTTGTGAGTCAGCTGAGTTGAGCAACATAGGATCTGGGATTTACACAGGCTATCATACATAACCAAGACTTTACTGTAAGCTGGGGTAAAAAGTGACTTTACTGTAAGCTAGCATAAAAAAAAATGACTGCATTTGAGAGAAAATTATATGTTCTCTCAAACTGTGTGCAGTTGTAGCGATTTCCTTCAGACATGCAAAAATGTACTAGGTATTCATTTTGACTGAGCTCACTGTACAATTCCATCTTTAAAAACAAGAGTAAAAAAACCAGACAAACACATCAGTGTGACCACAGTGTTTTCCTTTCGTTTTCGTTCACTGCTGTTTGACAAAGTTAGTCTTCATGAAGAGTACTGGGAGTGCACAGACTTTCCTTTTCATCTCCTAATAGTGCTAGAATCTTTTATAATCTTTAAATATTTTGTTAGTTCAATGTAATTTTTTAAAAATGAAACTCATTCAGGCATTGAACAGAATTTGAGTCATGCCTTTCTTTGCTGCTGAAAGTGCCTTTAGATTTCTGTTTATGTTAAGGGAATGTGGTCCCTCCCATAGGTTCGCGTAGACTACAACCAGCATCTGTTTAAAAATTGAGTGAATGAAGTGAAATATTCCAGAGCAAAATCTATAGTTGTTTGATCTTCGTGCTATTTTTCATCAAACTTTGTGGTTTTTTCTAGAGTATATTCAATGCTTCTGGAATATTTTTTATTTGAAAATGTGTATCATGTTTTCTTATAAAGCTTGAAGTCCATTTCTTTCTCCTTTGTAAAATGCTCTTTTCTCAAAATGAAGTGGTTTTAGGCTTAACATAATCCATCTCTAAGAATCCCCATCTTTCAACAGACATGTATTCATTGAATGCCTACTGTGTGCATTCATCTCATTTTGCTTAATTTGTCCAGTCAGTCTCATCCACTTTATTCTGTCAGCTTCAAAATCCAGCCTCCCTCCTCAGCTCCAGGTATGTTTCAAATTTGTTTCCTCTTACCTACTTAACTAGAGTATATAGAGGGCAGGAACACTAACACTGGGGAGCAGCATTTGAACTCCTGGAGGTATGACTTTGTGAGCATGGGCTATGGACAAAAGATTCCCAACTGGAGCAGAACCCTGTAGAGGGCATAAAGTTTCTGGCCCCATTCTGCATGAAGCTATCTCTACTCTCCTTTGTAATTAATTCTATAAAATCGTTCATGCTACGTTTTAAAATCATGGCAAAAAAGAATATAACTTTACTATTTTAGCCATTTTCTGTATTCATTTTAATAATGTTTTTATTTTTTATATTTTCCTGTCCCCATAAGTCCTTCCCCACCTCCTTATCCCTAACCAACTTCATGTTCTTTCTCATAAAAATAAAAACAAAACATGGAGTCCAATTTGTGTTGGCAGACTGTTCCTGGGCATGGACTCTGCCCAGGAGAGTAGTTGATATGCTCAGTATCCATTTTAAGTGTGCCATTTTTGCGTTGTTGTTCAACCATGACCGCTATTCATTTCTAGAATGTGTTTACCAATTGAAATTCTGTACCAGGATATAATAATTCCCTGTAGCTAGCTTCCTTGACATCCACCAACCTAGGGCCTACTTCTATGATCTTGACTGCTCTAGGTACCTTATACAATGGAACCATACATTAGTTACCCTTTTGTGACTGGCTAATTACAACTCTACATTCTAGTTTATGTCGTTAGTGTAACAGGCTATTGGAGTAGACCACCCACTTGTGTTGACTTGTATACAGCATAAATAATGCTTGTGTGTGTGTGCGTGTGTGTGCGTGTGTGTGTGTGTGTGTGTGTGTGTGTAGTGGGTATCTTGAGTACTTTTTGTATGAACAGACAAATTCTAACTTTATAGTTGCATTTCTCCCCACTTTGCCCAAGTATCTGCTTTAGTAGGAGCACAAATTAGGGTCCACAAACCTCAAGGGGTAACCGAATTGATACTTCAGACACCAGTAATTTGATAATACTAACTTTTTCCCACTAACTAGTACAACTCTACAGTAGCCCCTTATTTTCCACTAACTAGTACAACTCTACAATAGTCCCTTATTTTTACAGTTGTTTATTTATTTTGTAAGGGTGTAGGTGAGTGGTGTCTGTGTGTGTGTGTGTGTGTGTGTGTGTGTGTGTGTGTGTGTGTGTATGCCATGGTGTGCATGTGCAGGTCAGAGAACAGCTTGTGAGAGTCAGTTTTCTTCTGCCATGTAGATTTGGGAGATCAAACTGAGGTCTTTGGACTTGCAAGAAAGCGTCCTTACCACCCTCTGAGCCGTTTTGTTGGTCTTGGAGTCGTTTCTTTTCGTGTGTTCTAAATTTGGGGACAGTTTCCTATAACAAATTTTCTCCTTGAAACCATCATTCAAATGCATGGCTTCTTTTATAAGGGAAGTGGAGGTTTTCCTACAGAGATTTCCTGCCCTTAACAGTGATAGGTGTATGGTTATGGATAATAATCACTTGGCACTTTTGGAGTTGTAAACCAATATATGGACAGCATTTTAATTTAGCACATTTATTTGCATTCTGCAACACTAACCTCTGTTATCAGAAATCAAATGCAAAATCTGTCTTACCCCCCCAAAAAATATTATTTAGGTTATTTGGGCTTCCGTTATTTGTGATTGACTTTTTTTACGGACCCTTTGGGCCCAGCTGTAGACAGCAGATTCCCTGTGGGACAAGCTTCCTTGGGCAAGCTTGCTTTTTTTTTTTTTCTTTTTGATGGTGCTCCTTCAGACCTTTCCCTGGCTCATGCCTTCTTAGCAGGAAATTCAGATGTCCCCCAAACCCTCCTGTAAAGCTTAACTCTAGAAATGGACAGATCTAAGGTAACTGCAAAAACGTATCAAGTCCCCTGGTTGTTTCAAAGTTCCAGTGAAGCAGCTTACTTACTGGTAGGAAGCCTTATTTTCAGATGTAGAAGTTACTTAGTTGGGACTTGAGACATCTCAGCCATATAGCCTGTTCTGGAAGGTCACCGCTGAAGCTTTCTGTGCATCCATTTTGGTGACAGTTGGAAAGCTTCTATTTAGAACTGGTGCAAATAAAATGTCACACGTTGTTTTTTAACTTGAAAAACAGGTGCTTTTGTTCATGCAGAACAGCAAAATAGAAACATATTTTATAGGGACTTTCTTGTAAATGTCAGGCACACAAGAAGCATTCTGAGTTCATGTGGTAGAGAGAGTATAGTTACTTATTAGGAACAAGTTTGTGGCAAATGAACAAATCTTAATGTATCTGTTAGAGGAGGGCCGCTTGTTGGTTCCCTGCGCTAGCTTACACCTGAAATAATCACATAGAAACTGTATTAATTAAATCACTGCTTGACTGATTAGCTCTAGCTACTTATTGGCTAACTCTTATATTAATTCAACCCATTTCTATTAATCTGTATATCGCCATGTGGCTGTGGCACATCTGTCTCCAGAAGCTTCATGACTTCTCTCTAACTCAGCCTTCCTCCTCCCGTGCTATAGGCCAAGCCAGTTCCTTTACTCATTATCCAATAAAAGCAACACATAGACAGAAGGACCTCCCATACCATTTATCAGTAATTATAAGAACTTTTTCTTCCTCATGAAAACACTTAAAGATGCATCACATTCGCCGTTGTCGCTGTCTCAGTGCCCAATTGCTCTACATAAAAGCAAGTTGCATGAACCATTCCTAGATCTCTACTTTCTCCCCTACTATTGTGGGCACTCATATCTTCTTTTCTAATGTAGACATAGGGCTCCAGGTGCTTTGCTTCCTCAGTTCAAGCTGGACTGCTATAGCAGAACAGAATGGATGTCAAGATTACTGGAGGGGCGTGAAGAGGATAGGAAAAGCTTTCTTTTACATAGCCCACATAGAAACAAAATCAAGAAAAGGATTAACAGGGTTAGGGAGGTGGTTTACAGGTAAAATGCTTGACTTGCAAGCAGCGGGACCAGAGTTCAAATCCCCACAGCCCATGTACAAGTTCTGCAAGTGCATCTGGCCTATAATCCTAGCCTGTAAGAAGCACAGACAGAGAATCCCTAGAGCAAGCTGGACTAGCCAAGACTAGCCAAGACGGTATGTTCAAAGTTCAGTGGAAAGAAACCAAAAAACCTGCCTCTGTATATAACGTAGAAAGCAATGCTGGAAGCCATTCAACTTCAGGCCTCTATATGCATTCACACACATGAAAACAGGAATATACATATGCATATCATACATATACATATGCAAGAGAAAAGACATCCTTTGTGTCCCATATTGATATAATGTGAATATTCTCTCCCTAATTCTTAACTCTAAGCTACATCCCAGTTTTCCTCCTACAGTGTTCACCCAACTCTTGATTCGTTAGCCTTCTGTCATGAGTGTTTGTATCTCTGGAGTCCGTTTCCTGCCATAATAAAGCTCCAGGCTCATGGGAATATTGCAAATTTTAAATGAAACTCCTGAACACTCCTGAGGGCGTTTAAGAGTATGAGGGCTAGTAGCAGTGGCTTGAGAACTTTCATCTCGCAACTGGGCCTTCAAGTGACAAAAGTAGGACTTGTGTCATAAGTTGAAGCACAGCAATGACTGTATTTTCCCCTAGAAAAAAAATGGTTAATGTATAAAACTGTAGGCCGTGTCTCTACCGCACTTCATGCTTGCTACTGTGGATGCACTTATGTTGAAGTTGTCTTTGGAAGCATCTATCCACCGCCTGCCTTCCCCTGGAACCTAGGTATTATTTTAATGAAGAAATGCAGGTTTCAAAAACTTAAATATTTTACTTGGAAATGGGCTCACAGAACACAAATCATTCACGGTGTGACCTGCTGTCAGCCTTGTTAAACCTGCCTTTCCACCTCGAGTCGGTTCTGTGGTCTCACAAAGTTTCAGCAAATACCTTTCATGAAGTACTGGAGAGAAAGGAGTGTTTCAAGCTATGTCTGAAAGAAAGAGGAAGTTGGTGATTTATTTTTAAAAGGTTTTATTGGGAGGGGGAGGCGTTTGGTGCCTCATAGGGTCTAGGCAAGCACTCTGCTGTTGAGCTGTGTTCCTAGTCATCCAGTGTTGATCCAATAGAGCTACATGATGTGCGTGTGTGCGTGCATGCATGCGTGCATGTGCATTTTATGGTGCATTTCTTTATATCTCCCCTATAAAATGTTTTCTTTTCTTGTTCAGCTCACAATGAAGTCCTAGGTTTGGAACTTAACTATCTGCAGTGGTCATATTAAACTATATACTCTCTCCCCCTTTTTTGGAGGGGGATAGTTGCTTTTTTCCTGGATTCCATGTGTGTGCAAAAATATCTATTAATCATGGCTGGAAAAGGCTCTAAAATGTCTTAAAACAAATGGAACAATGCAAAATGTCTAGTGTCTTCGAACTCTAAAATTACACAGAAAACATTCAAAATTGTCCACTTGCTCTTTAGTTTTTAATGTCATTGTACTTTTCCTTCAATATTATTCAAATAATGACTTCAAGTGATTGTTCATTTTGTGGATTTTATAAAAATTGGTAATAGTTAAAGTGACACGTGGTGCTTGTATGTGGTTAGCTGTATTTAAGTAGTTTTACAAGAAGTACAGGATGAGAATCTGACTTTAATTTTCTATGAAAAACAGTCTATGGTCTGGATCCCAAAGAACCATGTTAAAGTCTGTATTTATAATCAGTAGACTAGTTACTCTGCAAGTTTTAATTTTTTTCTAGTGGGTTATTTGGGGCCAGGCATGTAATTATTAAATTGTTTTGTGTCTTTACAGGGTTCAAAACTATGGATAATAATGGAATACCTAGGGGGAGGTTCAGCTTTGGATCTTGTGAGTATTTTAAAGCAGTTATATACACATACAGAAACTTACTTAACTCTTTGAAATTATGTAAGCAGTAGCTTTGGGGCAAGCTAAGTTATTCAGGTAAGACTTAGCTTTTAATCTTGTGTGCACAAACTGCATTGTAGATTTGTTGTGCTGCTGAGAGTCTTAAGGTATATAATAAGTGCAAATATCCCAGAAGACAAAGTCCTGACGTTTAGAGTGATTGTTTGCCAATTGCTGTCAGTTTGACATTTTTATGCATGTCTTAATACTGAATATACTTGGACTTAAAAAAATACATTATGGGGGGATGGAGAGATGGCTCACTGTTTAAGAACACTGGCTGCTCTCTTCCAGAGAACCCAAATTCGATGCCTAACACCCACATAGCCGCTCACAGCTGTTTGTAATTCCACTTCCAGAGGATCTGATGTCTTTTTCTGGCCTTCACAGGCTCCAAACACATAAGTGGCACAGGGGCCTACATGTATACACACAAAATAATAAAGAAAAACTTTAAAATACTTCGTTGAGATAGCTGTCACTAACAGTGATTATGAACCAAAGGTCTGAGTCTTTGAAAACTCGTGTGTCACTACCCTGCCTCCCAACACGATGGTATTAGGAAAGGTAATGAAGGCATGCGAGTGAAGACTTCAGGGATGACAATGGTGTTCTTGTCAAGGTGGCCCTGGAGGACTTTCTAGCTTTCCTTCTGTTATATGAGGATACAATGAGAAGGACTATCTGGAAACCAGGAAGGTGGTCTCAGGCGATACCCATCTGCTTAGACTCCCCAGAACTGAGAATCGGTGTTTAATATTTAATTCACTTTGTCTGGGATGCTTTGTTACAGCAGCCTGAGGTGTAGGAACGTGTTACTCTCATTGTTTTATTTAAATTTTGTAAATTGTCTTTTATTTGTGTTTCTTATGAGGGTGGAGAAGGGGTGTATATAGCCCATGCTACACGTAAGAAAGTCAGAGGACAAGTTCCTCAAGTCTCTTCTCTCCTCCTACCATGTGGATTCTGGGAAGCAAATTTAGGTCATCAAGTTTGATGGCAAGAGCCTTTACTCGCTGAACCTTCTGCTGGCCCCTTTTCTTAGGCAAATATTACAGTGCTAAAATCTGGTGCTGTGTAGGAAAAGTTCCTCCCAATGAAGACATGTTCACATGGAAAACACCTCTGAGAAAAACTGATCGTTTTTTCCTGTGTTGCTGTGATGGTATCAAAGTTGATCCCTCCCTTGAAAAATTATGAATGTGCATTTCTACTTAAAATTCAATACAAGTTATAATAGTCGACTTGTTCTAGATTGACCACTGGGTGACCATATAGCTGTTTGAGGTTCTCCAGCTGGCTCTAGTCATCAAGGTCTATGACTTTGAAGCTTTGGACTTGAATATCCTATAGCACACAGAACTTATACTAAGTGCTTCGAAGTTCTCTTACAGCTTTAATAGTATGTGATTTGATGGATTTGGGGGTTTTGTTTTATTTTTGAGGCCCAGGATAACCTGGAACTCATAATCTTCCTGCCTCAGCCTCCTGAGTGTTCCATCCTTGTTTTGAGGCAGGATCTTCAAACCCTCCCATATATCCCTTCTTGCTCTCTTTCAGATTCATGACCTCTTTTTTCATTAATTTTGTACATGTATATACATATATATCCCTTAACTATAAGCTCCATCTTCTACCATTGTCCGTTCCTTTCTTCAATATTTAAAAAATTTAACTGTAGAATTCTTTTACACCCTAAGTTAGGTATATAAATTTCAAAGTATTTTATGTCTTTGAAACAATTGTGAATGAGATGACTTCTCTAGTTTCTCTCTCAGCATGTTTGCTATGGTATATAGAAAGGATGTTTATTTTTGCATGTTAAATTTGTAGCCTGCCACAAAAGTGGTAGGGCTGGAGAGATGGCTAGGTGATTAGGAACACTGATTGCTCTTCCAAAGGACCTAGGTTTGATTCTCAGCACCCACTTGGCAGCCACATGGGGACCAAATGTCCTCAGTTCCAGGGGATCCAATACCCTTACACAAACATACATGTAGGCGAAACACTAATGCACATTAAACATAAAACAAAACAAAACAAAAAGGCCTTAGCCCTGACTGCAGATGACTTCAAATTTCAGCGAATTTGATGACTAGGAAAGTATCTGAGAGATTTTCCTTGGTGGAGTAGGTGGTCCATACATAAACTATTCCAAAGAAATGGCGATTAAGCCAAGAAAACCAGCCTACAAACCACAATCCCAGAGAACCTAGACAACGATGAGGACACTAAGAGAGACTTACATAGATCTAATCTACATGGGAAATAGAAAAAACAAGATCTCCTGAGTAAATTGGGAGCATGGGGACCTTGGGGGAGGGCTGAAGGTGGGAGGGGAGAGTCATAGAGTGGAGCAGAGAAAAATGTAAAGCTCAAAAAAAATCAATAATAATAATAATAAAGAAGTGACAATTAATCTCAATGGAGAGCCTCACCTAGGAATTCATGGCTAATTCTTCCTTGACTTTTCTCTTTTATCTCAAGTTCAGTCTTTATGTCTCTCTCTCTCTTTTCCAGTGAGGCAATTTCTTATAGAAAAATCTTCATGCATGTGAGTTTAATCTCTGTTCTTTTCTCAAACTGAAATGAGCTTATTTCTATAGCACAGGGTCTCACAGCTGCTCTAGTCTACCTCTTCCATTCCTTCAACAGTGATAGCCCTTTACAGATTCACCACTTACTACGTCACTAATAGTAATGGAGCCATTGACTGCTGACATACTTCCAGCTAGCAACCCTAATCTGTATCTGATACCAGTAGTTTGTCCAGTTTAATGTAATGTCTGAGTCAAACAAACATATTTCCTTTACCTCTTTTTGCCACCCACCTCATCATAATAAGACAAATGGCAATTAATGTAAACTTAATAAGTTAAAATGTCAGCACTCTATTGGTTAAAAGTCTAGTCACCTAATCCCAGCTCTACTGAATGGCTCAGGGATACTGAGCATGCCAGTCACTCTGTAACTTAATTTCCTCACATGTTAAATCAAATGAAAAAAAAAATGGGTTAGAAATGTCTAGTTCTGCTTTTCTAGCTAAAAATAAAATTGACACTGCTGTGGCTTAATTATGCAGCCCAGAAGATACTGAGAAAACATCTTGCTCCTTTTCAATGTATAGTCATCGACAGATGAGTGCGATTGATTTTGGTTAAGAATTTGTCGTATTAAGAGAAAGCAAGATGGCTTCTGGGCAGAATGTTTCTCAACTCAAACTGGCACTAACTGACTAACACGAGACTATGAATTCTGGTTTATAGTCAGGATTATACACTGTACACCTCAAGAGTCTTATTCCAAGAAAATCATTCATTACAGTTGAACAGACTTTGACCATTTTAGATGCGATGTTATGAAATTTATTGTTTACTGCTTCTTTCTAAAACAGTTACGTTGTCTTGCACAAAGACATCTGATAAGTAAATAGTATAATGCATGAGCACTATAGAGAGAAGCCTGGAGCCGTGCACTAGTTAGAAAAGAAGGCCTACTGTAGTAGGCAGCCTTGCGGACTGGCAGGAAGTAAAAGGAATGTAGGGAAAACCCATAAACCCACAAGTGCAGAGTCTTTAAAAGAGCAATTGTCCCTCTTCTGCATATCCTTATGTTCAAAACCCAGGCAGGTTATACAAGGCAGGTATGTTGCCCTGGGCAGAGGCTTAGAACTTTGCAGAGAAGTTTCAGTTAAGCATTCCAAAACCTTGGCATTTTATCTCCCAAGGTTGTATTTGAAATTTTAAAAAAGCAAAACAAACACTTCCTCTTATATTGCATCTTTGCGACATTCCCTTGGTTCCCCGTATGCTTTGTCCTCTTTTTCTCACGACTGCCAGCGCACTGTAGGAAACATGTGTACTACAAGGTTTGAGGCCATTTTTGATATGGTAATGGTCCAGAAAAATCCACCCACACCCACCGTCCCATATCCACTCCCTCCCCCCTCCCGCCACCACCACAAAATAGTCCCTCCCGTCCCTTTTCAGCTTCTAGCTGAATTTTTACTTTGAATTTTCAACTAATCCTAAAATGCATCATATGGTAATGGACCTTCAAGACCCTTTTTGTTGTTCGTACTGACCTGTTTTAAAAGTTCTATATTAGGAAGTGGATTGAGCTATCTATCCCACACTTAGAAACCCTTCAAAATGATAGTGGGTGCCCTGAAATTGCCCTTGCCCAATTTCTTAAGTAAGCAAGAGTATGCCTCTGGCCCTACCAATGCTTTATGATCATGTACTAAATTCTAGTCTTTGCTCATATGATGTATGTCCTTCGGTTATTTGGTAGTTCCACGGAATTTCTTTGCCAGCCATCAATAAAATAATGTCTCATTTTCACCTTTAGAATCACGTTAATCACTAACCTTTAAATTAAAAAGAAATTGAGGTGGAAGTTGATAGATTTGGAAGTTAATAGATAATGTTACCTAGGAATGGGATCTATTGAATTACAGGCATCCCTAGAGGATACAGTAAGACCACTCTTAATAGCGAATGGTGAAACCAAAGTACAAGGTCTATTTTAAGCTGTTAAATTTTGACATAAAAGTGCCCTTTATTCGGTATAAATATGGCATTCATGCAAAGATGAAATACACAAGGTGCCAAAGAGCTGTGAATCCCTCCCAGTGAGGCAGAATAGGCACCTCCCCCTCCTTCCAGCAAACGGAGCTCTGCCTCCCTGTGCCTCCAGCTTCCCACCCTTCCTGTAATAACACTGTTTGTGCTTTATGAGGTACCAGAATTTTAAAATGACCATTTATTTTAAAGGGATTTTTGGGTGTTCCATTACAAGTTCTCCTGAAACCTAATGATTGCTTTCCTTGTCTTCCAGTTGGAATGACTGGCTTTGGTACAGGGGTGGGGAAAGAAAGGGAAGTGTGTTACATTTATTTGAAAAATATTATTCCTCCATGATCTGAATTTTTTACAATGAGAGTCTGAATGGTTGAGTTATTATATTTCTGGCTGAATTTAGATTAGGGGTGTCTGATTAAAAAACCAGTTCAGTGTTAATATGCAGTGACTGTTTAAAAGCAAGTGCATTCTGTCTTTATCTTGTCATTGTACATGGTCTAGTGTGACCTAAGGACACTGCCATGCACACACATATATTATACTCTAACTCTATTCCCTTCATGCCCTAAACCCCTGCTTCTTAGTCTTCCTGTTAGTCCGTCGTTCCCTTGGAGAGGTTTACTCCCCAAGTAACAGATTCCTTCCCCCCTTGGCCCGTGTGGCAAAAATTCCACTGCCCTTTGCATAGTTTTGTTAAATCTTGGATGTAAATTTTAGAGCCCTCAGAATTTGGAGCTAGTATCTAGGTAAAAAAATGCTTAGCTGAGCTTTCAAGATAAATCATTTGTTTATGTGTATATGGGTGGCTTGTGTTTAGGCAGGATCTCATAGAGCCCCAGCCGGCTCTCTTGTGGCTCAGGCTAGCTCCAAGCTGTGCTTGTAGCCAGAGATGAACTTAAACTTTTGACCCTCCTGCACCCATCTCCCAAGTGCTAGAATTACAGGCATGTGCCTCCTTGCCCAGTCGATGAGTGCTGGAGTTTTAACTCAGGGAGAGCTAACTCATGTGCCTCCGTGCCCAGTCTATGGGTGCTGGAGATCTAACTCAGGGAGAGCTAACTCATGTGCCTCCGCACCCAGTCTATGGGTGCTGGAGATCTAACTCGTGTCTCCGCACCCAGGATTGTGTGTGTTAGTCACATGCTCTGCCAGCTGAGCTAGATCCGCATCCTGCAATCTAATTGTCTAAAACCCTGCACAGCCATTTGAAATGACTTTTACTACCTTTTCTCCCTTTAAAGGCTTTTTCCTCATTTGTTCAAATGTTGGTTTAATAAGCTATTTCAGATAACTAAGTGATCCAAAATGTCAAAAATACCAATTTTGCATTTTCCCCCAACCTTTTAAAGTGTGTGAGTGTACATGTGTTTTCTTCTTAAGCTGCGCGCTGGTCCATTTGATGAATTCCAGATTGCCACCATGCTCAAGGAGATTTTGAAAGGTCTGGACTACCTACATTCTGAAAAGAAAATTCACCGAGACATTAAAGGTATACAAAAGTCAAATAGAAACCTGAGAAAAACAGATTCATTTTGGAGAAGCTGAGAGATATTCATTTTGTTTTTCTTTGCCCTCTAGCCGCCAATGTCTTGCTTTCAGAACAAGGCGATGTTAAACTTGCTGACTTTGGAGTTGCTGGCCAGCTGACAGATACACAAATTAAAAGAAACACCTTTGTGGGAACTCCATTTTGGATGGCTCCTGAAGTTATTCAACAGTCAGCTTATGACTCTAAAGTAAAGTATTCACTGTCCAGATGGAATTCATTGGATATAGCCTTGTCGATAAGCTTTTTAATTTCTCCTTCCTTCACAAGTGTTTCTAAAAGAAATTATGTTCCATTGTGTTCCTTAATCATTTGTCTCATCAGTGTTGGAAATATTTGATCCCTATTTATTTCAATAGCTTTCCATCCCACTTGGAATCAAATCTAGAGTCCTTCTAGTCACCCATAAGGCCATTGGTGATCTGGCCATTGTTTGTCTGTCTGCCCCGATCTTCTACCCCTGTCATTTGTACTCTCTTTGCTCCAGCCATTATGGCCTCATTGTTCCTCAAACACAAGAACATTTTGACCTCAGGATTTTTCCTTGCTTTCCCCTTTGTGTGGAACAACCTATCTCTAAGCTGTCTCCCCTGCACAGAGATGTCTCTCCCAACCATCCCGCAGACACCTGTAGCTCCTTTCCCTACGTTGGTCATCATTCCCTTTTCTGCGCTTTGCTTCCCCACAGAACTTGGTCCCATCTCACATAATGTTACTCCTTCATCTGTCCCTCTTAGTAGAATGTAAGCCTCTTCAAGGCAAGGACTTTCATCTGGTTTATTTAGCATTCAAGTAGTATTGTGCCTGTACAAAACATGAGATTTAAATTTTGAATTCATGAGTTCCATTAATTAAAAATATTTTAATTATTATATGTTATATAATACTATTATATTATTATAATTCACCATATTTATTGATATGCCATTGCAGGGATTTTTGGGCAGCATCCTAGAATGGAGTTTCAAGGTGATAAACAGTTTTTGTTATTGTTTCCTTTTCAGGCTGACATTTGGTCACTGGGAATTACTGCTATTGAACTTGCCAAGGGAGAGCCTCCAAATTCTGACATGCATCCAATGAGAGTTCTGTTTCTTATTCCAAAAAACAACCCCCCAACTCTTGTTGGAGACTTTACTAAGTCTTTCAAGGAGTTTATTGATGCTTGCCTGAATAAGGATCCATCGTTTGTGAGTATATGGCATTACCGCTGTTGGTTTCCTATTGTTCCATCTACTTCTAACTGAGACAGTGTTTCCTATGGCGGAGAATACAGTGTGTGTGAAAACGTCTGTGATCCATTTGTACTGCTAATTCCACTCTGTTCTTAACCAGATCCTTAGTCCTTTTTCTCCTCCCTGACATCATCTTCTTAGTCCCCAGCTACCCAATCATTTCCTATTTCAAGGTTTGGAGAAATAATTAATTTTCTATTACATATTCCTTAAAGTACATGTGTACCTGCTAGTGATGGAATTGACTAAATTTATTATACGTTGTAGTGTTGTTAAAATAACCCTCCTTTCCACTCCTGATGATTAGAAACCCATGAGCACTTTTCTAAGCTAGATGTAGCTATGTTTATGTCGACAGTAAATATTCCAATAGTAATGAAATAATGAAAGCACTTGGTGTTTGCGTTCATATACGATAAGAATTAATGTTTGAGAGAAAAGCATATGCTACAATGTGGGCAGATAATGACAAAATCAGGGATTCATAAGATGTGCAGATAGCAAAATTACAACAATCTTGCTCATTTGGATGATTTTTAAAAAAATTACAGTCAGTGTAATAAAGTGTCTTAAAGTGTTGTTTTGACATTTTAGATGCTTGCTTTCTAAGTCCCACTCTTTCTGAGAAGGCTTTGTTGGCTGGCATGCTGGTGAGGTAGACCAGTATCAGCTTACTGTTGCTCTTTAACAAAGGAAGCTGTTAAAGCAGCGAATTTAATGTGCTTACCTTGACCCACCTCAAATAATCAAATCGTCAGCTTTCCTGTTACATTTTAACCGTCCTTGTGTCCGTAGATATTATTTTGTAGATTACAATTTAATAATTCATATGACGTTTTACCACCTACCTCTCTCCAAAAGATCCTCAAAATAGTCATGAGTCCTTCTTTCTTTGTGTGTGTGTGTCTGTTCCTTAGCGCCCTACAGCTAAAGAACTTTTAAAACACAAGTTCATTGTGAAAAATTCCAAGAAGACTTCGTATCTGACTGAACTGATCGATCGATTTAAGAGATGGAAGGCAGAAGGCCACAGTGATGATGAATCTGACTCCGAGGGCTCTGACTCGTAAGTACACATCGCTGCTGTTTTTATGTGGGCAACCCGTTCTCGTATGCTCTGCCTTTTTGCAATGACCTACCCTGCTTGCTTTAGACTAAGTTAAAAATCGCATTCTGAGGGCTCACTTCAGCCCCTCTTTACAGTCTGTGGGATACAATGAATTTGGATATATGCTTTGGAAGTGAAAAACCCTGCTTTTAAATGGTCTCGGTCTAACCCCTAGTGGATACTTGAGTACATTACAAAATTTTGGAATACGATTTGATTAAAGGTGTTCTATTAGTTCACAAAAAAAAAAAAAAAAAAAAAAAGCAGTAAGGAACTATGTTTTATCGTACTGCCGTGGCAACCTGTAGAACCCTTTGGAGAATTGTTCTCATGACCTTTCCTACCTCCTGGTCTCCAATCAAACTGATCAGACTGATCTGTGAACTGCTATACCTAGTTACTTAGGTATGATTTTTACCCTGTGGACAAGTTAGTCTTTTTGAAAAAAGACAGTGTTTGCATTAATAGTTCTGCTTCTTAACTTGTGCTCGTCTTAACTTGAGTAGAGGAATCCAAGGTAGGTAAACCTCTACAAAGGTAGTACCGAGTAGAGGAATCCAAGGTAGGTAAACCTCTACAAAGGTTTACCCCGTGTCTTCACACAAGATTCTCAAGCACCTGCATTTAGGAGAAATTGCCCAACATTGAAATGAATAAAATATATCAGGATAGTTTATACCAAATCTAAGGCTTGTTAACCCTAACTGCCCATGAAAACCTCTTGATGGAACTTTAAAAACACAAGGCATTCTGCTAGGGAGCCTGGTTCAGGCACAGGGGATGGCAGTATTAGCATATAGGGCTGTGCACATAGGATTTGGGTGGTCAATTAGAGCTGAGAAATGCTGCTGGTCTTGAATAAAAGAGTATCCACCTGAAACTGAGGTCAGATGCGGTATTGTATGGCGACTTTGTAAACACTGACACCGTAAGCTCTTCAGATTTGGTGTGTTTTGCCATGTCAAATTACTTAGTATCTTTGGTATTTCTTTAGGGAATCCACCAGCAGGGAAAGTAATACTCACCCTGAGTGGAGTTTCACCACTGTGCGCAAGAAGCCTGATCCAAAGAAACTCCAGAATGGGGAGGTATGTATATGGAGCTAATCATATAATTTAGAATAGTAGATTGCATCATATCATCTTCATATACATATCATCGTAAGTTTTTCTCATCTGATCATATCCTCCTTATAGGGTTTTTAAAAATAGTGTGATGAGATTATAATGTGCAAAACTTTGAGAATTTAATACTGTTGCATGCTTGTCTGCCTCCCTCTCTGCATAATAATGTTCATTTATCATTAATTGTGACCTAATTTAGTCATAAAAATCATTTAAATGGCCACTGTTACTTTTAAAATTCATTTCCATGTAGAGATGTAAACCCAGGGAATCAGATGTCTATTGGAGTCATAGACATTAGGGGGCTTCCACTGATGGTTGCGAATCTGTGACAGAAAGGAAATATGGGGACTAGTCTTATCTTGGGTCTTTTGAAGGGAAAACTCAAATTGATTCACATTTGCTATCAAATAAGTAAGAAAAGCCATGAATGATTATTTTAATTCCGTGTGTGTAATCTGTATCATTTCTTCAAAGGAGCAAGATCTTGTGCAAACCCTGAGCTGTTTGTCTATGATAATCACACCTGCATTTGCCGAAGTAAGTGTGGGTTATTTAGCATCCGCTATCGGTCTCGAGTGGCAGGATAGTCTAAATGTTATAGCTATCATTCTTTTCCAGCTTAAACAACAGGATGAGAATAATGCGAGCCGAAACCAGGCAATTGAAGAACTTGAGAAAAGCATCGCGGTGGCTGAAGCTGCCTGTCCTGGCATCACAGATAAAATGGTGAAGAAATTAATTGAAAAATTTCAAAAGTAAGTTTTAAGTATCGTTTTCAAAATTATGTTAACATTTCAGGTGTTAATTTATGGTGGAATATGGGTGCATTGATGCAGTCATTTATATTTTCCCCTATAGAATCACTTCTGAAGAGTTGTATACTTGAAAACAGCTTTGTTTCTTGTTTCTTGCCCATCTTAAACATTGCCTTTTGTGTGTGGGGTGGAGAATGGAGGGAGAGTGCTGCATATGCCTATCCACATGGGTATGTGGGTGAACTGTTTTGCACACGGACCTGTGTTGGAAATACATCAATATCAGATTTGTAACCCTATCAGTCTCCACCTTACTTTTTGAGGCAGGGCCTCTCACTGAACATGGAGTTTGCCCTTTTAGTAAGGCAATCTATCCAGTGATGCCCTGGAATACTCCTCTCTGTCCTCCAATGCTGAAGTCATGGGGCTGAGTCACACCTGACAACAACACGGGCACTAAAAATCTGAATTCAGGTCCTTGTTCTTGGACCTCAAGCACTTTACCCACTGAGCCAGTCCAGTAGTGCCCTTGAACTATTATATTTAGATATGGAAAGGCAGTTTTCTACCGAACCGAACAGCCTAGGTTTTTGCCCTCTTTTCTTCCATTAGCATTGAAATTTGGGCACATGTAACATTATGCATGTTTCCATTCCTAACAGTACTCTTAATATTTGCAGAAACACCACTAATCTGATTATTTCCAGTAACAAAGTTCTTCCGCTTGAGCCCTTATGAAATGTTGATTAAAAGGTGCAGAGAAGACAGTCCACATCAGGGGATCTCAACCTTCCTAACATGTGCGACCCTTTAATAAAGTTCCCCACGTTGTGCTGGCCTCTAACCATAAAATTACTTTCATTGCTACTTCATAACTGTAATTTTGCTACAGCTATGAATAGTGATGCAAATACCTGGGTTTTCTAATGGTCTTAGGTGACACCTGTGGAAGGGGCCATGACCCACAGGTTGAGAACTACTGCTAGAGCCAGTAATAGAGGCTTTGCTTGTGTTCAGTTTCTGCCTTGTTGCCTATTAACTTGATTTTGTTCAAAAAAGTTCTTACAGTTAATTTGAAATTTCTTTTCTTAAACAAGACTTTTGTATGTATACATACATATTCATAGCTTACGTGAGTTCAAACGTGATTGTACAGATCATAACTTTAAACCCATCATATCTCTTCTGCTTCCATCTTTAGATTTCCCTGTTCAACTGAGTTCAAGGTGAAACTAAATATGTGGCCTATAAGATCCCTCTTAATTGTCTTTCCATCCAATAAAGCCTACTGCTGAGGATTAAGGAGCTAGAGTAGTCTTAAAATCCCCCAGATTCTAAAAAAAAAAAAAAAAAAAAAACCCTCCCATCTCTTTTCCTGTTTACAACCAGATCCATTGCAAGTTAGGAGAGCAGATGCAGAGGAATTTTGGACCATCTTTGTATCTTTTAATATCCATCTACATAAGAGTCAAAGAAAAGAATTTGTCTCCATTTGTTGTAGAGTTCATGAGTGCGAAATATTGATTTATACTGTTCTTAATTTTACAGATGTTCTGCCAATGAGTCCTCTTAAAAATGTGTTGTTGCTATTGCTGGCTTCGGTTTCATACGGACCCAGAGAAACCCACCAAAGCTATGTCAACCTTAATAATGCTTAACCCATGAGCTCCAGGTGCCTTTGGATCTTTGCGACATTGAAGATTTAGGAGAAGCTTTCAAGTATTTTGTGATGGTGGCTATCATTTTGTATTTTAAAGAGATTATTTTGTAAGGAATAATTTTAATACTATAGTTTCACCTGTATTGTAGTAAATGTTGAGATACAGTTGTTTTTTTTTTAACGTTAGGTACCATTATTTCTTATGTTACTAGAATGAATACTATTTGGTTTTCAATCTTTAGTTAACTGTACACTCATGAAACATACAGGTCTTTCAAAGTCATCCTAAATATTGAACGTCTGTAAATCATCAAGCTTCAAAAAGTATTCCTTTTTTTTATGCGAACATTCGAAAAATGACTATGTGTAGGGAGGTAGAAATAAGTCATACCTTCTTAAAACAAATATTTGTAATAAGCTCTTGGAAAAAACACCTAGAAAAGTATTAATTTTTCTAGCAAGGTGTTCTGGATTCCAGGCAGCTCCATGTTTATCATACTTGAGAACCTTGTGTTTGAAGCACCATTTCCAGGCAACATGTAGCAGAAGAAGTACCTCTTGGTATTTTTATCTTCTCTTTAAGATGGAAGAAGCGGTTAACCCTTATTTACCATGGTTAGACGTTTAAAGTAATCTCACTTAGCCAAGGATGAGGGTTTGGTTAAACTGGAGGAATTAGTCTGGCTTCAACCTTCAAATCTTCAGCTCAAATAATATTGTACATGCTTGGATTTAGAAAAGTTTTAGAGACCTTGTTGTCTTGTGAGTAAATACCTGATTCATAGTTATGAACATAATGACACCAGCATCTTTTGTCATGGTAACTCAATTTTCGTAGAACTATTTATATATTTTTTCTTTATAATTATCCACACATAAGCATAGTGTGTTCAGTTTTGAAAAGGTATTTAAGTGAACATTGTCTAGCTCATATGAAAATACCATAGGGCATGAACATTTCTCCTCATACAAAGGTAAGATAGACTGTACAGTTAATTTTCAGTTCTATTTATGGTACTGTTAAGTGGGTAATATCCTTTTTTAGCCCTATATATATATATATACTATGTTTGCCTAAGTGCTGAACTGGGGCTATAGTTTCATAGCTGTAGGCTTGTTGGCACTGATTAATTTTGACAGTTATGATTTTCGTGTTTGTATCTGCACATTTGATTTTTGCACAAATGATTTTTAAAATGTCTGGACAACTGCCAAATATTAAGAGAAAGATGTTGTGTAAGTAAACAATAGAGTTTTTAGTTGAAGTGGCCATTACATGCCTTCTTTCAAAAAAGAAATTCAAACACTTGAGAAGGTATAGTGTTATATGTCATGAAAATTCTTTGCATTGGTGCCTGTGCGCTAACAGTTGCTCTTACTTGATTATATTTTGAAGTCATGATTCGGTTAGAGTTTTCATCAGTTCTGTAACTGAAACTCAATTACACTTTGTTCTCCACAGTGCTCTACAAATACTTGTGTGACTTGAATCATGGATTACATTCGTATTTTTGTCAAAATAAAATCTACCAGTTCATAAATTGATTATGTAAAACCTTACCACATAACTGCATCCCAAATACAGCTTGTATTGCTTGCTCATTGGAGCTTTTGTCCTATAGACTGTTTCTAGGTAAAGCATACTTCAGTGTTTGGGGGATTTTAAAAAATAAATATTTAAATGTTATGATCCTTGATGCTTGTTCTCTTGAGGGTAGGTCTGATATGTTATTCTAATTGTTTTAAAATAGTTCTCCTTTTCCTTCTATTATTGGAACATAACCAAGGTTTCCATTGAAACTAAAAATTACCAAGAATTGATTCCACTTACAGCTGAACACATATATCCTGCCTCCTCCCTTAACAACATTATTAAGTCCTTTCAAAAATGTCTTCAGACAACCAACTCAATGATCTCCCTAGTTACTATTTTAAATAAAAATCACATACAGATTTGAAATTTATAGTTCTGAAGGAAACTGTACATTTAGCCAAAGTGTTTAGAAATGAAGATGAGATAAGAAAAACCGTATAAAACATAAAATTTTAAATTTCTTGTGGGGAAAAGATTACAGGTAATTTTAAAAAATAATAAAGATCTATATAAATTACACCTAGGTGGTCAAGCTTCTGTATATTCATAGTTTTCAATAACTACTGTACACTTGTGACTTAGTGGATTTGTGTCCAGGAATAGAAGAAAAGGGGTGGGTTGAAGCACATAAAAGCTGTTTTTGCTGAGGTAGAGAATAAAGAAATGTGTTATCTAGCTTTTCACTTATTAAATCACATATAAAATTGTTTATTCTATCACTTCACTTCCTTGAGGATTGGTAGACAAATATTGAATGAGTCAAGAATAGAATTTTGAGGGTTGGAGAAATTGCCCGGTGCTTAAGAACACTGGCTGCTTCAGCAAAGGACCTAGGTTGGGTTCCTAGCACCAACATGGTGGTTCACAAGTGTCTGTAACTCCCATTCCAGGGGATCCCACCCCATCTTCTGGCCTCTACAGGCAGCAGGCACACACATGGTATGCTTACTCATACACATGACGTTTTTGAAAAAGCAGTCAAATTGAGCTTAACACCATGTTACATCGCTGTAACCTCTAGCACACTGCAGGCTGGGGCAAGAGGACCAGGAGTTGGAGACCACCCTCAGCTTCTTGAGGAAATTAAGAAACAATCACACAACAGAATTTTTGGTCCCTTTCAAAGCCTGGTGGTGGTGCTCTCTCTTTTGATCTCAGTCAGTCTTTGTCTCCACATCACCCCAGACATTCATTTCTTCCTGTCTCTATTCTTTTTCCATCTTCTAACTATCCTATTCTATAGATATAGGCCACAACCATCTACTTCTGAATTTTATTAAAACAAAAAGAAAGTCATACGTCTAACTTCTGTTTGAGTGGATCTTCCATTGCTCTTTATTAAAATAACACCTCAGATCTTTGCCTACATGCATGCAACCAAGGTATGGCAAAAATGTACTCCAGCAGGAGAAATTAATAAACAAACTTGCTTGTTAACATTGATTTCCACCATATATCATAAGTAGTTATGAAGAGAGAAATTAGAAGTCAACACCATAATGTCTTCATCAGGCACACATCTGACATGAGACATGGGCCTAATCCAAGAACCTCCAGCATTGAGAATTCTGTTAAATCCTCTATTAATTCTCTACATGTTCTGCTGAGGGGAACTATGCCACTCAATTACATATATTGAGATTCTTAGTATGTAACAAGACTGTTCACTGGGTCCCGAACAAGTCATCAGGAGAGAAACCATAGTTTAGTGTTACATAAGCACACACACACAAACCCAACATAATCATGGACTACTAAATCACCACGCGACATTAGGAGCCAGTCCCATACACCAACCCACATCATTGTTCTTCAGCTTTGAAGATGGTCTTCATTGATAATATCTGCTCAAAGAAATGTAGAATGGTGATGGTGTACACCTCCCTCTCACTGCCATAGGAGAAGGCATGTTCCAGAGTCTGCTCAGAGGAAATAAAAGAACGAAGTTCATAGATGGAGACAGTGACTTAATCTTTCATAAACTGAGTGCCTGCAATGAGCAGACTCCATTAGCATCAATTGAGATGACTAAGGAGAAGGTGTACGGAAAGGCTCTTAGGTCTTACCTAAGGCGGTAACAGGGAACAGACCAGGAACATTCACAGAGTTCACTCTTCTAAGCTAAGAAATAGTTGCACGGTTTTAGCAAAGTCCTATCTTCAGCATCTGGCATGGTGAAAGAAATATCTTCATCTTCTTCATCTAGCTGCAGACTACCAGAAGACAAGCGGATTCGGGCCCTGGGTGACTTTGTTCCTTTGCCATACAAAGAGTAGTAGTCTGGTTTAAGAATCTCTGATTCTGAATCACTGGACTCACTAACTACGTATCTTTCTGCCGAGCTCTGATCCATTAGAACTGTGGGGAACCCCTGCTCTGCGAATGTACATGTAAAGGGATCTGTTTTACGAGTCAAAGCAGGACAGGGCCCTAAAGGTCTAAATTCTGACCCAAAAGGAAAACGGATAGTTTTCATGTCTGAATGGCTCTGAGATCTTTTAGGAGTTTGCTCTTGAAGGTTATATGCAAAAGCATCATCCAAATGTGGGTCTTCCTCCTCTAGGTCTACATTGATATTGCTCCTCCCACTAGTTCTAGCCATAGCTTCTTGGAGTTCTTGAAGGTCTTGCTGTAAACTTTTTATCCTGATATTCCTGGGGCTCCTTTTGACTGGTTTTACTGCACCAGGATCTAGATAGCTGTCTGGTCTGACACTTTCCTCTGCCATGATTGGAGACCGCCTGGGTACCTGGGGTGGCTTGTCCACATAAAAAAAGACTTGAGGAGGCATGATATCTACCTGCTGGCTAGTACAAGGAATATAGGGCACATCGGTGTATGTGAGCTGCCTTGCTGGACTCACTTTGCTTGTGAAAGCAGGAGATGTGCTGCTTATGTGATTGTCCACACACTTCGAGCTTGTCTGGAAGGAGCTTAGAGGGCTCCGTTCCTCAAAAAAGTCTATGGGATCAGGGTCAGTGTTGAAGACAGGATCTGCGTAAACAAAGGTGAAAGAGGAACTGCTTTGGGATGGATGGAGTGATGTGGGATCTGCCTCTGGTTTGGACCGCTCCAGCTCGGCTGCAAATGTCACCTCAACCGCTGAGTTTCTCCTTCTCTTGTCTAGCATAGGCTCAGATGTGTGCGCGCCATCCACGTTTCGGTAGTAGCCACTGCCATAGGGAAGTCTCAGGTCTTCCACCTTGAAAACCCAGATACGTTGATGTCAGATGGGTTAGGTTAGATATGTAAAGAAAGGTAATGCCTTACACCATGTCCCAAGTTATAGGTGAGAAAATACATGTGGCACTCTTCATTCTCAGTGACATCTCATTTATAGACTCCACGTTTCATGGGTCCTTCAGGTACCCTTCTATTTCAAGCAGTTCATTTCAGTAGCTATGTCAGAGAAGTAGCAATCCTACCCCTATCTGCCTTTGACTAGCATGTTCACCTTAGACACCACAGTCTAGCATGTGCACCTTAGACACCACAGTCTTACGTTCCTACTCCAGCCTCCTCCATATTTTGTAGAAAAGAGAGCTGTGGATGGCCTGAGAGATTCATAATCTCCATGATCCCTTTCACCAGTCTACATCTGATGCCTTTTGGATAAATGCCATCTGTGATTTGAGTGAAGGCATGGGAGTTTATGGCGCCTGCAATTAACTTTTGTAGACAGAAAAATGATCAACAATTTTCCTGACCTAAGTCTCAAATGAGGCGATCATTTTACAGTTCCAGGGGTGTTACTGTATCTAGAAATCATGTTATCCAATTAAGCAACACCGTATGCCTTTCTTGAAGTCTTATGGTTTCCACTGTTTTTTTTAAAAGACCTTTTAAATTTAAAATATGAAGCCTTACAACTGTATTATTATCTTATTTTTAAAGATGTTGATAGTACAGATTGCAATTTGAAGGTACACCAGGGATTTCACTTATACACAGTACACAGTTAGTTGTAGTTTACAAAATGGCCTATTAGCAGGAAGGGCTGGCTGTGCCAAGACCTCCCCAAGGGACTAACCCTAGACGGAGTGACCTTGGGACACAGTAGGTAGATCTGGCAAAATCAACTCTTGGAAGCATTTGAAGACTGGATGACTTATACCTAAAGAAGTAGGGCTTTTCCGAAACCTTACTTGTTTGGACACGTCTGAGAGGATGTCTGGGGATGACCTGCAGTGCCGTTCGTGATACTGAGATGGGTACTGTTTCCTGCAAGCCCCAAACAGAGAAGTCATTGAAATGCCCGTTATGCAAATTATAGGCTGCATAGACATTTCTATAGTCAACTTCCAATCGGCATGAGAAGAGAGAAGGAAAAGGGTGCACCTTTCAAATGGCAGGCTCTTTAACCTCCCCTTTTTCCCATATTCCAAAAGTTGCCTTTGAGTTCTTCCACTATCGTAAAGAAAAGACAAAAAAATCATTAATTCTGTCATAAGCCTATATGCCAATAAAGCCCGACACCCTCACCTTTGACCCTTAAACTGTCTGGATGAGTGGCATACATTGTGACTCTCAGTCATGTTGATTCTATACCTACTTCTCTGGACACCAAGAAGAGAGCGATTTCATCTACCCAAAAAATAGGCTTAAAAAAAACCTGTAAAATACAAATACCAAGTGACTCTTACTCTACATACTCGTTCTATGGAGGCTAATTAGATTCCCAACCCAAGGTGGATGCAAAGCAGCTAACAAAACAGTAAAATAATGCTGCAGGTAGGCTCATACCAGTAAAGATATCCAGCTGAGTGCTGGGAGGAACACAAGAGACAGGAAGAAGTCACAAGAATAAGAAAACCCAAAATTTCATTTAGCAAAGGGCAAGGCCTACCATTCCATCCCTACCTAAGGCTATCACTGCACAACGGCCTGCAAAGGCTAAGAAGGGAGTTTTATAAGAAGTCGGGTCATTAAGAAAGAGCAAAATGCGCTCAATATCATCTGTTTAAGAACACAGGGATTTGTAGAGTACACTTTGGAAACATTCCAACAAAAATATGTTTTTTTAATATCTCTATTCTTACAAGGCAGGTTTCCAGGGTCTGAAAAATTCCTTATGTGGAAACATTGTGATTAGAATTATTTTTGTAATCACTAGAGTTTTGTAAGCCTCTCCCTGTGGATTTCAAGGCTATGTGTGTTCAAACAGAAACAAGATCTCAAGTCTACCTCTCTTCAATTCCCCTAAGGTGGTAACTGTATTGAGAAGCCTCTAGTGCAGGATTGCTCCATCTTTCAAACCTCTTGATCCCCGTCCAGTGTTTTCTCACTCTATCTTTTCCCTAAATGCCATTAATGGATATGGTTGACCTTTCCTTCCACATCCTGCATATAAGCTGCCTTTCAGGGAGACAGTAAGTTTATTGAATACAATTTTTCAAGTACCCTCTGCTACCCTACATCTTCACTGTAATTCTGACCCAACCCCTTTGGTTAGTAAATACTGACCTAATGCAATGCACCAAGAATGAACAGTAAGGAATATTTATAATCTTTCAAGTGACTTAAATGGATTCTTTATTACTTCTGGAATTCTGACTCCTCCCACTGTTTCCCATGGATTGAAAAGAAGCAGTGTGCATGGTCTTCCCATGCACAGTGTGTAATTACCTGTAGCGGAAACTGGAGCCCTTGCTGCAGAGAAGGGTCTTGGGCTTTGACTTGGGCTCTTCGGAAAGCCTGAAGAAAGCATGGTACTCCACACAAGTCTTCCAGAAAGCCTTGCACGCGTCTCGGCTAGCCATGGTAAACTCCAAAGTGTCTTTGCACAACACCTGTATAAACCATTTTCTATCAAGCAAAACATCCTGCGAGAATACCAGAGACCTTCCGACCTTCAAAACTGACAGTCCAGCAGCCCATGAAGTGTCTGGTTTTCTGTTTGGCTCCCCATAGGCTCCATAGTCACTGGAACCAAAGGAGTAGCAACCTCCCAAAGATCAGACACTGCATCCACTCATACGGTAAGCCTTGTCTCAGAAGCCAGGCTTGCTTCACACACTCCCCTCCCTTTAAATGCTGTTCTGCCTTGCCTCTTTGCTGCCAGAAACATTTCAGGAAGCTGTAAATTAGGTTAAAATGAATATCAAAAGGCTTCTTTTTCAAGGTGGCAAGAAGGTATAAATGACCAAAAGGCAAGGGGAAGGGGGGAGATTTCATTCCCACTGTAAGGATGATTGAATGAATAGGAGTGTTTTCAATGACCCAGCTAGAAATACACCTTCCTCTATATACTTTCTCATACTGCAGCGCCTTGTATTTCTCTCTTGGCGTAGTCCGTATTTTAATGTGTCCTAAGGGAACTTCGATTTACAGTTCTAAAGTACAAGCTTTTCCTATCTTGAGTCACCGTGTACACCCATTGGCCCAAGGCTCTATGGAGGATCCCAGCTGTCTTTTCACCAGCTCCACCAGCAGTCAGAACTGACTGCCCGCTCCTCTCATTCCTTGTCAGGTTCCTGCATATAGCCCCTGAGGCTTCCCATGAAGTTCACACTGGTTGCATGAACTATTCAAATGAACGCCTTTACATAACACCAAGATCTAGGCAGTGTAATCCAAACTTGATCTTCTGTAGGTCCAAATTAGTTGTTCTTCTATAGGCCCAAATTAGTTGATACACATATAGTTTTTCCCCTCATGGTCAGTCATTAAAACATCCTTCCTAACACCTTTTTTCTTACCCCATGCAGTGAAAAATAACCTAAGAATGACTTATTTTGCTTATATGAACACCTACTTCTCACATTCTGCTCAGCCCAAGCATGTAGTTGATATTTGATAATTTTCGCTTAAGGGAAGTGTGTGAAGATACTTTATAAAATATAAAAGAGAAGGTCAAACAATTACTTCTGTCTTAGATCTGGTGGCCCCCATTTAACTCATCAGATCCTCAACGACGCTATCCACAGAGACTTGCCTTTCAGCCCAGCTGCCTCATTTTCCTATTGCATCATTTGTTCTGAAGTGCAAATCAGATGTCATAGTGTTTTGCCTTTAGTTAAAGCATCATTAAATCTCTGCTCAGTTTATATAGAAGACAAAGAGGGACCCATGACCCCTCAGGACCAGGCACCTTTCACCATTTATATTCAAACCATTTCTAGAGCAACAGCAAAACTCCAAGTGAACAGAAATGCAATGTATTAGAAACCTACTCACCAAAATATTAGCATGAAGTTTGATGAGAAAATGCTTTCTCTTAAAACTCAACTTGCGGATCTTAGCCCAGTTGAAAGTATTAATCTTTGTATTTCCCTATAAGGAAACACATAGCCAGTTTCAGAACATACTTGCATGCGTTGGGTTGTGCCACAGTAAAAGTACGATGGAAAGTACTGTTCATGAATAAGAGCCTGCGGAACTTAAGCATTGCAGGTAGGGAACACGTTCCTCCAGTATATAAGCAAGAAGGAGCAACAGGGAGACTTTTAAGGCAGTACAGTGAGATCACAGCAGAACGGATTGCTATAATGCCTTCTGCGATCTCACCCCTCCCTGTCTCCACATAACACGTGCTAAGAGAAAAAGCCCGTTTATCCTGCCGCCTCATTTATTCTAATAAATCTTCAGCAGTTCGTTGCTGGCCACATCATCAAATGTGGGCGGGGTTTTGTTGCTCAATATACAATCATCTCTCCTACTGCTTGTTACTTCAAACTTCCGTCTATACCTGTACCATCATTCTTGTGACCTCTTCATTCTCCCTTGCCCCAAATGCCTCTACCAGTGCAGATAGCTCACTCTCTGGGACATTCTGACAGTAGCTCATTTCTAGCTCCTCTAAGGAATTTTCGTTTTAAGCAGAGCAGGAAAACCAAAATTGTCTAGCGGAGTTGGGGGGGGGGGGCGTGATGGTAGAAGACAATGGCACTTCAAGTTGATTTCTAACTTGAAATCCCAAATCCCAGGGAAACAATGGTGTGGGAAATGGCAACAGTGGCTAGTAAGATTCAACATTAATGCCCTACCAGCTGACACCGGTCACACCCAATGCAGAGTTCTAAGAAAGAGCACATCACAGTTTGGATCACTCGGGGTGACTCTTAACCATTTGGCAAATACTAAAGCCTAAGGTTTTGAGTATCTGAATCTACAGTCAAAGAGTCCCTAGGAGCCTCTTGATTTTTCTCACTTCACCATGCTTGCCTAATCTGAAGTGTGATGGTCTCAAAGCCCAGACAGTACATTACTGATCGCACACAGAGGCAAATCACATTGTGGGGAGAGGGCTTTTGTACACCATTTATTAGCTCTACTTCCCTTGTAGTTGGTGGTATGACAAAGCCCTATAACCCTCTGGGGAACAGATATTCAAGTTGAAGTCACGATAACCACTCCCAGCACACTGAAGGGCACTCAAGGGAAGAGTTGTTACCCGTAACACCAGTACTCCCATGTGAGCAACCGCCAGGTGGATCTGCATCCCTTCACCATCGCTGGCAGGCTGAGGTCTGATGCCATACATATCCAGCTTCCTAGCTATGTCCAGTAGCAGAATGTCTGATTCAGCTGGGCTCCGGCCACTGCAACGGGAAGGGATTCATGAGCCCATCAAATGCAGCAAAACTTACCCCGTCCCTCAACCTTTTCACCAAGAGATGCACACGGACTGAGCGTGTTCTTGGGACTGAAGCTTCTCAAATGTAAAGCCTGCTCTCAAGAGTCTGTCCTAACTTTAGTGTCCTCCACTGGGAAAGCAGGGGCCAGGGAACGTACTTACATGTGCTGCTGATGAAAGTGCATGATCTTGCTCTCTAAACAGTCTTGGCTTGGTAAATACTGGGTTTGTACCAGGTGCTTCCTAACTGTTTCTTCATGAAAGTCTCCTAATTCTGCTGTACAATAGAAAAGTGACAGTTTTCACATTTCCATTAAGAAATTAATGTACAACCTAAGAAACCTCCCGTTCGGCCCCCAAAAGCCTTTTCTCCGCAGCTAGTTTGGCCTAATCCTCCATCACGCCCCATACTTTGAGTATATTTCTGTCTGTACAGGGGGAAGTAATGGACTTGTTCTCGCGTCGCAAGCAGTGGGTTTCTGTGAGCTCTCAGCTTGTATTGCGGGTTACACACCCAGAACAGACATTAAAAGCTCCAAAATCCATTTTAAAAGAGGAAAGCCAGGCACACAGGGATTCTCAGATGAGTACACAGGAAAAAAGATGACATGGGGACACAGAATGAAGACTGCCTTCATCAAGATGATGAGAGAGGCTTCGAGCTGAAGGAAACCTTCCAAGGCCTTCATCTTAGACTCCAGCCTCCAGGACGGTGAGGAGTCATCTGTCTCATTAAACTTCCCAGTCTTCGAGATTTCCCTGTTAGGAACCTAGTAAAGACTAAGATATCCCAAATTTCCTTCTACTATGACTAGCCATTGTCATAAGCAGAGAAGAAAAAAATATTAACTAGAGTGCACGCTAACTACAGCCTAGTCATCAGTCGGTCCTTGGGGAATTTAGTAAATCCCCAACAATTTGAGTCCCTGATAGACAATTCATCCTTTCCAAATCACTGGAAGTTTATCTATGAGGCTGATTTACTCTTTTTCAGACATTTCCAGTCTTGTTAGAGACAACTACTACAGGATAAAGTCTGCCCTGGCAGCTGCACACTTACGATTCTCTGCCCCTACTGTAAATGCCCTTTGTCTTTTTTGTTTTCTTTCGAATTGTTATGTTTTCTGTGTCTAAGATTCATATGAGTTGTTTTCTGATTATTTTTTCTCCTAAAGTCAACGTTTAAAACACTTTGTTCTCCACTGTTGCTTTTAATCTAAGATAACTGGACAAGAAGAGATATAGCCACACTTGTTATTCACATGTTCTCTCTCTCTCTCTCTCTCTCTCTCTCTCTCTCTCTCTCTCTCTCTCTCTCTCTCCTTATAACTTAACCACAACATTTCTCCCTTCCATGTCCTCCCTCCAAAGCCTTACATGTACCCTTCCCCACTGTCCTTCCAATTATGGCCTCCTTTTTCATTAATTGTTATTGCATGCATATATGTATATACATACATACTGTAGGCCATATATAGTGCTTAAGAGTAACACACTCTTTGTGGAATCCTGTGATATTCTCATTTTGAGTAAAATACATGTACTTGGCTAAGAACACTATATAAATAAGGAACTAAAGAAACCATATTCAATCTGATAAAAAGTTCTCTATGAAAATAATCTGTGGCTAACAATATATTCCATATCACATAGCGAGAGAATAAAGATTTTCCCTTAAAGGCAGGAATAAGATAAAGAAGCTTGCTTTGGCCACATCATCCAGAATTGTACTTATGAGCATAGTAAGTGCAAACAGACCAGAAAAAGATACTTGAAAGTTTTGTAACGTAAATGAAAAGATAAAATTGTCTTCTGGAGATATAAAGATTTACAAATTTCCAGTTTTTACAGAGTTACAATATTTACAGATTTCCAAGAAACAAATAGAGAACAATGAAGCTTAAATGAAAAGTCAAGAACTAAACTCTCAGAGTTCTTTTTTACAAAGCTGTCAAGATAATGCAGTGAAGAAATAAAAATCTTTTTAATGAATTGTTCCAGGACAAAGGGAAATCCATCTGAAAAAATACAATACAAACCAGTTACAGTTAAATCATCACTCTGTCTGTCAAGAATCTAGCATATACCCAGCAATGCTACCTGAATTTCTTCCAGAAGAACCCTTCTGACCTTTCTAAATAGTTGGCCGTTTATCTGTGACCTCATGCAACACACCACACAAGTGCACTGGAAGTGAACTCAAAATAGATCAGAGGCCTACACCTAAGGGGGTAGGTAACCTAGGAAAGAACTAGAAGAAAACTAAGGAGAAGATTGTCTTGTGGCTATCAGAATTTTTTTAAAAAAGAAACCATTTTAAAATTCAATGGTAAGATAAAACGTTTCAAAACAGGCAAAAATATTTCAATGAGCATGGATCAATCTCATTCTCTCTCTCTCTCTCTCTCTCTCTCTCTCTCTGAATAATCACATGAAAAGGTGTTCAAAACAATTGGTTGGTCATTAGAACGATGCTAGTTACAATTCTTATGTTTGTACCCACAGTCCTGGCCTCTTAACCTTGACCAGAGAGGCCTCCTTTTGCATTGGACTGCTGTCAATACATTTAGAGACTCCTAATTGGTCAAAGTACTGTAAATAGGAGATTAAGCGTTCAGCCCTAAATGGAATAGCCTCACCACCAAGCATAGTTCAGGAAACAGAAAAATAGGGGCAAGGAGGCAGAGAGAATAACAGGGCTGGAGGATGGGAAGGATTGCTGTGAGATGCTGTCCTCTGAACATAAGCCAGTGCACTATGAACTCACAGCAGCTGTGATTACCTGCACAATTCAAAGGAGCCAAAATTCTGGTATAGATAGGGGAGGTGGTCTCTGGGCCCCAGGCTTTAGTGTGGAGCTACTGGCAGTTCGTAGCTGCTGGAGAAGGGAGAAAATCGCTCTTCTTTGAGTGGGTAACCACTGGTAGATTTCCTGTGTTCCAGGGAATGGTCCCATAACAATGCACATGGGGGCAGTACTAACTGGACTTAATGGGTTATCAAAAACAAAACAAAACAAAATAGAAGGTATGAAGTTGGGAGGGGCATATATTGGGGGATACAGAGGGAACTGGACTGGAAAACCAGCGGGGTCTGACCATATTTCATTGTAGGAAATATCAAAGAATGAGAATAAAGAAAAAAGCTAGTTATGCAAGTAATAAGATATTTCTTTCTACCTACTAGGACAGTCATAATTCCAAGTTATATCCCCATCCCTGAGAGGTTTCTGTTCACATTATAGAAGTGTTCTAAACTGGACTGTAGTCATAGCTGGATGGGCATGAATTTACTAAAACCCATTGGTTTGTGCATTAGAAATGGGCAAACTTTACAGCATGTAAATTATACAATTGAGTCACTTTTTTTTAGAATACAGCACACACTCACACACATCATATATGAACATCTTTCAGGTTCCTTAAGAACAAAACCCTTTAACGACCATCAGGAAAATGTAAGAACACAAGACACTGTTAATTTCCTCTCCATGTACTTCTGTGACAATTTCACAGGAAAAGTGGTATCATCAGTGGCAGAAACTGTCAGCTGCTCTGTTCAAGTGTTAGGCCTTTCTGGCCCAACTCCTATCACCTTTCCTTAAGCTCTCCTCTTATGGTTCTGCCTACTACCACCATTCTCTGCTAAGAGCAAGAGTTCACCAAAGCAGTCAATATGGTTTCCTTAAAACTTAATTCAGATTGTGTTCTTATATTTAAAACAGCGGCCAAGAATTCCTTCTGATGGAAGTGCTTCTGATGATGAAAAGGAAAAATGGTCTTTTTTCTCCTACCTCGGTCTTCTGTCCCATGGTTCCTGTCTCATTTAGAGTTGTGTTCTAGATCTTCAATGTACTTGGAACTCTCCTCTACTTACTCACTAAGGATGCAGACATTCACAAAGCCTTCTTGATGTTTTTTAAACACACCAGGCATGTCCTCCCCTCTGGCCTTTTCCACAGAGTTTTCCCTATGTGTGGTCCTCTCTGTCACTGGACTTGGCTCCTTGGCTTACTTTTGTGTCTCCTACAAACTATTGTTCAGTTGTCACCTTCATGCTAGGCTTAACCTCCCCACTTTATTGAAATGCCTAGCACCCACACCTAGAATCCCCCATCTCCCTTCTATGCCCTATTTTTCTTCATTGCTCTCATCCCCTCCGAGCATTCATATGATTTTTTTGTTGTTATTATTTTGGCCATTGTCTGACTCTCTTGCACTGCTAAAATGTGAGGTCCATGAAGACAAGGGCTGTGTCATAGCTCACTACTGTGCTCTTGATGCTTATAATAGGATCTAGCAAGGTGGCACTTAGCCCATATTTTTGTTGTTTAATGAATGATGAAGAAAGATCATACTATGTGTTTCTAAGAAGGACTATTCATCTAAATTATGCAAAGAATGTTTGGTAGGGACTATCTGGCTACAGGTGCATAAAAGAGATATAAGTACTAAAATGCCAATTCCATATGTTTGGGCTCTTGAATGTCTAGCCTAAAGCAGGGACTCAGCAAGTACTGGACCAGTGAGAAAATAGGCAGATAAATAAGCAATTGGGCTGTGATTCTGTGTGTGACCTTGAGTCTTCTGAGTCTGACTGGGATTGACTGAAATGCTAACTCGCTAGACCCACACCTTTTGCTCCACAAAATCAATGTCTTTTGACCACATACCTTCTGGAAAAGCCTAAGTAGTCTGTACTTCACGTGAAATGGTCATTGGGCAATGCCCAACTCTACATGGAAGAACTGTTAAGAATAAAATTGGGCTCCCCCTGCCCGCAGAGATCACCTGGAGCCCGACCCTCTCAACTGCTTTCTAAAGAGGTAACTGATGGATAGGAAGCTCCTCCTTGCTGCTCTATGCCATGCATCATATGTCAGTGCCAAGAATGACACTGGGCACGTGGCTCGTGGCTTCATTTGTCACCATGTCTCCTAGATAAAAGCTATTCTTGAGTTATGTGTGGTCATTCTTCATGCCCTGTATACAATGCTTCTTGTGCCATCACCAATTTTATGCTGTTTTCTCAGCCCATCTTCACATTCAATTCCCGTGTGTTCCTTTCCTTTAAGCCCAGTACAGAATCCACCTCCTCCATCAACTTTCCGTGATGCCTATGGCATTTTCCATCTGCTGCCTCTTTGAGAGTCCGGAGCTCTCTTTTCCTAGCTGGGAGTCCCTTGACACACTGCCTAGGATGTAGTGCCGATCCAAGCACTTCACTGTGTTGCTCTTAGCAAAATCCGAAGTCTACCATTTATGGACTGGTAGAAAGGTAATGAACAAAGGTCAGAAATGAACTTACGAAATAAACAAAAAATAAACCCCGAAGTTATGATTCTGCAGGATTATCAAGGAACATTGTATTCTTGGGAGGCTTCTTCAAAATAGAGAAAGTCCAGCTGGCCTTTGAAAAGATGTTATCTCACACCGCCTAGACCCTACCCTCCAGACTGAGGGAACAGCATGGCCTGGCCTGTGTAATTTCCTCCCAGGCAGGCCCCCACGCTTCCCCAGGCTCCTCCATTCTACCTTCACTGTTATTGCTAGTCCAACTGCTAGGCTGCTGACATGCTAGGAACACTGGCCTAAGCCTGGTGACTTTCAGTCTCTTTCCACCTTCCCCACTCCACGATTTACTCTCTGCAGAAAACATGGAGATATAGCCTAGGGCAAGCAGAGGGAGCAGGGACTCCTCCGTTAAATCCATGGCAAGAATTATTCAACCCAGTTCCTGGACAGCAAGTCAAGGGATGGTGACAGCAGGGTAGGTAGACTGAAGTAGGATCAAACCAGCACTTACTTTTACCCATCAAAAGCACCTCCATGAGATGGCATTCTTGTCGCTACTTTAAATACAAGAATGTCAGGCTCAGAGAAATAAGGGAGCTTGCTTCACAGTAATGACAAGGGACAAGATTTCATTCGGATCTCAATGAATGTGATGAAGAGCCACTTCACTGTCTCTGAACAAGGTCTTCTTTCCTCTTAAGGCTGAATGAATACAGTGTCAAGCAGGCAAACTGGAGGTATTTAGCTCTGTCCCTGGTGAATGGGAAAGACGTAGAGTTTTGGTACTTACATTGTAAGATGTGCGACACCATTAATGCTGTACAGTTGTCACTGCATGGAAGCCTTCCCAGAGCCAAGTCCTTCTTGATTTGAAGAGTAAACAGATACCTGTAAAGGATTGGAGGAAGAGATCTCGACAAAGAAGCAGGAATACAGAAGGAAATTTTCCTTTCTCCAGACCCAAGCTAATTCTAAGAATGAACAGCATCAGAGGCCTTTGGGCGGGGGGTGAATCATACATAGGCTTTGCTTCAGAACCAACCCAATCCCAGCCCACAGCTGGCTGACCCAGCACATTGGCAGGTTCCGCAACTGTTAAGAATTGCCCTGACTGTAGCCTGCCACCAGCTTGAGGGGCTCGGCCAATCCTCTGCTAGTGCTTTCTACCAGGGAAACCACCACATCCGGAGCTAGAGAAGCGGGAGCCCCAGGAAGCACGAACAGACTCTGGGGGACACCGAGAGCAGCCAGGTAGGTAGGGCCAGGGGAGCAGGAGCAATCACCCTATTTTAAAATGACACCAAGCTCTTATGAGCAGGCTGTAGCGCTAGGATACTGGAACCCGTGCTGGAACCTAACATCTGCCGCGGAATGTAGGCTACCTACCCAAAGAGCAGATCTCAGGAGTCAAGGCAATCAAGCCAGGTCTGTGCCCACCTTATTCCCTTGTCTAGATTGCCATGGTACCGCCAATCAGAGCCCATCTGAGTACATTACAAACAGTAGGTGTACAACTAATGGCTGATGAACTCGGCGATGTGGAACCTTAATCAAGGACCATAAAATGCAGGTTTGTGTGTAGGGTTCTGCCGAATTGGACTTAAGGCTTTAGGAAAGAAGAACTCACTTTTGTGTTTGCACATGCGTGCATGTGTGTGTATGTGTGTGTATGTGCTTGTTCATATGTGTGTGTACAGAGGTCAGAGGACAACTTTGGTTATCAGTCCCTGCCCTCCATCTTATGTAAAATAAGATTTTGTACATTAATTTTGCTGGCTTACCAGCTTCTAGGCATGCCTCTCCTCTCAGTGTAAAAACACTGGGATTATGCCCCATGCCCAGCTTTATTTGGGTTTCAGGGATTTGAACTCAGGGATTCACTCTTGTGTGGCAAGTGCTTTTCTACATAACTGTACTCCAGTCCCAGGGCCCATTTTTTTGGTGAATAAGTGTATAAGAAAGACTCCACTGCTTTCTTGTCCAGAGCAAAAATCAGTACAATATTGTCTTTTATGTGCAAGCATTACCTATTGTATTTCCCTATATAAAATAAAATATCCTAGATTAAATTCTATGTGAATTTTTCAGTGACTAATGCCCTGAAGGCAATGTAATACAAGATAACTAGTTGCAGATGATAAATGAAAATCTGGTCTGAAGAATCTTGACAAGTGATCATTTAGTCCATGGAAGCTTTAACTATTATGCCCCTTCAAATTGTAGTGCCTCTAATGCCCTAGAAATGATTCAGTCAAAACAGTTATTTTTATATAATATTCTCAGAAGTCCATGCATTGGTCCCAAACAATAAGGTATACTTTTAATCTCTACAACATGTAGGTTTTATTCCTTTTAGTTATCACTGCCGGGTTGTGTGTCTCTTTGTTTGTTCTGACAGGTTCCACTTTGTAGACCAGGCCGGTCTAAAATTTCCTACATATCCCAGGCTACCCTTGAATTCACAGCAATCCTCCTGTCTCAACTTGTGGAGTGCTGCAATTACCAGCATGAGTGATCACAGCCAGCTAAGTTAGGCAGTCTTAAATGGAACAACAAGGAAAACCTAAAGGAACCCTAACATTTACCATTGCCTGTTTTCAAATATAGTTGGCTATGCTATTAATCAGTCACTATGCAAAAGCGAGAGGGAACTGAAGTTTGTTCTTAGCGAGGAGAAAGAAAACCTTTTGTCGTTTGATTACCCCTCATTGGGACGAAGGCAACACGCTGCTTCAGTAGCAACAGGTGCCACCCATGAAGGCAGCTGCCTGCTACAGATCCTTACTCTGAATAATTGATGAAATATTTATCATCACATTAGTTTTTCTCGTATTTTTGAGAAAGTTCATCCCCATCAAAATTGGTCATAGTGTAAAACCCGGCTACCAAGATTTAGTGAATGCAAGCTAGTGTACACAGCAAGAAAGCGAGAGTGGTGGACAACAACGAAATGTGGAGAGAAGCAGAGCAGGGAAGGCAAGCAACTGTGCAAAGAGCCCACACCAAAGCAGCAAGTCAGTCGGCCCCCTGTGGAAGGGAAAGGCGCTAGGGATATGAACGCTCAACAACCTGCAGTTTTTAACTCAGTCAGCTTTAGCTTTCGGGACGTGCTTCTTATTTGTAATCAAAAAGACCTCGTTCCTTTCTATGAGTAGTGTCAGTGTAGAAAGCAGACTGTGTTTTGGGGGAGTGTTATAGTGGCAATGTCATTTTGCCGAAGTAGGTTTTCACTGCAATTACCAAGAGCATTTCTCATAAGTATATATCGTCATTACAGAATGTTTCCCTTTCTGCCTATGGGATACCGCCATTCATTTCCAATGATCACAAGCATTGACTGGCTCCAAAGCTATGCTGATTGAAACACAGATGGCATAAAACAGCATACTATTGTGGCACTTAACAAATTAAGCCTTGAATGCCACACAGGTTTACCACTCATCTATTCTTAGTTCTGAAATTTAGAGAGATTAACATTTGGAGGGTCAGCCAGATCTTCCCTCTTTCTAGCCCTTCACCTTGTCTCACAGAGTGACTTAAACCCAAGCCATGCAAAAGGGAACCAGAGTCCCTTCTCAATAGCTGGAGAATGGATATTCTCAAGTAGCATCCTTCAGCATGCACACAGTTAAACACTTTACCTTGTGAGTTCTTCCCGAAGGTGTCCAGGGTCCACTGGGAAAAATTTCACCATAAATTTGAAAACAACCTCCTTAGGATCTTAAAACACAATATCTCCATAAGTTTTCTTAAATGTTCATTACAACAGTTAAGATTCTCTCTCTCTCTCTCTCTCTCTCTCTCTCTCTCTCTCTCTCACACACACACACACACACACACACACACACTCATGCATACACACACACACACACACACACACACACACACACAGAGTGTTCTATTTCCCTCCCCTCTCCATTACCCCTTCCCATAGACTTAGTTTATATTTCGGGTTTTCACATGTATCTTGTTATCATTTCTGGATTGTCTGGATTGTGACCCCCATGTGTACAGCAGTTGAGAAAGTCCTCCAAATCAGCCCCCCTTCACACCCTTTCTCCCTTTGGGTTTCTTTTATAAAGATATGTCCACTGGGGGCCTACTTTGTCTTTTCTTAAGAAGTGAGTTATTCAGAAGACTATTTACAGCTCACTGTCTGTGACTGTCCAGCCACGCATGAGAAAAGGGCCCAGGTTCAGCTCAAGCACATGAATGGATGTCCTAAGGGTTTTGTAAAAGGAATGAGAAACAATGCGGGCCAGTGTCTCTATCTATCTTAAAATATACCCCTGAGAAACCTCATTTGCATATTTTCACACCTACTTGCATTTGAAAATGAGAAACTTGAGGCTGGGGTGAGCTCACTGGTAGGATACTTTGCTAGCATATACAAGGTCCAGGGTTCCATCCCCAGTACCAGAAGAAAAAGAATAAAGTTTGTTAGATCAAAAGTAACCCCACACAAGTAGGAACAGTGCCATCCATTCAATACATCACTTCTGGGTGCTCTTCACTGAGGGATACTATTCTAAGCAGATACTGTGGGTATTAAAAGATACTCAAGTTCTCCCAGTCTTGATGGAGAGACAAATAATTAAACAGACCAATTTGAGTACCACACAGCCTCGGATGAGGAAGCCTTCCTGGAGGAACTGACAACTAAGAGAAACGCTAAGTGGAAGGGACAAAGCGCTTACTATAGAGTCTAGAACTTTGTGTACCATGTTAAAAAGGTTGGACTTCAGAGGTAATTAGGGAGCCATGAAAGCATTTTAAGTAGAAGGGAGATGTGGTCAGGGTTCTATATTTCAGTTGATCCCTTGAAGAGTGATATAGATGATTTAATTGGAGAAAATCAGCTCAGAAGCTACTGGAACTGGGTGACATAAATCACAGAATTGGGGGAAGCAGAGTCACAGGAGGCATCAATGTGTGAAGAGCGGAGTGGACCAAGGAACCAGGAAGAGACTGAAGCAAGGTTTCCCAAAGTGCTAAGATCCACTTGCAAAAAGAAAAATGCTTGTGCAATTAGTTAACCGGCCATGCCCCTGAACCCTTGTCCCACGAATGAGGTTCAGTGTGAGATACAGGAATCATCTGAACATAACGTGAAGCGAATGGCAAGGCTGGCAATGGCGGGAAAGGAAAGACTCTTCAGGCAGAAGATGAACATTCTCACAGATTGACACTAAGGGTGCTTGAGGCTCCACAGCGTGCTGGGTGAGATACGCTTCCCACGCGCCATCCACAGGTGGCATAATTACCAGAACCCTTCAGATGTACTCTAAGACCAACCGCATGAGCTTCTTCAGCTCAGACTAAATTAAGGCAATTTTCTCTATTGCTAAACTTACTGGACAGGTGAGGGGGCTGATGCAACCCATCTAAAGCCCTCTTCCCCATTTCAGTAGGGTGAGGAATTGTGTGGGGCTATAGGATCAGTTTCCCAGTGTGAGCTGAGGACTGCATTCCTTGAGTGATCTTCCATACTTACTTTTTACTTGCTTTGTTATGGGCTTCAGCAGTTCCAACCAAACCTGCAATAGCATCAGTGAGACAATTGGTAGAACACAGCAGCAGTGAGCAGAGGTTTTTTGTTTTTTTTGTTTGTTTGTTTGTTTTTTTTTTTTTTTTTGGTACCAGATAAAGGTCAACATCAAACTGGGAATCAACGATTTAGATTCCCAGAGATAGTTGGAAACAAACAGCCATGTCAATGAGATGATATACCTTCCCCATTCTCAGAAAGCCCCCTTGTAGTTCCCCAGTGACAGCGAACACTGTTAATCCATAAACTCTGCATTGTTGATGGTTCAATCACCGCTTCCCTGCTTGGGTAGGATGATAGAGGTAAGGCTCATCCCTGGCTACGAGGACTCATAAAAACATTCAGCTTCACATTTGAGTCCAGCCTTCCCCCTTGCCAATGCTCACTTAAGAATGAGCCTTTCTGGGAAGGCGCCAGTTACAGATATGCCAAGGTTAGATGCAGCAGAAGAACCTTCTGAAAGTTAAGGCCCCGGAAACTGGGAAGGAAATCTCCCTAAACAGTCCTGAGGTCAGGAGTCTTAATTCTGGAGACTAAGGTCCAACCATTCAAAACAGATAAGACTCTGATAGATGGTCAAAGAGTAACAGAAGAGGGTCATGAGACAGAAGAATTTGTTTGGCAAACCAAGATAGCTTAAAAAACAAAGCAGGGGTAGGGAAGACAGTTTTAAATACAGTGATTTTGTAAGGTATAAATAGGTTTGGCATTTTTAGTATGGGATTGAGCCTTGTATACCTAGGAGCAAACTGCATCCTGAAGCATTTCTAGACACACAGAATCCTGTAAAAAAAAAAAACAAAAAAAAAAAACAAAAAAAACTTACATTATTTCCAGAATGACTGCAGAATTCTAATCCAAAATACTCCTTTTCCGAAAGATTGAGGTGACTGCAACTCAGGTTAAACAGTGCCTTTCCGGATGATTTTTGCTAAACAAAACAGATTATAGCACAGTGTGAGTTCCTAGCATGGACTGCATGGTAAGGGGGAGAAGCAATGCCTTTCTTCAAGCCTCTCTGTTTAGAGGACCTGCGCACTGCATAAAGATGTTGGGAACTTTACAGATACAGGCAGGTCTCCCTACAGATACTCTAGCCACATCCCTGAGAACTCCTCAGACGAATGACAAGCCCTCTTGGAAGAGATAACCTTGCACTTAGCAGTCACTAGATCTGCACATTTATTCTTCACATTAAAAAAAAACACCTTAATTCATTTATTTCCCCCAAACCAACAGACGGTTTAATCAAGATGTAAATCTGACCCTACCATAGCCCTACTTCAAGTCCTCCTTTGGGAAGAGCTTGACTGCTCAGCCAGGGAGGATGCTGTCTCCCTTCTCTCACTCTGCTGTGTTTCTTGCCCCATCTCCCGGACGCATGGCTCTCTACTGATCTCAGCTTGCCTGCAGCTCTCCTGACATGTCAAGTCTTTTCATGCCTCCGTGCCTCGGCTCATGCCATTCCTTCTCCACAGCCTTCCTGCCCTTCCCACCTCTCTTTGGTTTGGCTTACTCCTATTTAGTTCAGCTAGCATTGCCCTAGGAAAGCTTTCCAGATGCTCCCTGAGTTCCCATTCACCCTGGCTTACCTCAGGAAGGACACATCTTACCCTGCTTGTCTGCCTTCCCCCTTATTTGAAAAAAAAATCCCTCCATAGCAAGGAACAGCCTTTGTTTTCGTTGTGACTCCCCAAGTCTAGCTCAGAGCTTGATGTACAGTAGAGGTTCTTAAGGGGTTGCTGTCCTAACAGGAAGTTGATCAAATTCATCAGATGTGTTTTCTTAGTAAATTTCATTTTGCAGCTTTGCCCACAAAAATCTCCATACAACATATTCCGTTCACTCAAGTCCCACATATTTCTTCCTAAAGCCCCCACACACTGTGAGCCCAAAGCGGTGCCACTTTCTTAGGCTTCCCTGGGAACCGGCACTCTGAAGAGGAATGGCTCCGTGCAAATCCCATCGAGCTCAGCGTGGCCTTAAGGGTCACCATCACCGAGCCCAAGTGTCATGCTGCTGCAGGAAAGATGGCGATGAGAAAATTGGACCCTGGCTGATCGTCACAAACACATGCCGCTGAAAACCCCTAGCTAAAGCTAAGTCAGAGGGCGCCCAGCATGCTGAGAAAGAAGCCAGGTGTGGGGGCATGGAAGTGGAGTTGCAAGTCGCTGAGCCATGGAATTAAGAGCAGCTATGAGAGAGCAGGGGTCACCCTAAGGCAGTGGCACACTGAACAGTCTACATCTGGGATTTAATAGCTTCCAGGAAGGTAGCCCACCTCCCCACCACTTCCCCCACTGACCAAAACTATGCTGTTCACCCCCTTCCCTTTCCTCCTTTGGTTACACTGCCCAGAGCTCCAATTTAAGATTCATTTAGGTTAACCAGGGCCCTATTTTTAAACTCAGATAGGCCACAAAGGGCAAAAGAGATTGCACCCCCCGCACCTGGCGAGAAGGCTGAGGAAAGCTGAGTGTGATTTGATGTGGGAGACCGGGTTGAAGTTACTGGCCAAGAAAAAGGAGTCAGGCCTGGAGCTGGAAGTGGGGGTGCAAAGGGCATGGGGGTGTCTAGTGGGAGAGGAAAGCGCTGGCTAGGGGGATGGGAGTGGGGGTGTTTCAGGCCTATGTGGCAACCTTGCCTAGGGCAAGTGCTGACACAGACCATTCCAGACAGATGAAATCGCTCCTATTTTTAAAGTCCTCCAGACAAGGAGCTGCCACGGGATTTTTATTATGAAGGGGAAAAAAAGAATTTCTAAAGGGAGAAGGATGGCAGCAATACTTTTTCCAACACCATTTCTGTCATGAGGACTAAATCCCAGCATAGACTCCAGTTTCTTCTCTCTCTCTCTCTCCCTTCTTCCCTCCCTCCCTCTTCCCTCCCTCCCTCTCTCACTCTTCCCTTTCTCCCTCTCTCCTCCCCCCTTCTTCCTACCTCTCTCCATTTTTTTGTCTGATTTTTCCATCATGGTACTTATACCCTGCCAACATTGCCATACTCTGTATGTTTGTATCCATGTATTTACTTAAAAGCTTCTGCAGTCACTGAAATACAAAGACAGTCACAGAAAGGTATTAAGTAAGCTTTCTTTTGGCCCCTTTCCTTCAGACCCCACCATGTTTATGACTATAATCCACCAATTCTTCCATCCCTGCAAATGTTGCCAAGTGGTTCTTGAAGCCTTTAGCATTTTTGCAGTTGGAGTCTGGGCACTGCTGTGGCTCAAGTACTCCACCCCCATCTCGGGACAGGCATTTCCCTTCCTAGTGTACGTTGAAATTGGCCAGCCTTGTGGAATGTGTTACATAATAGGTACGATTTTGGTTCCGTCTCAACATGCAACCTTTAATTTTTTTTCTACCATTTATGATCCAATTCTTCAACGTTTGTATTTCCTTCACAGAATATCTGTTAATATACAGCTTTTTGGTTTTCTCCTTCGGGACTTCTGATTTTCTGTATAATTGTCTGCTCTTGTTTAAGACGGTACATTATGACATTCGAATCAAGCTCCTTTGTAGGTCTAAAGTCTCTGCCATCAGTCAGCCTTCTTACACAAGAAACGGAGACTCCAATCCTGATTCTTGTCCTGGCTTCATCTCCCTTGGATAGCTGTAGAGCACTGCCTGCCTTCTAAACAGAACTTCTAATTGTGATGTATCAGCGGTCAAACTTAGAGTTTCACACATGTTAGACAAGTGCTCTACCACTGGCTACGTCCCTAGTCCTTGTGTTGTTTCAAGCAAATGTTTCAGAACTTAGTTATATAATGTCCAATTTATTGGATCGTAACCACTAGAGCTGATTTCTGGAGCTCCAAACGCATCATCTCACGGAGGTAATATTATTCCAAATGCTAAGTTTTAAAATTCAGGTTACCGAACTTTCTTTGTAACTAGAGTTGTCAGAATCTGTTTGTTAAAATACATCTGGATTATAATCTTTACTCACTTTCTGACTAAATGAATGGGGACAAATGATGTCGCTCACAGATTTATCTACTCATTCCAGGTACCTAAGGGTTTGAATATCTACATGGGCATTCGATAAGCGTTTACTGAGTAAATAGATTACTTGACCCAAACATCAAACTGGACTGGTGTATGTTACTATGACAACCCTCTCATGAGGAAACAAACACTGTATGATCTTGGGGAAATGAATGAACCTACCTGTCTGAGCCTCACTTTATCAGTCTATGAAATGGAGATGGCAACAATTAAATTATATCAGAGTATTATTATCAGGACTAAGCAAGATAATTCACAATGAGATCTTAGTCTGATGCCTGGCACAACATAACATACAAACATATGTAAAGTATGTATAGAAGGTGTGAATAACCTAGAGATAAATACAATGGCATAAGTATGGAATGATACACAGGAAACTTTAACAGATTTATTATACTTTCATACGAAATAGGATTGAGAGCAGTCTTCACGTATTTTTACTGTGTACATGGCTGAGTATTTTTAAATAGGAAAGGCCAGTAGAAATTCTCTTGACCAAATTCCACTATGCAGACCAAGTTTTCCTTTCCCTCTTTAAAACAACTGATAGAATGCTGTGAAAAAGCCCACAGCTAGTATGAGTGTGGGTGCTGCTGTACAACCACGAGCCCCATGCTTATCAATAACTATTCTCTTCACTGTATTTTGGATAGTATGACTGGTTACTCTGCTTGGACAGCTTGACTAGATCATACACACATAGTCATTATTATGAACGGTTAACAGCCATTTCGATGAAGGTTAGAGCAACCCTTATACGGACTACAGAAGGGGCAATTCCATGTGCTGTCAAATTTGTTTTGTCCATGAAAAATGTAAAATATTAGAGAAGAAAATACATTAAAATTCGATAGAATTTTGTCCTCAGCATTGTTTCCCAATCATCTACATTCTCTTGCCATACTTAAATAAAACAATATTGGAAATGATAGATGTATGTGATTTATGGGAAAGGGACAAAGGAGAGCATAGTCCATACCTAACAGGAAGGCTTTGGTCCCACGAGGAATTATTGGGATATGTACATAAATGTGAATTATATTCTTTATTGGCATGTATACATATATAGTTTATTACTGATCTCTGCTTCAGCAAAGTATTATCAGTTAACAGGCTAACAAGTACTTTAGAAAAGATTGAGAAAGGGATTCTCACCTATCACCACTGAGTGCATACTTTGATAATTCAATCACATACAGACTATATAATTAAACTTTCAGAAAGATTGGATTAAAATATAGCATATTAACAGAGTATAATAGGTATTTTTTCTTTTGTGTTTTACTTGTTATATTTTCTAAAGAATTCCAACGGATGTAATAAAAATTAGAAAACCTAATATCAAATGAAGTATCTTGCAGAGATGTGTTCATTTCTACTGCTGACTCTAGCATTCAAACTATTTCTTTTACTCTCCTTTGGAAACTGTTCTTGAAGTCACGAATGAGAATTAATTTGTCCTACTTTATGATCACGGTCATTTTTATCCCCTAATATGACTGTCTTTTGTGTGTTGTGTTGGGCATAACAAAATATCACTCAAACAGAAGAGATTAACTTTCTCACAGTTCTAGAAGCTGACACTCACACAAGGGTACTGGCACAGTGACATGCTGGTAAGATTACCTTTCCATTGTCTCTACACGTGAGAAGAGAGGGAGAAGGCAAGAGGGAAGAAGGGGTGGAGATTTCTCGCCTACTACTCATAAAGGCCAGCAACCATATGGATAATTGCTTCACCCTTATGATTTCAACTTTATCTTTTAAAAGCTATATCATCTAATATAGTCCCATCATGGATGAAAGTTTCAACGTAGGAATTTTGCAAGGATACAAGCCAGCTATGACCACTTTAGCTATTTATTTTTTTATTGAGTATGTGTGTGCCCAAGTGCATGCACATGATGTTTGCACGTGTGAATACATATGCCACAGCGTAGGTATGGAGATGAGAAAACAATTTTGTAGATTTGGGTCTCTCTGTCAAAATTTACATAGTTTCTGGGACTGGAACTCAGGTTGCCCGGCTTGCATGGAGAGCACCTTCACCCACTGAGCCATCTCACTGCCCCACTAAGTCGCCATATTTGGTTTTTATAATTTTTGACTTTGTATTTGTTTGCTGGTTTGATGACATTGTCTACTTATGTGGCCCAGGCGGGTCTTGAACTCACAATCTTCCTGTCTCACTCTCCAGAGGGCTGACTGGGATTAAAGATGTGAGCCACTGTAGCACGCCTCATTCTTTATTTTTTCCAAATGTTAAATGAATTTTCCAACAAGGAAAACTTGCAAGCATTTTGAAAAGAATGCATCGGCAGAGGGCTCAGAAAAGCCTGTGATGAGCGCCCACCTTGCATAGGGGAAGTCAGCACATTGTGGTGACTAAGCATTCAGGTTTGCAGTCCAGACACACCTAAATCTAGCTCTGACTTTCCTCCCAGGAAATGGGGTGTCTTAGGCAGGCTGCTTTATCTATCCTGAACTTCAGTTTCCTTCACTGGAAAAATTAGATGATCAAAAGCCAGACCCCAGGACCAGTTATTATATGTCAATTTAATGCAAAATGTCTAGACTCCGCAAATCTATAGAGATAGAAAACAAATCCAGGGTTTCCAGGGGCTAGGGCCTGGGAGGAATGAAGAAGCAATGACTCTTAATTTGTACCAAATTTCCTTTTGGAGTGGCTAAAATATCCTAGAGTTAGATAGGGTTTGAAGGTTGTGCAACACAGTGAACTGTTACAGACCATTTATCTGTATACGTTCAAATTAGGAATTTGCTAACATTCGAATTATAATCTTAACTTCAAGAAGAATGTTTGTGAGTAGCTCATGAAAATATTCTCCTGAAGTACTTTATGTGGTACCTGGCTCAGAGAAGGCTGCAATAAGTGCTGAGTATTTGTACAGTGACCACATAATTTATCAACCATACTTGGATACTTTTAAGGTTGCCAGGGGCCACTAATAATAACTACAGCTTCACAATAGGTGTAACCCAGGACTGTCTTGAACAAACCCTGGTGTGTGGTCTCAGCATTTGGACTGCTTACAAGGTTTGTTTTCATAGAAGTGGTGTTGCTTTGTATTATCAGAATCGGGAACGTTAGGGCCCACACACATTACTATTATTAGGTTTCTCCTAATAGTGATGAATACCGGTTGATGTTTTGGTCATCATTGCCCTGGGTTTCTATTTCCATGATAATGAGAGGAGAAGTGTTTCACTAGTCTTTCCGGTGTCCTCAACACTTTAACACTTCAAAGGTCCATCTCACCCCGCCTTTAGCACACTCCTCTGCTATTTTTTTTCTCTTCTCCGGGTCCTTTTGATTTGCTTGATCTTCACTCTGCCCATACTCCAAGCTTATTTTTGGCCCCCTTGCTTCTGTCATTCTGTATATACCATTACCCACTATGACCCTTTCCACCTTCTCTTCAATTTGGTACACATCGTTGAGATCCCCACCCTGTGCAAGGTGCGTTCCTACTGTCCAGTGAGGATGGTGTGAGCAGCAGAGAGAGGCACTATTATGATGGAACACAGACTGACGGGCAATGTAGGCACACAGAAAATCACAGCACTGTAAAGGGCCAAGTGCCTTTGTGTAGGAATGTATGCATGGTCGATCTGAGATCCCATCCAAAGTGCGCCTAGCTACCCTCAAATGGGATAGTACAGAGCACAAGGGACTTCTGGCAGAGGGGATGCCCAACCGGACACAGAGCAAGAACTGACAAAAAGGAAAGAAATGAGGGTCTCAGAAGCAAAAAGGATGAGAAAACCTTGTCTAGACAGTGACAAACTGAACAGTTTGCTATTGTTAGGAAAGAAAGTGAAACTCGGTAGCTGCAAAAGTGGGCAGTAGCCATACGGACCAGAGTGTGTGTTTTCTGGCATATGAAGCCAAGCCCCCAGATGTGGGCCTCAAGGAGGGAGCAAAAGACATGAATGATTTTTAAAAAGATATAGACATGGTCAGAATCTTGTTTTAGAAACATAGGGCAGGAAGTAGAGCACAGCTCCCCAAACTATAAATTCCAAGTGAATCCCTTGGGGGGGGGGGGGTCTTGTTCAAAAGTATGCTGATTCAGTACATGTGGCCGAACTCTGAGCATTTGTGTTTCTTGCTGCTCATGAGGCCCTAGGTAGGAGAAATGCTGGCTGGGACTACTTTGAGAAACAAAGGAGGTGAGAATGAACAGAAGATGGGGCAAATGGGGGTCAAGAAGATTCTTTAGGGTACCGTCACGTGTTAAGTGAAGATAATAGATGTGAAGAAAGGCCATAGGCATGACAACAGAGAAAAGCCAGATGTGAGACAGCTCCATAGTGGGCACAAGAGATCAGAGGCAGGGAAGGGGCGAAGCGACTATTACTGCTGGCATTCTATCTGCAGACTATAATCTTACCCCTTCCCAGGGTAAGGGTGTGCAGGCACCACCACTGAACTTGGTCGCACTTTGAAGTCTGTTGGGTCTTTCATTTCGTTCTCTAAACTGGTCTCTAAAAATGTTTATGTGTGTGTTCATGCATGCGTGCGTGTGTGTGTGTGTAATGTATAAATACGTGTATCCATGCCCCTCCTTTGACACTCTATCCTTTGCCCAAGTCTGAAAAGCAAAACAACCTTTGTCGTATCTTACGCCCTCTGCTGGCATAGTGACAAAATAGCCAAACCTCCCATTTATTCCTTCTGCTTTCAAAGTCACTACCTCCACCTGGTGTTTTCTTTCCTGTTTCCTGGGGTGAATTTCAGAGCTTCTTTGTTTCATATCTCTTTTTCAGCTGACCCCACCCACCCCTCTGGAGCTGCTCCAGATCAGCTGTCTCCATAGCAGTACAATCACATTGTATCCTCATGGAGTCTCTTGGGACACTGTTCCTTCTGGACACTCTGCTTGCTCCTCTCCTTTTCTCAAAACCCTTCATTCCTGAACTACAGCAGTGGATCTCAGCCTTCCCTATGCTATGACCCTTTAATACAGTTCTTCATACTGTGCTGACCCCCAGCCATAACATTATTTGGTTGCTACTTCGTAACTGCAATGTTGCTACTGTTAAGATCGTAATGTGTACTGATATGGAGGATATCTGATACGGGACCCACCCCAGAGGGGTCACAACCCACAGATTGAGAATCACTGCCAGAAAACGTTTTTGTGGAACCCAGAGCCAAGCAGAGAACTCTGGGTAAAGGATGGGACAGGTTGTAAGTCGAGCAAGAAGTTTTGGGGTATTTCTACATTTAGTCCTGTTTGCTGCATTTCCAAGTGAAACACTGTTGTCCATGGTGCGGATTTCATTCAGTCTTCTCCTGTATCTTTCGCTTCCATCCATGCCTGTGTTGGGAAACAACACCAGCAAGTACTTCATCCATACTGAGCCTGTCCCCCTGAAGAGAAATCTTTCTCATTTCTTAGCCTCTACTGACCCAGGAACCCAAGGACTCCTTGAGGATTACACTCTGGCACTGCTTCTCAAAACCTATTTTTACTTTTTCATCAAAAATACAAGTGCCCCAAAAGATGACTGAACTGACAACAGCACTTGTTACTAACCCTGGTGACCTGAGCTGGACCTCAGGGACCAACATGGTAGAAGAAGGAATGGATGCCCTAGAGTTGTTGTGCACCATGGCACGCTCTCACACATGCATGTGCACCCTTGTTCACTCTCTCTCTCTCTCTCTCTCTCTCTCTCTCTCTCTCTCTCTCTCTCTCTCTCTCTCATCTATCTATATATCTATCTACCTATCTATCCATCCATCTATCACTGTATGTATATATATATGTGTGTGTGTATATATACAACCAAATAAACCAATTAATTAGTTAATACGTTAATAAGTATTTTTAAAGATATAGAAAGGCTAGGTAGGCAGCCAGAGATAAAAATAATAATTCTGACACTGCAAAAATTGTGGCATGCATCTTACATATTACTATTATCGGATGTAACCTATTTTCTAAGAAGCAAATGGAAAGGGGAAGGGAAATTAGCACTGGGGAAGTTGCCTAGAGATGTAGGCAAGGTGGCTTCTTTAGGGCAGGGCTTCTTGGGGGATCGTTCCTGGTAAGAAGAGCCCGCCCAAAAAAGAGACTAATTAGCAGGCGGTGGCAGCTCTTTCTAAAACCGGCCGCTTCTTAGCAGGCAGGCAATCTTTTAGCTTTTGGTGGGGAGCAAGGTGCAGTTGCACATAAAACAACAAAGACAAAGTAGGAGGTCGACAGAGGCCCTTTCTCCCAGAACCCAACAGATTCAGCCATAAACCCCGGAGGGAAGCAGTTTAACTGGGTACTTAAGATTTCCTCACGGGGTTGCAAGCAGAGAGACCAAACCTTAGAGTTGCTGGTGCATGTGTGAAATTCACACCAAATTACAACCACTTTTCATTTGGTTTCTGAAAACCCAGAAGGGTTCAAAGCTGCATGCGGGTGCATGCGGGGAAAGATGGGAGGCTTCAAATTGCTCAGGATTAACTGCTCAGAGAGAGTTCCAGCCATGTGACTTTCACTGTCCTGGGGGGTCCTGCAGACTCAATTGAGCAGCTGCCTATCACCCCCTTTGCCCTTGGCCATATTGATGCCGAGGGAAAGCAAATTGCAAAGAGAACTCTGGAATTACATAGTGTAGCATCTGATAGGTGATACTTTCTGGCAGACACCCTTTGAAAGTTCCAAGGGAATGAGAATGCCTCGTTGCCTGGGGCTTTCCGGAGGCCTGGCAGTGACCTGGACAGGTTGCCTCGGATTCAAGTTGCTAGATTGGTTGCAAACTGACTCTCACCACTCAGTCACCCTTTATACAAAAAGGGGGGGAAAAAAAAACAACCCACAAGATTACCACCCTAATAGCAGCCATGCCCCCACTCCTGGGACATTGAAATTATCATGCTTGTACTGGAAGGGCTGCTGCAAAGTGACAGGGTAATAACAGCGTTCTCAAGACAGAGCTCCCAAGTCTTCTTGAAATTACTAGCTATTCTGGGTAATTAAAACAATTATAATTGTTTGTTTCCATGAAGTGCTTAGCACTAAATCCATGCAGTGTGCATGAGGCACAACCAGATTCCAAATGGTTGTTGGAGTTTCCTTCTAAACTTGAAATCAGTTCTCTATCGTAATGCGATACAACAGGACCCCCCACGGAAGCCGTTCCAAACTCCACACTCCAAAGCCTTGTTCTACAAAGTTGGAAGCTGACATCCAGCCCAAGTAAGACACTTGTCTGGGGCCTATCAGAAACTGTGTAGCCCACCTAGGAATGAAACCCAGGACTTCTGACCTCCATACTGTCCTAAAATATAAAGGGAAAACCAACAGTTAAGCATAGCTTAGCTCTTAGAAAGAGCAGAAAGAAACAAGCGGGGTCTCAGGAATATGCTTTTCTATTTAGCTGTCCCTACATCCCAACACCTGAATGTTCCTCTTTCGTATTCGGTCTGGCTTCCTCTCCCTGATGAAAAGCATCCTTCCTGATGAAAAGCATCCTTGCTCAGCACCCCACTGTACTCTTGGTTAGCCTTTCTTTTCTCCTGCTTATGACTCTGGGCCTCTTCTTTTCCGTGGCATCCTCCTCATTTGCCCTTCTGGAATCAGCTTTGCTCAGCTTGGCTGAATGGCCTAGCTGGACTGTGACCTGAGTAAAAGTTACTTTGTTCTGACAGGCTGTGAATTCCAACAGAGCCCCATCCCTAACGTATTAGGGGTGCTAGGGAAAATCACCTCCCTTCTTCTCTATCTCTGTCTCTCTGTCTCTCTCTGTCTCTCTCCGTCTCTCTCCGTCTCTCTCTGTCTCTGTCTCTCTGTCTCTGTCTCTGTCTCTCTCTCTCTCTCTCTCTCTCTCTCTCTGTGTGTGTGTGTGTGTGTGTGTGTGTGTAATGGTGAAGGGGGGGCAGAGAATTTGTGGTCTTTAGATAAAGAATGCAGGCTGGTCTTGAACCTTGAACTCACAATTCTCTGACTTCACTCTCCTCACCTGAGTAAAAGTAGTAAAATCTGGGGGAAGAAGTCATGGTTGAATTTTACCTTTTTCTTTTGGATTACTCAAAGTTTTTAAAGGTTTTTTTGGTAATTAGCTTATGTTCTATCATTTCTGGAAACTTAATATGAAATTCTTTTAATTAAGAAAATCCCCTTCAGGGGATTCTGAGTGGCGCAATGACAGATCAGACAAACTATTACTCTCTTTCTGGGACAAAGTGTCTCATTCCTTTATTCTTTCAACACCCTCTCATTAGCCAGGTGTGTTTGCTTGTTGACAACGGAGGACCAAAGGGAAGGGAGCAGTTCCACCCTGGAGCAGGAAGCCCCTGCCTCTGTCTCACTTGGACTCTTTCCAAGTACCCTACTCACAGGAGTCACTTAAGTCCTGCTGGGTCACTCCTTTGCCCTCTGACACATGCGCTTGAGTTCCTGAGCCCAGCACACATCTAGTCTCTTCCTATGGGGTGGGCTATTCGGCACTGACTTTGACCTAATATAGCAGCTACTTAGAATCCAGTTAGCTCTACTTTCCTCTTGACTGGCTGCTGTGTACACAATGCACACAGTAGGTGTTCTATAAAGATCTGCTAAACCTGCAGCACAATGGTATAATTTCACTCCAGGGCCTGCCTGCACTTCCTGCTCCTTTCCTTGTAACTGATACTGGCATGTAATCACCCACGTTCTGAGGACTGTCTCGTGTATTTGAGACTCTTGAAATAATCCAGACTCCAACCAATGCCTCGGGGTACCACATTCTTCTCAGTCTGGGTTTGGCTCCATTGTAGTTACCTTTGCCATTCCCCATCTCGACATTTCGATCTGGAAGCTCTACCATGAGGGGGGGGTGTGCCAGAACTCAAAGCTGCTGGCTAGAATTCTCTAGTCATACCCAGGCGCAAGCACAGTCGTGTCCGGGGCACTTTTAATTCGTCTATTGCCTTTAAACACTGCGCATCAAGAAATCCAGTGCACAAGAAAGAGAAAGCATGATTTGACTTGCAAAATGTGACATTGTGGGGAAGCCAAGAAAAATTTCTAAGTTATGAGCAATGTTCAGTGGGAAACTTGATCCCAATAGATGCTAACCTTCGGGTCTTAAAATTAGTCATTCCCAATACATGTTTCCCAATACCTTCCTCTTTTGATTGCTTAGGTGGAAGTATTTCTGGAGAAGGTTCTGGTTAAGCTGACTCATTGCTATTTATAAGTCAAAGCCAAAGATATTCTTCTCTTCTAAAAGTTAAATTTGACACTAGCTACTCCACCTTGTATCAAATGCAGAAGTGGGCTCCTCGTAGCATCCACACAAAGACTTCAGGGGCGTTTGTGGGCTATTAGGGTCTAGGTGACCTCTCTTCTGTGTCATTCCCTGCAAGAGCCTGAGACAGGGTGCTTCTCACTCCTGGTATATATCCATTTCATAGGACCAGCGAAGGATTACTCAAATCGCACAACCACACATCTGCATAGAAACAAATTGATACTCTTCTATATAAAATAAGTATACTGCATCCTTCTTGCCTCAAGGTCTTGCCTCCTAAAATCAGTAAACTGGCATTTGGTATGCTGACTCACCCATCTGAGCAGGGACTAGTTGCCTAGCAGCCGAGAGCATGAACAAAATGCGCACATTCGTATTTATTGAGCACGTACTACGTCCCAGGTCAAGCAACGTACACGCTTTGCCTTCACAGACTCCATAGATCTCACTTTGCCTGAACTTTATCCTACTCCCTGAGAGAGCTCCCAACAAAACAAGGTCACCTTTGTGTCCCTGTGTGATGCTCAGCTGCCACACACCTTTGCAGTATCTCTGAACTGTTTTCATTGTTCATCTGTCCTCTGAAGGCTCCCTAAGAGTTGAAAGACTGTCCTCAAGCCAATTCCCCCGACCAGCTGCTGACCATTATCTGCCCATCATTCCCTGCACCTGTGACAGTTAACGCAGCAGCTCTAAAATGCCAGGCCTTTAAGAATGGGGAAAGGGGTCAAAGTTACAGGATCTTCCCCCGTACCATCCCATCCAAAGCTTGTTTCTACCCCTTACCTAGGTAACTTCATTTTTAGTGCCAGGAACTGAACACAGGGCCTTGCACACATCTGGCAAGCACTCTACCACCGAGCTATCTTCCTAGTACTTTTCGGATTTGTGTTTTGGGCATGATCTTGCTAGTTTGCCTCGCCTGTCCTTGAACTGTCTCTGTGTTCCCAGGCAGGCCTTGAACTTGTGACCGTTCTTCCCGGGCCACCCAAGCAGCTGGAAGTAGAAGCGTGATTAGTCTGCAAACTTGAGCGCGTCACTTCTACACGCCACCCAGTTGTTAAGTAGGAGTGTTGCTGCCTCCTATTTCCCTGTGGATTTCATTTAGGGAATACATGCAGAATTCCTAGTTTCATGCCTGGAACACAATGGGCATTTTTTAACATTACTAGCTATTATCATTATAATTTAGGTTGGAAAAGAGTCCGAGGGTCCTTGTGGGCTAGTGGGCAAGGGCTTGATATTTAGGGGCAGGGAGCTGGCACATCTGCAGGGCATATGACTTTGCTATAGGCAGCTTTACCACTTTAGGAGGCACTCCCATTTTGAGGCTTAGGCAGAAAAGAACTTTATACTGCAACTGTTTTAAATTTATTATTTGTAAATGAACAGGTAAAAATTACACGTATTTATCATGCGCAGCATGACATTTAAAATATGTATACACTGTGGAATGATTAATTTGAGCTAATTAACATATGCATTACCTCACATATTTATCATTGGGACAGCTTTTTTAAATGAAGCTTCCCTTGTTGTTTAGGTTCTGGTTTTTGGCCTTACTCCAAAGCAATAGGTGCTTATTAAAAAAATGAGGATATTGAGCATGGTGATGCATGCTGGTGCACACTTTTAGTCTCAACTATTTAGAAAGTTCCACCTACTTGGGAGGCTCACCTGAGTCTGAGGATTCCAGATAAGCGCTGGCGATACAGCAAGTTATCGCAAGAGATGGGTAAACAAATAAGTCTGGAATGAACTAGATATGCTAATACATCTGGAGTCTCGGCATTTGGAGTGTGGAGGAAGTAGGAGCATCAAGTGTCCAAGACTAGCCTCGTCTACATGGCGAGTTCATGGAGCTTAGAGGTAACCTGGGGTAGACGAGACCCTGCCTCCAAAAAATGAGGAAATAAGTCAACAGAAAAGAAGAAATTACGCCCTCAAAATCTCATTAGAGTCAGTCAGTCCAAGACCTGACAGTAAAGCTTGTAAAACAGTTTTCAACGAATGTCACCTAAGTCTTTAGTGACAAACTTTTTAAAAGCTTAGTACTGCATGACAAATGCCGTAGGAAAGCACCCTGCTGACCATGTAAGCTGTCTTCTCCTCTTAGCGGTCACAAACAAAATGAAGACAAATACCTTTGCCCAGAAAGAAGTACACACAGCTATAGACACAACCCAACTGCTCCCTGAGGATACATTTTTTTCCCCAGAAATTCAATTTCCTCAGCTAATTTAGGGCGGTTTTGGTTGTTGCTGTTATTGGTTGTTTTAGTATTGCTTGAGACACAGAGCTAAGTAAAACTGACACATTTTAAGATTTATTTTTAAATGCTGAAGTCCAAATACAAGTTGCAAAAAGGAGACAGGCCAGCGAATGACTTTGCTCATTGTGAAACTGTGACAGGATTTTCTACGCCCAAACTGGGCAGTTCTGCAGTCAGCTTGTTACCGTTAGCTTCTGACTCGTCTTTCGATGTAGTTGTACAACCTTGGGCCCATAAGAAACCTTGTCGAACATTAATTACTTTGCATGAACCCCCTCCCCTTAGCTCTTGCTCCTCTCTCCTGTCTCCAATCTCTCAGCACTCCATTTCCTCACCACTCAGATGTAGCCCGCCTGATCTACACACCACAGGCTTACCCTTGCTTCCTCCTTTGTCTCTGGACCATCTTTGCCTTTGTTCCCTCAGCCCCCAACTCCCCAGCACACGCCGAAATAATTAGCACTGGTCGTTTAGGGCTCAGGTCAGAAAGAGCTTCCTTTGAAGGCCCGTATGACCGTCTCCATGGTGCCAGGGGAAGAAGCCTATTATGGTAGATGTCTTGGGAAGATTCCACCGTCACTGTGGTGCCTGGAACTAGTAAGGACTCTTGGGTTCTTGTTTAAAGAAGAACTTATTGTGTGAAATAAGTGGGACCTCCAGGAACATGGGTAGGTGCAGAAACAGTTATCTCCTAACTTCGAAGGCAGCTGACAGGAACTTTGTGAAGTCCTGAGCATGTGGTTCTGGAGAACCTTTGTCTGTCCCTAAGTCTGCTGAAAGGTGACTTTCATCATCACAAAAGGAATCTCAGAGGACAAAGGGCTGCTTGTTTAAGACAGCTAAGCCCTACCATTAACCATGAGGCGCCATGCCTAAATGCTTCCAGGGCGATGGGGGGGGGGTCAGCTCACTCTAGACAAAATCCATTTTCTGACCCCACACCTTGGGCCCAGAAGACAGGGAGGAAGTTGGGGAGAGAGAAAAAGCAGGAATAAAGAAAAGTGGCCTGCAACAAAGACTCTGGTGATGTTGGGGGCAGGGGCGATAGCTGGAGATTCTCATAGCTGCTGTTTTCACAGCCTGCTGTTCTCCCCCAATGCCTGTCACTTTCCAGTTTAGCCTAGATTTGCGGCCTTCAGCAGATCTTATCAGGAGGGCTTTATCCTATTGGCTTGTGACTCTGCACTGCCTGCCTCCTGGGGTACAGAGGAATTCTAAAGGCCAGGCCTCTTTAGTGGGAGAAATGTGCTAACCAAATCGTTTCCAGCTCTGTCAGTCATGGTGTTGTTGAGTGACACCAAGTATCACAAAAGGCTAGCACTGCTCCCTGGCACTTGGCTGGCCGTCTTCATGCCCTTCTAGGAAATAGCTGGGCCTCTCCTGTTACCCCAGTTAGTTCTGCCCCCAGGGCCATTCCCCTTTGACCCCAAGACATTGGATCCCCTTTAGTGACTTTGAAAATCTGCCTTCTCTGGGCCATAGTTGTCAGCTTCGTTGTCTTCATGCACAAGTTAAACCTAAATTCTTAAGACTGGGACATATTTGTGTTCCTGACAGTCCAGACAAACACAGGACTGCTGTCCCGGGAGAAGAGAGAAACATAGTGGACTCTTGCTTGCTAACGACAGAGTGCCTGGCCAAGAGCGGGAACCCTCAGCTGGGAGGATTCCTCAGCACCAGGATGGCAGGAACAGCAGGCAGGGACCCTGTGTTGTGATGAGAGGTCGGAAAGGCCTCAGCCAGCTGAAACTCTTTCATGAGGTTCCCGTAAGTGCAGACGGGAGGAAACATCCAACCATCACCCACCTGACTCCAAACCAGTTCTGAGGTCCTATTCCTACAAAGCTCCCTTCAGATCTTCTTGGGACTGGTTCCTTCCTCCTTTCTGCTGTGGAGAGCAAGGAGGTTGGGGAGGGGCCGGCTGCAGGCCAGGCCTCTCCTCTGGACTCTGGCAGGAAAGCATCCTGGCATCCAGGTGACAGGAGATGAAAGGCCCCCAGTTGAGTGGGGGTGGGGGTGGGGGTGGGGGCGAGCAGCACCCAAACCACATTTGGCCTGCTGGCTGCTTGACAGACAGAACACAAGCGTTTTCTTTCTTTTTCAGTTCAATTTATTTTCCAAATCAACAAACCTTAGGCTTTGAGGGACAGAGAAAACTCAGTTCAAACAAAAGCGTTCTCTGGGCAGCATTGGCCCCCTGTAATGACAAATAAATCCCTGGCAAAGACACTGCTAATATTGGCTAGGCTGGGCTTTATGATTCCCGGCTGATTTTCCATGACCTGACCTTCCAAGTTCCTTCCTTTGGCCTTCTTTCCACAAGTGGGCGAGGAAGTGAGCCGCTCCAGTTCATCTGTTTTTCTATCTGCAAACCCTTGATTTGGGGGATCCAATATGGGGAGGTCTGCACAGATCTACAGGACAGGCTCCAAATTCCTGAAAACTCAGGAAGCTTCATTGCTCACAATGCAATTTCAGAGAAAGCCTCCTGCCTAAATACAGAGTAGCCAAGAGTCTGAAGCTCGAGAGTCTATGACTTGAGTCCTGGTTCACCTATTGAGCAACAGTGGGGTCTTGGGAAACTAAAGCTCTCTATGCATTCATTTCCACGCCTGTGCAAATAGACAAGAACCTATTATTTCTGACCTCAACAGCTTGGGCTGCTGTTGCTGGAACATGAGTCTCAGGATGTCCGTTCGACGTTTAAATCTGGATGGGCCAGTGAAATGGCTCAGGGGGCAAAAACACTTGCCACCAAGCCTGATGACCTGAGTTCAGTCTCTAGGACCCATATGGGAGAAAGAGAGAACTGACCCCCTCAAGTTATCATCTGACCACTACACATGTATCACAGCACACGTGCATCTGCATGCACACAACACACACAAAAGTAATAAGGAAAAGTGTAAGAATAAATTACACTTAGAGTCTCACCCATGGGCCTGAGTGTAGACTTACTGGCTTTGCTTTATTACATATGCTAATTTTTAACAACTCTGTGGAGTGGATACTAATAATCGTTTCTTTTATAGATGAGACAAATTTTGAATCACAGAGAAGTACACTAGTTAATGACACTTGTTTGTTTGATTTGCATGGAATTATGCAAGATGGAGCATGCAAAACATATTTAGTCTATACCATTGATCAACACTATCTATGGCAATTATTCAGCAATATTGTTGCTCTTGTTGACTAGGTTTGCATTACTATGAGTTGTGACCATGGAGTAATTTACAATGTGGTTTGGTTGCTTCCATCTACTTCCTCCAAGGAAACCCTGAGTTATTTTAGGTAATAGTAGACAGTTATTATTGACCCTCATAGGATTAATGACCAAAATCCCAAAGGAAGGGCCAGACAAATTAACCACTCCCTGAAAGCCCCAGAGAAGTGACGAGCTAGGAGAACGCAGCTTTCTCAATGGAGGTAATTGACAAGCTCAAGGATTCTGCAAAGAAATTCCAGCCCGGGAGAAGAAGACTGTTCTGTCACTTTGGAAAGGGTAGAAATGATAGCTCTGTGAGCAAGGAGTGGGAGGTAAACAAACCTGGAGTTCTTGCCATGGGCCAGAAACCTTACGTTTGCTATCCCATTTATTTTTTCCACCGGCCTCCCAAGCTCGGTGATATGGCTGTTAGCATCTGACTGCTAGGAACACAGGTTCAGAGAGGCGCTGTGGCCTTCCTGAAGTCCCACTCAAAACTATAAGAGCTGAGACTAGAATCAAGGCCGAACCATCTCCAGATACATTTCATTCTATAATTCCATCCATAAATCCAAATGGAAAAATTATTATTGTCCCCCTCAGTGCAGTCTGTTCGCTGTGTTTTCAATCTCTATGGCCAAACAGCCAAAAACATGAAGATCACTTGCATTCCTTCTGACTTGATAGCTCCTCAGTTTCCTTCCCTCTCCAAACAGGAGTCATAAAATGGTTCTAGAAATTCTGCCTCCTTTAACATCTCTTGTGTCTGGCCTGTTTCTTGTCTGTAAGCATCGCTGGCTAAATTCACACTTTAAGGGAGAGAGGGAAAGAAGTGTGGGGAACCAGCTACCGTGCTCAGTTCTTGTGTGGTTCCCTTTGACTGGTTACAGAAACCCAATCAGTACACTAGCTGATTTAACTACATTCTATGCCATAGCTTTCTTCATTTTGCATGTACATGGAAATAATCACAACTGTGAATTCTGAAGAAATCATCAAAGCACAGAACACTCGTACTATTTAGACAAAGAACCAAAAAGCTCTGACTTAATTGGTATCTGGACTAGGGTAGTAAATTCTAGGGCCATCCACACAGAGATAGATGGCAGACGGATGTAGTTGCTATCTGAAGATAAGGGTTAAATCAAGGAGCTTGTTTACTCAAGGGTTCTGCAACCTAAACAAGTCTCTTGTGACCAAGGCCATTTCTCAGCTTTGGTATGTGAAGGCCGTCCCTCCGGAGAGAATCATTCTGAATCTGTTGAAAACAGAGGCCAAATGGCCCTTCCCGAAGTTACACGTCCTCAGATTTCAGTTTGAAATATTCAATAGTCCAGCCTGGCTTATTTGAGATTAGATGTCTAGTCCTCTCAGGCTAGAATACTGATGTTCAGGGACATATTTGTTAGAAAGTGCTTTGAGCATGTAAAATTGGAGCCGCTGACCTTGTTATCATCCAGATTCTACCTGCTCTCTCAAGGACCTAGCACACATCTTTTACTAAATATCAGTTGGGCAACTAAACAGATAAGTTAATAAGCCAAGCTTATTCTAACATCTTCACTTTTTGACATGGATAGCCTCCCCAATTCTCCATCACCTTCAGAAGATAGACTGGACTTCGTCACAGGTAGACCGTAGTGCCTGAACAATGGAATCAGTATTGAACCTTGGTTTTTCAGCCAACTCCTGTTTTCCTTGCAATCCAGCCATCCAAATGACCTTTTCCTTTTGTGAAAAGACCACGTTGTGTTCTCTTTTACACAGCGATCTTCATATTGTCTTTTTGAAGATGTCGTCATTGCCCCTTCATTCTAGCTCCCACATCTTACTCTCTCGGTGCCCTCCTACTCAACAACCTAAAGAGCTGTTCTTTGGGGAAAATTTCCTAATGCTTTTAAGTCTTGTTTTTGACGGTTGTGATTCAGCTGAGATTCAGATAAGCTCCTCAAGGCCCCACAGCTTGTAAACGCAGATTCCAATTTATCCTGGTTTATCAGACTCCAGATAAACACTATCACATTTGCGTTACTCCTCACAACTCAAGATCAAAGAGAGTACGTGACTGGCCTAAGATGCCAGGTTTTGCAGCCTGAAATCCAGGTGCGTTTTATTATACCAGAGCAATCCCTGTCACTGGCGTTGGAAAAACCTAGCCTTGTGATGTGGGCCAAGTTATCCAATTCACTGCTGACCAAATTACAAAAGTTCCCCTCTCACTACAAATTGGGAAAAAAAAACCCTCTAGACAAGTATCCATAAAGTAAATTCCACTACTGATTAAAAAATAATCACTGGGCAGTGCTTTGCTTTTCCATTTGCCTTAGATAATGCTCAGTCTAGACACTGCCTATCCTTTGTCTTTGTTAGCAAATGAGAGCCAGTGACCTTTGTTGTGAGCTCCTGAGGGGATCAGGTGAGCTGATTCACCGTTCTCTTACTGGGTAATCACCGGATGGTCAGCAAGATCACCTAGCCATCAGACAAAGGTCAAAGCAGAGATACTTTAACCTCTTGCTTGGACTTTAGCATCTAGAAACTATCAAGTGAAATTGTTGTTTTGATAAATCCAGAAACAATAGCTTTGGTGGAGACAAGAACAGAGCAGAGGAATGGAGTGTGTAGACGTCAGGCCAGTTGTGGTGGTGGGATAACTATTTCCAAAAACTCTCCATCTAAACAGAAGTGGCGCAAACAGCTCAAGTTAAAAGGAAGTTGCGCTGCCATGGTGTGTATATGCGGAGGAATTAGGGATCTATAGTCAATGTCAAAAACTAAGCTCTCCTCTAACAGTCCAGAAAAGTTTAGTGTTAGCCATATCATTTCTTTCTCCTTTCTTTCTACTCCCTTTGTTGAAGGAGCAAAACTGAATTTGCACTAAAACTTGTAATCACTTTTTGAACCATCTGATAGGACTCTATAGCTCCTCTTGCCCACTCAGTCTCAGCATCCAAAAAGCCACCCTTGATCTTCTAAGGATGCTGACAGTGGCCCTAAGGTTGATGCCTGAATTTGACAATGATCAATTTTATAAAATATATATGGGGACTTGAAAACCAAGATGAGATTCTTGCTCCATGGTCCCCCTAGGATCGTACTTCAGCAGACACCTTCGGGCAGTGCTGAAGCTGTCTGCCCTGCCCGTGCTCCCTAAACACTGTTCAAAAGTCGCAGTGGAAAAGGCTGACGAAGATTTTCAGAGGTTTCATCTGTTAAGATCAGCACACATTGCCTTAGAGCAAAGAAACGCCAGGCAAACAGGATGTCTCCTGGAGCCAGATGCTCTTCCGAATAATCTAACTAAAGGGTTTAGCAAGTTAAAGGCAGAATAGGACAAATGTACACTAATCACATGGACAATTCAACAAGAGGAGAAGGAATCGCCCAGGCCAAGCTACTGCCTAGCTAACACGGCTTAGGCTAGAGTACTCCCTTGCTTAAAAGAAATTTACCTACCCCTGTGATAGTCAGCTATGCACAGAACAAGGCCTGGACTTACGAGATCCTCGGTGGTAATTTCTAACTAAATAGATACATTAATCAATGAGTAATTAATAAGTGTCAATAATAGGGCTTTGGTGGCTACAGATGCCTTACCAAACTGTTAAATATTAGAGCTGCATATCAAATTCCTCAGACCTGACTTTCTAGCAACATTTGCCCTTCTCCGTGTTTAATTGGAAGACCCAAGTGTACATAATCCCACTATAAATGGTGACCTTGGCATTGAGGATTTGTAATCAGTCTTTGATTTCAGCTCTTGTGGAGTCTTAACAAATGAGGTTTCTCAATCTACAGGCCTGAGACAGATATTGAATATTGAGAATATCATAAAGATTATGCCACTGGAGTAGAGATTAATGGTTCTGAATTTTTATTACTTTCTTGGAAAACATTATTCTATCTGATAGTATGTGCTTTTTAGATCTATCCTGCTATATGTGCTATACAATTGGCACAGATGCCTAACAGGCCACTATTTTAGCTTGCATAATAAATTACTTTCTTGAACCTTATCTTTAAAGGATAATCTTCCTTGGGAAAGATTCAAACTCCTTCTGACTTCAGTCTGCTATCAGAAACCCTATCATATGGCTTTCCTGGGCTACGAATAAGATCTCCTCATTATAAACCCATGCATTGCTTGAATCTGTTCGAAATATGAGTGCTAATATAAGAGAACTTTCTTCAAGTTTTTTTTGTAGTTGTTGTTGTTTGTTTGTTTATTGATTTGAGCCAGGGTTTCATTTAGCTGAGGCTGGCCTCAAACTGAACATGTAACTGATGACAACCCATAGTCCCAGAACTTTGGAGGTCATAGAGTTATACCATTTCTGTTGCTCTTAGGCATCAGAATTAGTGAACAAATTTTCAGTAGGGTGACCCTGACTTCTAGTGGCCATCTTGCTGCATACATTCTCTTTCATGGGTAAGGAAAGAAGGACCTGCTAATGGCTTACGAAAGCCACAAATGTTCACTGTATGCTAAATTACTTATCCTTAGGGGACAATACAAAATAATGTTCTTGAGCAATGTTTCAGGCCTAGACAACTACTGACAGATGAGTTTTCTAAATGCAGTTGCAAAAGGAAGAGTGTGTGTGGGAGGTTCTGGATTCAAAACCCCCACTCCGTACTCACACACTATGTTGTGATAGTATATAAGTTATCCAGTGGTCCCGCATCCCCTGACTCTGCTCTCACCACCACCACCACCACCACCATCATCACTATGGATATTGTTGGTAAGGAGACACTGTTGTGCTGATGGCCAGATGCTAAGTTCTTTTCCCTCCCAACAAAGCTGCTTATAGTACTGCATCCTGTGCTGTTCCCACTCAGGAAGGCACATGATTGTTACGCGCGGTGCAGCCTTGCACAGAGGAAAAGGGATCGGAGGCTTTGACACCCGAATTGCTGGGTATCAAATCCCTTCCATTATCTTCCCAAGGAACACAATGTGTTGCAGCTGGAAAGAGACACTCTGACTTGAAGCCAAATCAGGCTGGCTTCCAGCTGCTGGAACTGGCTCCTAGGGAGGGGAATTCTGTGCAGCTCCAGTGCTGCGCTCCCCACTCCGCGTATAATTGGATCTGAATTAGAACTGCACATTCATAAAACTCTTCTGTCACTTTCTGTCAAAGATTTCTCTTTGAGATGCCTAAAGTATCTATTAAAAATTTAGCCTCCAGCGGTATCTTTTGAATATAGCTCAGTCATTTGGGTTCCGGAGCACGGCACCAGTCCACCACCAGCTTGCAAATGGACAAATTACTCAAAAGACATTTTCCACCCCTCAAATATACTTCCAAGAAAGAATAGGAAATGCCCCATAACTCTAATGGAATCCATTTGCTACAAAACAAATCATTCAGGTCCGTGGAACTAGAAATGCCTTTTGCGCATAAAACTGAAAGGAAGAGACAGCAAAATAGCAGCTAAAACCAGAAAGTCATCACCAACAAAACACATGATTCAAGTCAAAATGAAATCCTCATTGGAAAAATGGGCTACCGCACATCACGCTGAGCCTAGAGTAGCTGTCACTTTATGTGTGAAAGAGGGAGAAAAAGCATGCAACATTTTTGTATGAATTTCATGGAAAATGGACTGTTTGTTCCTTGTTAGTAGCTTATGTAAATATCACAGGAAACAGCACTTTGCCTTCCAATAAAAAGAAAAGTAGAACGTTTCAGAATGCTCATACATAAATCCTGACATCAAATCGCACAGATGTGAGGGTGTTGGAGCTGGAGCATTAGATGATGTTCTTAATACATTTGTTCTTTCTGGAAGAGATGAGGTATAATTGTATGCAATCATCCTGTAGCTAGGAATTATATTAAGAACTCTGAACTCTAAGTACTAAATCAAACTAAATCGTCTCTTATCCTATTTTCCTCCTTCATTCGTGCCATTGCTTCCTGAAGCTCTCATTAGAACTGTAACTTTACTCCCCATAACCCGTAGTTTTTCCTAAGAAAAGGAAAGCAGTCTTCCCCTCTCATTTCCCTCAGAATCTACCTCAGACTACAGATAAATAATTTCAGTGAACAATAATGCCTTATTGGGTAGAACTGAGTCGTTGCTGCCTTTTCACAAATACTTAGCGTATTTTTCAAATCTGTTTTCAATGTCCCTTGAGAGAAGAGAGCATGTTCTAGAAGAAAGGTTAATGGGAAAACATGAGCCACATCGTGACATTAAATACAGACTTCTTTTCCAAATCTAAAAACCACAGTCCTCCTTCATTCGGTTCTAAAGCAGACATAACATCCCTGGCTAATGGGCTATCCACAAATGACCATTATTGAATGAATAATAAAGGAATCATAGCGACGTGATTTCCACTTACATCAACCACAAAAATCTTCTGGGAATCATCCAAAAACTGCACTTTTAGATGGAGCATCCTTAGCGAGGCCGTTGGGCTGCGAGCAGATTCAGAATGCCGTGGGTGCTGTGACAGGAAGGGGGCTTGCTCCAGGAATCTCACTCTCAGCTGGATGCTGAGCACTCGGGTCCCCCCACCCCCAGCCAGGCATCCCTACTTTCAGCGGGGCCCACTTCTATTTGCTTGAAGTAAAGCACACCCAAGGGCGTTTGCACTGCTGAGTGCTGGGGATCAATAGCATCCGGGCAGCCTCTTCTTTGGTCCACATGAAATCCAACTGGACTTTAAACGCATTGCCTTTCTGCAAAGAAAAAGAAAACAGTGAGGAAACGGTTGTGTTTCTCTTTTCTTCCAAAGAGAGCAATTTGGAAACACTGATGAAACTTGGAGAAGCTGAGACTAGCCATTCTCAGAAGCAGAAAGATTAGAGTTAGTCTCTTTTTATACTAGAGATGCCATAGCTGAGCTTAGAAGCCATGTGAGCTACGCTTTACACTTTAAAAAGACATCTTTTCTTGATTCTTTTAATTGCCCCGATTTACAAACAAAAACTGATATCCCTATCCTTAGATAACCTTTAGCCATATATGTCACATGTATACTTTTCAATTGTTTTGAACGTCCATAACTTAGAAATGAAAACCATACTGCCAAGAACATACAGAAAGCTCTATTTCTAACCCTGTCTGCTTCGTTCTCTGCCACATACCCCATCAACATTCAATTCTACCCGTCTCCTTTCCTGCAGTTGTTTTACATTCAGTGTCTCTACAAATCCCATGCAAGCCAAGCCAAATGCATTTCTCCTATGTAGACTGCAGGCTATTATTATGCTGTTCGCTCCTTGCCTTTCTTACCTCCTAGTCCGTAGATCTCCATCAGCAGTGCCTACAGAACTTCCTCCTCTCTTGACACAGGGCGTTTTGGCTTCTGTAGACAAATCACCACGTACTCTGCTCTGAAATCCTTCTTTCTGCCTCAACGGGGCTGAATTAAATATCGCCGAACATGTCATTTCACGTGACTGTAGGTCTGTCTCTCTAACAGATCTCCAGAAAGCGGGGTTGCTGTTGTTGTCTGAATTGTCACCCAAAATGTGAATAATTCCAGAAATGTGGGGATGGGGTTGGTCTGAAAGAGACTGGAAAAAGTCATTAAATTCAAGCAAGGTTACTGAGGTCTGTTCCGACCCAGACCCATAGGGGAGCACACATTGAGAATTTCAAGATATGGGAAAGAAGATATGGACACCTAGAAGCCTTGGGAAGTCATCTCCCAAGTCCTGTAAACACCTTGAGCTCAGACTTCTACCTCTGATGTTATGAGAATATGAATTGCTATTTATGTCTCCCAGTTTATAGCGCTTCGTCCTGGAGGTGCCGCAAATAATGCAGTGATTGTGTGATGCACAGTCTTCAGCACAATGGGGGAGAGGACAGCAGTTTTTCCACAGTCTAGACAAAACAGTGTGGTATTCAAACTGGAAGATGCCAAGAAAAGAAATCTCAGCATAACCCTAAACTTCAATTAATTTACATAATAATATTTAAAGAGCGTATTAATTCCTTTTAGAGGTGTGAACAATTTGCCTTTTAAAATATCTTCACTCTATCTTTTCTTTTCCACTTCTAGGAACATTTGTTTTTTTAAGTTAAAGAATGTGTGGTTCAGTTACAGAGTGCCTGTCTAACATATGTGAACTTCTGGGCTTGATCCACAGAACGGCAAAATAAATAAATGAGAAAATGAAGAAACCAATAAATACATAAATAAATAAAATCACAAATGCTAGTCATATGCCTTTGGCATTAATTAAAACATTTTCATCCATTTTTCCTCTATTTGTTAATTTTGCTTAAATTGTGGGTCTCATGAGAAACTTTTTATTTTTGTGTAATTAAAGTAATCAATTATTTTATAGATAGTTTCTGGATTTTATATTTTATTTAGTGTGTGTGTGTGTGTCTGTGTGTCTGTGTCTGTATCTGTGTGGGTGCATTTGTGTAAGAGAGAGAGAACTACAGTGAGGGTGTGGAGGTCAGAGGACCAGCAGTGGGAGTTAGCTCTCTCTTTCCACCATACATATTCTGGAGATCAAACTCAGGTCATAAGCTTTGTTTTGTTTGAACAGAAAAGGGGAAATGGTGTAGGAGGTCCTTCTGTCTATGTGTTGCTTTTATTGGTTAATGAATGAAGAACTTCTTTGAGCCTATGGCAGAGAAGAACAGAACTAGGCAGGGAAAGCTTGGCTGTATGCTGGGAGAAAGAAGGGAAGAGTCAGAGAGAAGCCATGAAGCCACCTGAGATAGACACTGGGAACTTTAGCCAGTAAGCCATAGCAATGTGGCAATATACAGATTAATAGAAATGAGTTAAATTAATATGTAAGAGTAAGCCAATAAGAAACTAGAGCTAGTGGACCAAGCAGTGATTTAATTAATACGGTTTCTGTGTGATTATTTGGGGTCTAAGTTAGCCGGACAGTCAGAAACCAACAAGTGACCTCCCTTCAACAGACAATCACTTTAAAGCATGGAGCCATTTTACTGGCCCTAGCATTTGGGTTGTGTATTATAGTTGAAATTACTTTCTTTGCCTCAAAGTTCTGGTAATTGTCTTAGTCAGGGTCCCTATTGCTGTTACAAAACATCATGACCAAAAGGCAAGTCGGGGAGGGAAGGGTTTATTAGGTGTACACTCCAGCATTGCTGTTCACCACTGAAGGAAGTCAAGGACAGGAACTCAAACAGGGCAGTATCCTGGAGACAGGAACTGATGTAGAGACCATGGGGAGGTGCCGCTTACTGACTTGTTTCTCCTAGCTTTCTCAGCCTACTTTCTTATAGAACCCAGGACCAGCAGCTCAGGGATGGCACCATGGTCTGGATTTCCCATCATAAATCAGTAGTTGAGAAAATGCCTTATTGCTGGATCGCATGAGAGCATTTCCTCAACTAAGGCTCCTTCCTCTCTGATGGCTCTACCTTGTGTCAAGCTGACATATAAAACTACCCAATACAGTAATTAAATATTTTTCTTTAAACTTAAATCTTTGATCTGTTTTGGGTTTTGTCCTGATGTATGGTCTGAGGAGTGAATTCAACTTAATCTTTTTCCAAATGACTACTTAGCTTCTCAGACGTTATTAATCAGAAAGTTCACTTCTACTTGTATTGATTTGGGAAGCTTTATTTAGCAAATACAAAAATATGTACTTTGGTCTATTTGAAGTTTTTATTGCCTTTCATCCATTCACAAATATCACAGTTGGTTTTTGAGACTCTAGGGTATGTTTTAATATCTAGTAAGGCTATGACATGCTCCCTTACTTTTCTTTTACACAATTCTCCTGTTTTATCTTTGCTCGCTTATTTTTTTTTCTGTACACTATTACCTTATTCAGTTTCAGGCAACAAATATTGTGTATTATGTTCAAATTATAACTTTGCTTAAGGATAATCCATATCTTTGTAATGATGAGTAGCAGGCTATGTTTTCTATTTGTTCAGGATTACTGTTTAAATTTTTCATATTCATTGTTGTGTTGTATGGGCACACATGTTGATTGTTGTGTTGTATGGGCACACATGTTGATTGTTGTGTTGTATGGGCACACATGTTGACTGTTGTGTTGTATGGGCACACATGTTGATTGTTGTGTTGTATGGGCACACATGTTGATTGTTGTGTTGTATGGGCACACATGTTGAGCTCCAAGGATAAATACCAGCCGTTAGTTCTCTCCTTCCACTGTAGGTTTGGGAAATCAAACTCAGGTCACCAGGTCTTTATCTACTGAGCTGTCTTGCCAGCCTCTTGTTCAAGTCTTAGTTTATTTACTTCTTTCCTGTTATTGTTAATTGTTATTTATTGTTATTGTTAATGTTATTGTATATTATACACATTTTTTGTAAATAAAGAAGAGCAAAGAATTAGTCTTCTCCAAGGATCCAATACCAAGTGGTCAGTCCTACAAACATATACATACAAGTAGACAGACTCAGCAGGTTCTATTTGTACATTTATTCGTACATCTTGTTTTTTTTTCCTTCTGGTCTTTTGAGACAAGGTTTCTCTGTGTAGCTTTGGTGCCTGTCATTGAACTCACTCTGTAGACCAGGCTGGTCGCGCACTCATGTAGATCTGTCTGTCTCTGCAGCTCAAGTGCTGAGATTAAAGGCATGGGCCTCTATGCCTAACTCATCTTTTTTTTTTTTTTAAGAAAAAGAAGGTATGGTTTGGGGGCATACTTAGGAGGGCAGGAAGGAGGGGTGGTATATTACTTTAATTAAAAATAAAATTAAAAAATTGTTTCTCATGTAGGCTTTACATATTTGGTATGAATCACACACGTATGTCGTCTTTGTCGTTGTTTTGTGAGATGGTAATCTTCTCTGCTGTTATATCTTCCGATTAATTGCTGTTTGCATATGTGAAAGGAATCTAATTTGCCTATCTATTTTATATCTTGGGTTTGTAGTAGTTCTTCATTTGACATGTATTTCCAGGTCTAATGTTTGATCTCTTCCTTTTTAATACTTATGACACTATTTTTGCCTTTTGTCTAATTGATTTGGCCAGTGTCCCAATGAGTTGGTAAACAATAATGACAATAGCAAGCCTCTTGTTTCTTCTCTCCTGACCTGTGTGGGAAATCTTCCAGTGCTTTGGAAAAGAGGTGTCTTCAAAAGTGCATTTAGCCAGATTAGGCAAGAAGCCAAATGCACCACCCTTTGTCTATACTGGGCTAACTTCTTCCATGTCACTAAATAAATAGACTGGTAAAATGAGACCAATGAAATGTGGTCCTCTGACGGACAAGAGTGCATACCTCCGTTACTATTCTGCCAGCTCACAGCCCAGTCTCCACAACAACTGTCGCTGCACATGCAGCTGCCTTGCCAGGCTGGTAGCAAAAGCAGTAACTCTGGTGACTGAAAAGTCTGTATTGAACCTTAACCAGCAAAGTCACCTGGTCACTTTCGCTCCCTGAGCCTCAGAGGTCCCTAAAGTTACGTTAAGGAGGTGATCCACACTCACAGGTTTGTTTCAAGGGTGATGGAGATTGGTGCAAAGACATACCCCAGTGGCTGAATCCAGAAGACAACGCAAGAAATGTTGGTTGAGGAGGTGAATGCCGAGAAAATACGTATGATGGAGACATGATCCTTTAGGGCTGAAGTTTTAATGCTCAGTAAAGGGTAGCTTACCTTTTTTCCTCTCCTTTTTTTCCACCTAGACTTTCTCCCTTTGGTTTTTACTGGCATATTTGGGTGAATAAACTGTGATCCCAAACAGGAAACCCTTCTAAAGGACACTCACTTCTACTTCAGAGTGAAACTCCAAAGCTGAGCTCACCCTTGGAAACACGAGCCAATCTGTCCTCACTTAGTCTCTCCACAAGCAGGGAGGTGGAGAGGGAGGGCTGGGCAGACAGCCAGGAGAGGAGCGGAGGACAGAGAGGCTGTGGATTCCCGCCTTAGCAAACTGAGTAGAATTAGTTTGTCAACACAGAGCTTATGATTATTATTTTTAAAAGAAACAAGAACTTCGACAGCAACAACAAAGCACCACACAACCAAGTTGTTACCTAATATCCTGACTGGTCTGCCATGCTCCTTGAACAACTGAAGCTAAGAACTGTAGCCAAAGTTATGCCTCCTCTTGGCATCTCATCATTAGAACCGTATTCCTGTGGGATTAAGGTCTGTTACTTTTAGGATTCTATATTAAGGTGCCAGTGTTCTCGAAAGCATTCAGTCTTACTGCTTATGTATGTGTTTAATAGAGTATCCAAACCTTAAAGAAGTTTTTAACATGGATTGTTGCTCATTTTATGTACCTCATCCAAACAGCTTTTTCCCCCCTGACTTTGAAAAACACATTCATTTTGATTTGGGCATGGTGCTTGTATTAGTGACTTTTCTGTCAAGGCAGCTTGTAGAAGGTAGGGTTTATTTGGTCTTATGTTGCCAGAGGGAAGAATCTATCATGGTGGAGCAGTGAGCTGCAGACATGAGTAGGAAACTAAGAGCTCACATCTTGAGTCACAAGCAGAAAGAGCAATCACAAAGCGGGGAGTGACTTTAAACCCTCAAACCCGGCTGCTAGTAGTGCAATTCCTGACAGGGCTCCACTTCCCCAGAGTTCCACAGCCTTTCCAAAGAGGGCCATCAACTGGAGATGCTGTTTGAATAATCTGAACCTGTGGGGTAATCCCCATCCACACGACCACAGTGGTGTATGATTATAGTGCCGGAATTTAGGAAACAGGGGTAGATAAATTTGAAGCCAGTCTAGCTTACGTATCAACACCTAGGCAAGCCTTGGAGATATATACATATCTCCAAGACTTTTTGAGTCTGTATATGTATCTATATCTTTATCTATATGTATATACATGTACACACATATATACATGCATGTGTGCATATGTATATATGTATACACACACACGTGGATCTCTGTGAGCTCAAGGGCAGCCTGCTCTATAAAGCAAATTCTAAGCCAATCAGGGTCACACAGTGAGACGCCATTGCAAAAAAAAAACCACAAAAACCAGAAAAAAACAATAACATCAACAACAAAAATCCTCAAAGAAAGGGTGCAGGGTCAGCTCATTTATAGAGTGCGTATCTAACAATTGGGCCTGAGAAGCCCTGAGGTCCATCCCCAGCATAAAATAAAAATAAACCAAGAACAAAAGTAAAGAAGGAATTTAGACACCTGAAATTAATCCAAAAAAGCTGAGATGACCTCCATTTCTTCATAGACTCACCACCCCACCCCACCCCAACACAGGAAAGAGTGTCACTAGGCAGGGGGTCAGGGATCAAGGACGAAGGTCAAATGCCCTCATTAAAGTCTACCCTCCTTGATTTTCTCTTAGTAAAGATCAATTGTCCAGTTCTTGTCAATCAACAAGAGGGCATACCTTGCTCTCCATGACCCTCTACTACATCTTTAAAAACACTATCAGCTCAGTGACAAACACCATTATCAAAACAACTTGGGGAGAAATGGTTTTATTTCAGCGTGCAACTAACAGAGCATTATTGAAAGATGCCAAAGCGGGAGCAGAGGACGAGAGTTAGAAGCAGTAGCCACAGACAAACTCTGTTTACTGGCTTGCTGCCAGCTTCAGCTACCTTTCTTATATAGCCAAGGTCAGCCTACTGAGAGTCGGTACTACTCACGGGGGTCTGAGCTAGCCTATGTCGAGTAACAACTGAGAAAATGTCTCAGATATGCCAAAGGCCAGTCTGATGGCGTCAATTCATCAGTTGAAATCCCCCCTTCCAACATGCGTCAAGCTGACAACCAAGATTAGCTGTCATATGGCCAAATGCTTTAAACGAAGCATGCTTAAGACTGCAAATACCTTTTCTAGCCAGGCAGTAGTAGGATATGCCTTTAATCCCAGCACTCAGGAGCCAGAGGAAGGTGGATCTCTGAGTTCGAGGCCAGCCTGGTGTACAGAATGAGTGAGTTCCAGGAGAGCCAAGGCTACACAGGGAAACCCTGTCTCAAAAACAAAGACCTTTTCTACATGTATATGACTATTTCACTACTGGCAATGGAATTGTTTAACTAGCAATCTGCTACACATACACCAACAATTTTAGTTTGACTGACCCACCCATAAATGTACAACAAATAAAAGAAACATCCTAGTCTTCCTCCCTGGCCCTCATTCTCGTTATTGCCCACACTCCTTCTTAGCATAAATGCCTTTACTTCCTAACTTAAATAAAACATCTGCTTGCTGACTTACTATGTCTTTCTATAAATTCTTTCATCAACAAGACTGTGGTAGTTTGAAATGGCCCCCAAAGGGAGTGGCACCATTAGGAGGTGTGGCCTTGTTGGAGGAAGTGTGTCACTGTGGGGATGGGCTTTGAGGTCTCTTTTGCTCAAGCTTCCCTCAGTATGACAGTCAATCGACTTCCTGTGGCCTGTAAGATGTAGCACCCTCAGCTCCAGCACCACGACTGCCTGCACGCAGCCATGCTCCCCTTCATGGTCATAATGGACTGAACCTCTGAAGCTGGAAGCAAGCCACTCTCAATTAAATGTTTTCTTTCTAAGAGTTGCCATGGTCATGGTGTCTCTTCATAGCAATAAAAATCCTCACTAAGACAAGACTGAGCCTAGATTGAAAGGGTTCTACCCTCCTGAATAACCTTACAACATAAACACATTACATTTAAAACCTTTATATGCATGTATATATCTTATATAATACATATGTGCTGTTTATTGTGGATACCAATGCCCTGTGCTCCCTCAGTCTTTCTATGTTTCCAGGTAGGTCATGTGTGTGTGTCCCTTCAAACTCAATTCCGTTCATGGGATTCTGAAGGTTTGGGAAACAGGCAGAGAGCATGAGTGACTTGAACCTCAGTCTTTCTACAGTTCACTTCTACTGGACCAGATTTGGCTTAATTTATTATTATTTTCTGGTACTGAACATGGAACTTAAGTCATTGAACATACTAGTCAGATGTTCTACTACTAAGCCATATTCCAAACCCTATTATTTTTTAATAGTAAGATTTTCACACAAAAATATTTTAATTAAGTAATAACAATACATATTATGCACAAAACGCTCTGTGTGATATTTCAATATAGGTATACATTGGATATTGCTTCCCATAGGCCTATCATTTGGATGTCAGTAACCTTCAAACACAGTTCATCTAGTTCTTCATGAAATCTATTATGCATCATTGCAAAATATTTATCCTGCTGTGCTGTAGAACACAGTTTCTTAAAGTATGGGTCAGGAAACCACAAGGGATCATGCCAATAAATGTAGGAATTGTGGAAAGTTTAGCACTCATGTTATAAATGGCACTACCGTACCTTGGTTCTAAACACTTGTACCTTACACAGTGCTAACAAACAGTTCATGAAACACTTCAGCTCACACTACTGCTGATCGTGAATTGTAGTGTTTAAACCTTTTCAATATATTTATCTGGTAATGGGAGATGGCATATGTGTGCCATGGCTCTCTTGTGGAGGTTAGAGTACAGCTTGTGGGAATCCAGTTCCCCCTTCTGCCATGTGGGGCCTGAAAATCAAAGTCAAGTCACCAGATAGATGGAGCAGCAAGAGCATGTACCTGTTGAGCCATCTTGTTGGCCCTGGAGTGGTATTTTTCTAAATATATTTTCGATGTGTCATTAGTGTGTGTTTGTACATGCTGCATGTGTGTGGACCACATGCTGTGATGCTGGTGTTGGCCACGTGCTTGCGATATCAGTGTGGAGGTCAGAGGACAATTTTGTAGAGTTCGTTTCCTCTCCTGTATTTATGAGTTCCAGGAATTGAATTCAGATGGCCAGGCTTGTCAACAAGTGCTTCTAATCACTGAACCATCTCACTGGCCCAATTGTATTGGCTTTATTGTTCTGCACACATAAAGTTTTCTGCAGCTATTGTTTAATTTTGCTCATAATGATTCAATTATTGGAAGCAAACTTTAATACTTTCAACCTATCATTAATCAGTGTGTTTCAAATTAGCATATATTTGGATTATTCTATTATATTAGAATATCATATTAGAGTGTTTAAATTTAAAAATTGCTGTTTGATTTGCTGTCTTGAGTTTCATTTTGAAAAGTAAGTGAATTTTGGCATGGGATTAGACTAGAATTTCCAACAGTGTCTGAAATAGCCTTGAGCATGCTTCCGCAAAATTGTAATATGTATTTATGCAAAGCAGCATTCTCAGCTGATTAATAAATCAAAATATCAATCAACTCAGAAAAATATTGAATGTGTTCTATAGTCTGCCATGTCTATTATCATCCAAGATTTAATTCTTTACATAAAAATGAACAAGTACATCCGACTTATTAGCGGGTAAATTTGCTTTCATGTTTAAAAAATAGTAAAATGTTTATGTATATGTGTGAGGTTAGTCTTCATTCTCAGCTTTGTTGGATTTGGAATGACCTAGGCATTATGTTTCTTGGTGTATTTGTGAGTGTGTTTTCAGAACACTTTAACTGAGGAGGGAACACACATCCCAGACCGGGACCTCAGACTAAATAACAAGGGATTCCCTGTCTCTGTTTCCTGAGTAGGAGTGAAATTTGACCAGGGGCATCGCCACCCGTCTACCCCCATAATAATGGACTGCATGTCCTCAAACCAGGAATCAAAATAAACCTTAAGTTATCCTTGATACGTATTTATTCATGGAAGTAAGAATAGTAACTAGAACAATAACAAGAATTGTTTAAAAATAAATGTCTGGACAATCTTACCAAAAGCAATCTACAGATTCCATGCAATGCCCATCAAAATCCCAGCAAAATTCTTCAAAGATCTCGAAAGAATGGTACTCAACTTCATATGGAAAAGCAAAAAATCCAGGATAGCCAAAACAATCCTGTACAATAAAAGAACTTCTGGAGGCATCACAATCCCTGACTTCAAACTCTACTACAGAGCTACAGTCCTGAAAACAGCCTGGTACTACCATAAGAACAGACAGGAGGACCAATGGAACTGAATAGAAGACCCGAATATCAATCCACACATCTTGGAACACCGGATTTTTGACAAAGAGGCAAAAAATATCAAATGAAAAAAAAAAGAAAACATATTTAACAAGTAGTGCTGGCATAACTGGATATCAACATGTAGAAGAATGAAAATAGACCTATATCCATCACCATGCACAAAACTCAAGTCCAGATGGATCAAAGACCTCAACATAAAGCCAGCCACACTGAACCTCATAGAGGAGAAAGTGGGAAATACACTTGAACGCATTGGCACAAGAGACCACTTCCTAAATATAACCCCAGCAGTACAAACACTGAGAGAAACAATTAATAAATGGGACCTCCTAAAACTGAAAAGCTTCTGAAAAGCAAAGGATACAGTCAACGAGACAAAGCAACAGCTTACAGAATGGGAAAAGATCTTCACTAACCCCACATCAGACTGAGGTCTGATCTCCAAAATATACAAAGAACTCAAGAAATTGATCATCAAAAGAACAAATAATCCAATAAAAAATGGAGTACAGACCTAAACAGAGAACTCTCAACAGAGGAATCTAAAATGACTGAAAGACCCTTAAGGAAATGTTTAACATCCTTAGTCATCAGAGAAATGCAAATCAAAACAACTCTGAGATTCCCTCTTACAACTGTAAGAATGGCCAAGATCAAAAACACTGATGACAACTTATGCTGGAGAGGTGGCGGGGTAAAGGGAACATTTCTGCATTGCTGGTGGGAATGCAAGCTGGTACAACCTTTTTGGAAGTCAGTGTGGCAATTTCTCAGAAAATTAGGAAACAACCTTCCTCAAGACCCAGTAATACTACTTTTGGGTATATATTCAAAGGATGCTTAATCATGCCACAAGGACATGTGCTCAACTATGTTCATAGCAGCTTTGTTTGTCATAACCAGAACCTGGAAACAACCTAAATGCCCCTCAACCAAAGAATGGATAAGGAAAATGTGGTACATTTACACAATGGAGTACTACACAGCAGAAAAAAATAACAACAGTTTGAATTTTGCAGGAAAATGGATGGAGCTAGAAAACATTAATTTTGAGTGAGGTAACCCAGACACAGAAAGACAATTATCACATGTACTCACTCGTAGGTGGTTTTTAAACATAAAGCAAAGAAAACCAGCCTACAAACCACAATCCCAGAGAATTTAGACAACAATGCGGACACTAAGAGAGACTTACATAGATATAACCTACATGGGAAGTAGAAAGTAGAAAAAGACAAGATCTCCTGAGTAAATTGGGAGCATGGGAACCTTGGGGGAGGATTGAAGGGGGAGGAGAGAGGCAGGGAGGGGAACAGAGAAAATTTAGAGCTCAATAAAAATCAATTAAAAATATCTTTTAAAAAGTAGGGCAAAAATGTCTTTATGGCTTATTATCAAAGAATATTTGATTTGCATACCTACTTTATATACCTGGAGTTTCATTAGAATTTCTCAGGTGAAAGGGGGGTGTGAGCAGAAAATAATAAGAAACGAAAACTTAATAACCCAGCCTAAGCATCCTCTTCTGTTCTTTACACAAGGCGCCTCTGTCTCCCTGCTTACCACCTTCCTAGTTGTTAACCGTGATTCTGCACTTCTTCAATGGTTGGAGCTTAGGTTGAACCTTCTGTGCTTTGTTTTGTTTTGTTTTGTTTTGTTGATTTAGCTAGGTTCTCACAGTATAACTCTGGCTGATCCAGAATTTATGGTGTCACTTGCCTGACCTCAAACTTTGGGCACTCCCTCTGATGCTGCCTTCCGAATGCAGGCATTACAAACATGCAGTAACACACCCAATGAATTCGGCTTGTTTATTAAAGCGTCCCCATACATAGAAAAGGTATGTGCCCCATTTGTCATTCCGTGTTTGACTTATTTCATTTAACATAATTTCCTCTAGCTCCATCCTTTTTGACACAAATTATAGGATTTTTGTTGCTAAATAAGTCTTCACTGTGTATATGCTCCACCTTTTCCTTACCCATCCTGTGCCTAGTGGACACCCCAACTATCTCCACATATTAGCTGTTGTGAATGGATATAGAAGTGGATGTTTCTTTGATATGTTCAGTTTATTCCCCTTGGAGGTCGATCCAGAAGTTGGATATCTAGATCATGTGGCAAGTCTAGTGACTAAACCCTTTGTTGTGCAGAGCTAAGAAGTTTGAGAGGATAGAAGTTTAATAAAACATATATAAGACATAATAAGTTTGAGGGCCAGCAAGATCGCTGAGTGTAAGGGTGCTTGCTGCCAAGTCTGACTACCTAAGTTCAATTACCTAGACCCACATGATGGAAGGAGAGAAATGATTAATCTAAATTGTCCCTTGACCTACACATACTCCCATTCACAAGCTAGCACAGATCTACAAAGGAGGTCTAAGAAAACCTAGCAAGAAGCAAAAATCTTGGGACATCTTGAAAACTGCTCATAGTTTTCCCCTTCCCATAGAGCCACCGTCAGAGGAAGTCTTCAAGCCCAAACATGTTAGAATGCAAACTTTGGCCAGTATTTGATTGATAACTAAGCTATAAAGCCCCACCAATGATCCTTAAAGATTTGGTGTAGTTATTCTAACCTGGCTACTAACGAATCAAGCAAAATCAAATCAAACAACAGCCACCACTGGCAGAAGAGTCAGGGTCCAGAAAGGTTGTACTACATTACTAGAAAGGTACAATGCACAATACAAAGTTATGAGATATTCACACAAAAAGAAGGTGTGACTTATACCCAGGGAGATGATGAGAATCAGTCAATAGTAACTATTCCTGAATATTTCCAGATGTTGAATTTAATAGAGAAGTATTTGAGACAACCATCATGAATATGCTTTAAAGGAGAAGGGAACATCCATTTGAAAAAAAATTAAAAGAAAGTTTGATGAAAATGACACAGAGAATAGAGACACTCACACATGACATATATAAATCATACACAATAAAACTACCAGTGAGTCTAGGAATTAGAAAATAATAGAAATAAAAAATTCATATGGGCTCAATAGAAGATTTAAATAAGCAAGTCAATCAATGAATTTGGAAATAAAACAGAGAATACCTATCTTGAAGAACAGGGAAAGTATAAATGAAGTATAAAATTAGCAGAACCATATGTCTGTGCAACCAATAAATATAGCACTACATTGTTCTTGTAGCTTGTAAAACTGTTTGACAGCCGGGTCACAAAGGAGGAGAGAGGCAAAGGAGGAATGTTTGATAAAAGTTTAATATCCTACCAATTAGTGACTATGATATCAAAATAAATTGTGGCAAATTAAGATTAATATTGTAAACACTAGAAAGAGCATTAAGAAAACAATGAAAACAGTATGTTAAAGGTGAATTAATAGAGAAATAACAATTATATAGGTAATTAGCTTTATACTGGGGACCAGCCTCGAGGGGAGCTATGCTTTGTCATCTCTGGCAGGTTTAGCCTACATAGGGCAAATAAGGAGCAGCATACACATAAATACAAGGAGAAAAATAGAAACATATGACAAAATGGCAGATACAAATGCAAACCTATCAATAATTCTGTTAAATGAGAGCATGCAAACACCCCACTAAAAGGTAAAAATCATCAGACTAGAAAAGCAAAAGTAAGCCTTGTCTTGCCTACAGAAGACACACATTTCAGGATGAAAGCAAGCCAAGCAATGAAACGGAGATCCCGTGGTCATTGTGACCACATAAGAATGATACTGGCTATGTGGACAGCCGCGAAAATTGTTGTAAGATAATTAATGCTCCTCGAAACAAAAGGAGACCATGTAGGTGATAAAAGTTCCGTACCCTTATAAGGATGTAATCATTGTAATACTTGTACTCGACAGTAGAAGCCCAGAGAACATGAACTAAAACCTGACAAAGAAACGAGTAAGAGACATTTTAATATCCTACATTCAAAACCTTACAGAAGAGAAGCAAGAATGTATAGACTTGTATATCACTGTTAGCCAACTTGACCTGGCATTATCTATTTTTCCATTCAGTGATTACAGAATACACAGTTAGAAAATTAGATACAGAACATTTTCTAGATGTACTATGCACTGAGCCATGAAAGAAGTAACAACAAAACCGAAGATTCAAGTCGCTTATGTACATTATAACCTTAATTAAATCATTGCAGAAAGTTATCTGAGAATATAAAATGTTGGGAAATTAAATAAGATACTTCTAAATAATACTGGTGTCTAGGCAAAACTTGAAAGTATAGCTAGACAAAGTCTCACTGTGTAGCCCTGGATGTCGTGAAACTCACTATGCAGACCAGGGTGACCTCAAACTCAGAGACCTACCCATCTCTGTGGCTCAAACACTTGCATATTTTTGCTTGTTTGTTTTTGTTTTATTATTGTTGCTTTTTTTGTTTGTTTTGAGGCAGCATTATATAGCCCAAGCTGCCCTTTAATTTGCTATGTAGTCACTGGTGACCTTGAACTCTGAATCTTTCAGTCTCTGCCTCCAAACTGCTGAGATTACACTTGTGCACCCCCATCCCACCTTAGTTAAAATAGATTTACATGAATGAAATTGACACAATCTGTTTGAATTTCCTGGATTGAATTAAAGCACTACTTAGGGAAAAATGTACAACTTTAAATGCTTGCAGCAAAAATAAAAGGTCCAAGTCAATGACACAGACTTCAAGCTTAAGAAGCCGGAAGCAATTTAAAAACCAAAACAAGCAGGACACAGATAATAAATACCCATTAGTAGTGAATGAAATAGAAACCCGAAAAATTTGGGAAATGTCAGAAAACAATAGTTGATTTCTGGAGGGAAAAAGTGGTACTATTGACAAAATCCTTGCTAGATTGGTGAAGAAAATAAGAGAGAGAAAGAGAGGGGTTTGGGTACTTATAAGGTCTTACTGGAAACTAGTTTATTTAAAAGGAATTAGACCATTTAGATGAAATGATATGATCTTGTTTTTCTTTCTTTTTTGCTTTTTTTTTTCCGAGACAAGGTTTCTCTGTAGCTTTGGAGCCTGTCCTGGAACTAGCTCTTGTAGACCAGGCTGGCCTCGAACTCACAGAGATCTGCCTCTGCCTCCCGTGTGCTGGCATTAAAGGCGTGTGCCATCACTGTGCCCGGCTATGATAGGATCTAGAAAAAGCCAAAATTGATCAAAACTGATTTAAGAAAAAAATTAAATCTGAATAAACCTATAACCACTTTATAAATTGTCTTCATCTGTTGGATGAAGACAAGGTTCACTCGGTAACCTAGATAGCCCAGAAATTCACTATGTAGCCTAAGTGCTCCTCAAACGGGTGACAAAACTCCCATTTCAACCTCCCAAATGCCGTCTTCAACCACACACTTGCCTTCTTTTAAAAGTTTAATCAGAGACTCTGTGTCTTTTGATCAAGAAAGCCCAGGCCAGGGGAGTTATTTGGCAAATTCTAGCACTCACGGATGAAACAACGTCAATCCTTCTCAAGCACCTTCACCAAACACTGTAGGGACCATTTCTTCTGCTCTTCCCAGTGAAAAGCTGGGAATAGAGGGGACACCTGAACTCCCATTGCTCTGCTGGTAGAGGCAGAAGAATCAGAAATTGTAGGCTATCCTAGCTCACAGAATGATTTGAGATCCAGCCTCAGCCTTAAAGAATGAAAGAAGACGAGAAGACGGTGAGCGAGGAGGAAGAGAAGGAGGAATCTACTAGATGAAGGAAACCCAGCAGAACCCTGACAGGAAAATAAATCAGTGACACCACAAGGCGGGAAAACCCACAGAGCAATGTCTTTTTGAAGAAAAACAAACAGAAATCAACAGTGTATGAAACAAATTCTGCAAGCTGAATGAATGTTATTTATCCCAAGAACGCAACATTGGTTTAACATTTAAACTCAATTAAGGTGATGCATGCAGCTGGCAGAATGATGGCTCTTCAATATGTCTGTGCTCTAATTCACAAAAACTATGACTACGTGACAGTACATGGCCAAGGGAAATTAAGATTGTAGATGGCATTAAAGTTGCTAATCACAATGGGGAGATTTCACTGGATTGTCTATGTATGCCCAATGCAATCAAAAGAATCCGTAGAGATGGAAGGGGGGGGCAGAGGAGGAAGTAGTCAGAATGAGAGCCCACCCCAAAGACTGGATCTGTCATTGATATCTTACAAAACAGGGAGTTATTAACCAAAGTTCACAGATGGTCACGAAGTAATTTAAGTCCATGAAATGGGTTCTCCTGTAGAGCCTATAAAAAGGAGCAGTTCTGCTCGTGCACTAACTTTAGCCCAGTAACAAGAAGTCTGTTTTATATGGAAACATTTTGTTGTTACTATGAAATCGGAGATGACTATTTCTATCTTTTTTTAAGCCTTTAATCTGAGCTGTTTGCGCTGCATGGGTGATGTTGGTCAGACAGAGCTGCTTATGCATCTAGCCAGGCATGCAATCACCCTCCACCTTCAAAATGGCCTCCAAAACTTCTTATGAAATGGAAAACTCCCAGCACAGGGCATAACCTGAAAAACAAGCCCAGTTTTGCACAACACAGAATAACTGAGAGTAGAGCACAGCCTGACCTCAGCAGTCCTGTACTGTACCTAATTTGGAAATTAAACATTCGGGGAGGCATGGTTAAATAGAAGAGATAAGAAGTATAGGTTGATTAACCCTCATCTGGAAACTGAAAACCCTAAAGACTCCACAGTCCAAAACCTTTGGAGCACCAGCACACATAAGCGAAAAAGTCTACGCTGCAAAACTTTGCTCCACATACAACATCCACTTAAGTCTATGAGATAAGGATTATATGTAACAGAACTGAATCTCCACTTAGACTAGAGTCTCATTCCTATAACATTTCATTACATACATGCAAATGTTCCAAAAACCACAGCATGTACCTCCTCTGGCCTCAAGCATGTGAAAAAAGGGAGACTGTCTACAGAGCTTGGTACTCTCCACTATTGCTGGCATTCACCAGGAGCATCGGATAGTAGCCCCCATGGATGGGGAGGAAAGTGTTTGGAGACACACACACACACACACACACACACACACACACACACACACAAGGTTCTTTGCAGAGTTCTTGCTGTTACACAGATTCACAAGGCCCTTTCTGCAGATGTCAAAGCTTTTGAGACAGTAGCTCATAGCAGGACACCAAGGTGGATGTCTTTGGAATAAGAAATGTATTAGAAGAGATATTAACACCATCAAGAGACAGCAGAGCGGAGGCCCTCCTGGTACTCTGCCCCCTTCCGGAGAGTGGGGGTCCCTTTTCACACATTTCAGCCGAAGGGAAGAGGTTCCATACCAGGCAGTTGATGAGCTCTCCATGGTGCACTCTGGTAATCAGGCTGTCTCTACTTCTCAGGTGGCAGGGGAGAGATGAGGACTTTACAATTTGAGAAATAAATGTGTGACCTTTAGGATGTGGGGGAAAGGGGAGGACGGATCATCTAGTTAATATGTATCCATCATACCTGACTTTGCCATCATTGGCTCCTGATAGCTTGGAGGTTGCTGATCTGGGTCTGTATGGCAAGTCAGCTATCCTAGCAGCTTTAAAACTGTAAAGTTAGTGTCACTTGAGAAAAGTTTTTGAAGGAGCATTCCATGACAAACGCAGGAGGCACGTGGTTCTTGACAATTCTATTCGAGCAGAAACACTGCTGGCTCCGACTAAATATGACACAGAAAGTATTATTTGGGGGGGGAAAGACCAGCTGAGCCCCAAACGTCAACATGCAGAAGGCATCCAAAGGCTGAAGAAAGAATAACCTGGAAATATGCAGTCCCTTTCATGGATGGCAAATGGGAGCCTGAACCCAGCGTGCAGAGCTGCAGCTGGTCAACAGGGTTAAGCGAGGAACCTTGTTATTTCTAGGTCTTGAAAATGAACAGAATTTGCTTTCCTTGATTTTAAAATTGCTTGGGAAAAAATTGAAGCCTTGATTTAATTTCACTCTCTCTCTCCCTTTGTGAAGAGGAATGCACTTCACCATTATTCCGATTAATCATCATAGCTTGGAAGCCAGCAAACGTCTGAAAGTCTCTTGACTTCTAGAGGTTTGCTGGCTGGAGAGGCACTGTACCCTAAAAGAGATCATACTCAGAGCCTTGCTCCCGCTTGATTTAAATGATGAAATTTGAGATTTTGGAGCTGATAGATTGTGGATGATGTTGATTCTTTTTAGTTCTTGCTATAATTGGATGAGGCAGTTGGGACCTGTAGCTGGGATGGATGCATTTCTTATGTGAGACCAACGTTTCAGAGTATGCTGCATAGACAGTCCAACTATAGTCTCTCCAGAGGGTCCATCTTCTCATCCCTATAACCTACACATATGTTACTGATCAAGAGAAAACCAAAGCTGTGGATGGAATTACAGGCAATGATCAGAAAACCCTAGAATAAGGGAGGTGGTGTACCATACAGGTTGATCCACTGTCATCATAAGCATCCTTAAAAGTAGAAAAAGAAGACGAAAGAAAAAAAGAGACAGAAAGATGTTATGTGAGAGGGTTATAACTCCCATTGTTGCCTCTGAAGATGAAGAAAGGATGAGGGAGATTACAGTTCAAGACATGAAGGTGTTCCCCAGAGGATTTCCAAGGCCAGCCTTGGAAAAGAGAACAATGTTATTATTACACCATGGTTCCAAACCAATGAGACCTATGTTGGGTACCTAATGTGTGGAATTGCAACATAATGGACATCTGTTCTTTCAAGGCACTAGGTTTATGGTTAGTTGTTGCAGCAGTAATACACACTACTAAACATGAGAATAGAAACATCGTACTTACCATTCTAGCCTGTGCTTTATTCCTGACCTCAAAGGGAAAAACAGTGAGTACTTCACCAGAAAGATTATTGATTGGAGCTGTGGAGATGGCTCAGTGGTTAAGAGCACGTGTTGCTCTTGCAGAGGATCTAGGTTCTTTTGTCGGCACCAACATAATGGTTCATGAATATCCATGATTGCAGTTTCAGGAAATGTGGTGCCTTCTTCTGACCCCCACAAGAACCAGGCACACAGATGGTACACAGACAATCAAGCAAATAAAACACTCATAAAAATAAAATAAATAAACCTAAAAATTTAACAGATAATTATTAACTGTGTTTTATAAATACATTAAATCAAGATGAGAAACAACTTTTGAGTTTTGGTTACTTTGACTTTATTATCATGGATAAGAATTAGATTTTTTTTTGTATCTTCAGGGATAATTGTGGTAGTGATGTCTTTATCTGTAAAGTCAGAAACAAGGCAAAAATGTCTGCTTTCACCATCTCTGTTCAGTATGTTACTTGGGTTCTAGCTGGTATAATGAGGGAAAATTAAAATGAAAAGAAGGAAGGAAGGAAGGAAGGAAGGGAGGAAGGGAGGAAGGAAGGAAGGAAGGAAGGAAGGAAAAAGAAAGGAGAAGGGGGAAAGAAGGAAAGAGAGGGAGGGAGAAAGGGTGGGAGGAAGGGAAGGAGGGAAGAAGGGAGGAAAGAAGGGAGGGAGGATAGAGAAAGAGAAGGATGGCAAAGGGAAGAGGGAAGAGATACCTGAATCTAAATGGGAAAGAAACTACTGAAATTCTTTTCATGCACAGATGGCTGTTGTCTACACCAAAAGTTCTTGAGAACTCAGGAATAAAACTATTAAGCCTAAGAAGTTATATCAATTTGCAGGATCAAAAATCATCATGTAAAAATGAATTCAATCTTTATACACCAACAGTGAAAAATGAAAATAAGAATGTAATTCAAAAAAAAAATTAGTAACAATGAGTAGGAATAATCTTCACAATTGTCATGTTTGTACAGTAGGAATTATAGTATGTCAGAGAGCAAAATGACACCTGTAAATATGTAGAGAGATACTTTGTGTCTCTGCATTAGAAGATGCACTATTGCGTCTACGGATTGATACCTGTGTTCAGAATCCTGGGTGAACTTCCTTAGAAACTACCTACCTTTTCTATTTAAACACAAAAATTTAAGGTGTGGTAGCTAATGCTCCTAATCCCGGTACTTGGGAGGCAAAGGCATGAAGATCAAGAGTTCAAAGCCATAAGACTCTATCTGCAAAAGAAGAAAATAAATAGTTTTCATGCCTCTTTTTTTTGTGCTTGGGAGGTTGACACAGGAAAATTAGGAGTTTAAGGCTGGTCTCTGTCACATATCATGTTTGGGGCCGTCTCAAATAGATGCCCCATCTCAAATAGACAATACTTATAATAGATTCAAACTTTTTTTGAAAAGAATAATGTCCCAGACCTTACATTACCTGACTACAGAACTTACTGTAACTGCATATTAATCAAGATAACCAGTCTCCATATATGAATAAGCATAAATTAAGGGAACAGGTAGAGAATTAAAAAGAACCACACACACTCTTATAACTTCTTTTTGGATAAAGCAAGAAAACAGCACAGTAAGTAATGATGAATTTTTAAACAAACAGGACAGAAATATCTGAAAACTCATACAGAGAGCAAACTTTTAACTTTATCTTGAAACATATGCAAAGATTAGAACTTTGAGGAAAGTATTCCTGATTTGAAGGATCAAAAATTAGTATAGGGAATTGTAGATGCAGCACAAAACATGAATTACTAAATGAGATTATGATAATCTTAATATAATTTTAAAATTTACTCAAAAGTACCATTAAAAAGATCAAATTGAATGAAAAGACAAAGAGAAAATAGCAACAGGTACCTGTATCCCACAAAGCACTTCTCTGCACGACATATGAAGAGCTTTTAGAGTAAAATAGAAAAGGAAAGACAGTCTAATGGGATATAGGCCAGATGTTCACACTGAGTATAGAAATGACCAACGAGCATGTGAAAAAAATGTTCGACATAGTCCAACCATCAGACAAATGCAAATTCAAGACGTCAAGATATGGTACCTCAGATCCACTCAAATGGGCAAAATTATAAATACTCTATCAAGTGGTCAAGGATGTGAAGCAACTAGAAGTCTCACAGGTTTATCCCAAAATACAAACTCCAGATTAAATGATAATGACTGCTTTGAATGCTCTTTTTAACACTGGATAATATTTAATCATTTTGGCAACACCCCAGAAAACTTATCAGTTTAATCATACAAAAACAGCACGGGATCTTTCAAGTTTGGGCTGTTATAAATGAGGTTGCAGCAAACATTTATGTTGGTTTTTCTGTGCACACACATTTCAATGTCTTTGGAGAGTAGCAACAAGTGTATTGGCCCGAATCCTAAGGGAAGGGGTTGTTTTCTTTGGTAAGAAACTGACAAACTGTTCTCCAGTGTGTTTTGCTTTTAATGGCCAGTACTTGCAATTCTTTTAGGAAGTCTGCCCTTGAGTGATTAAAGCCCCCTTTCTTGAAAGCACAGGAAACCAGAACAGCCTGAGAGGAAGTCCTTAGCTGGTGAGTGGCTGCTGCAGGAAAAGTGAAGTCCAGCACTCGTGTGCCGTTTACATGCCTCAGTTTCCCCGAAGGATACAGAGTAGGCTGGGGCTAAACTAGAAACCTCACACTTTTCTTTCTCCTCCTATCCGTGTCCTCACCTGGTACCCATGTCCTTACCTAGTTCTCCCAGGAGCACTGCATAGTAAGTCATGTACACTCCAACCTTGATTCCAGGGTCTGTTTAGAGAGGGGCGTCTGGGCTAACGTATGGCCATCTGCGTTCCTTATATGCTGTTATCAGAGAGGTCAAGAAAGTGGAAATTGTGATCCTTGCTAAATCTTGGGCTCTCCAGTGACCTTTCTCCTGCTTCCTGCTTGAAGGGTGGGCTCTTCCTAGGGCTGACTTGCAAGGAACATGTGGAACCACTTAGCTAGAAGTGAATGTCTCTATTCCCACTGAGAAAAGACCTACCACTGTTTCTAACTCACTCTGTCTGTAATCCTAGGGACACTAGTGCTCTTCCCACTACTTCACCGAACTCTTTTCACAGTCAAGAGCATTCAGTCTTCCTCACTACAGCCAGAATTGTTACGATTCCACTTTACTAGTGAGGAAACGGACGTTGAGACAGATAAAGGATCGGGACGTGGCAGGACTGCGATTTTCAGCTCAGATCACACATGCAGGACTCCACTGAGTAACTCTGACCTCTGCACTCTGTTATCTCTCCCGTTTTACCTACTACCCAGGGAACTCTGCAACCCTAGTCTGCTCCTGCTCTCATCCCCCACTGTGTGTGTCCAAATAGCATCAGAGAAAATATGCCTCCATTCAACACTAATATGGGCCCATACACTCAAGCTCTCGATTCGGGCAGAAATACTTGACTTTGCTTTGGAGCTTCTATATAGGGGAAATTATCTTTTTATTATTATAAGTTTATTGTACAAACTAATGATTTTCATTGTGGTTTTTACACACACATAATAGAATATACAGGTATCGCCTATCACCCCAACCCCTGACCCTCCTCCTACTTGCCCCCTTCCTGTTCTCTGATAATCCTCTTTCTACTTTTATGCCCTTGAAACGATTGTTTCTTTTAGCTTTTGAGATTATAATCTAATTACATTCTTTCCCCCTTTCTCTCCTCCCTCCAAATTCTCCCACAGGTTCTCTCTGCTCTCCTTCAAATTCATGGCTTCTTTGTCCATTAACTGTTTTATGTCTCTTCTAAAAAGCTTCTACAAGTGAAAGAAATCATGTGATAACCTTTATTTGTGAGTATATATTTTATTTTCTTACATATAAAAAGACTTCATCCTTTATGGTGACTGAGTAATACTCCACTCCACATTCATCCTATACTCCCGCCGCCCATGCATCTGTTGTTAGGGTACTTAAGCTGAGTCCATATCTTAGTGAGTGACAATAGGGCTGTAATAAATACATTTGTGCAGTTATTTCAGTGGTGCATTGATTTAGAGTCTTTCAAGTATATACCCGGCAGTGACAGAGCTGCTAGTCTATTTTTATTTTTCTCAGGAGAAAAGCTTGTCATTTTTAACAGCTAAGTAATACTCCATTGTGTAAATGCACCACATAATCTTTATTCTTCAGTTGAGGGACATCTAGGTTTCTTCCAGTTTCTGGCTGTTATGAATAAAACTGCTTTAAACATGGTTGACCAAGTGTCCTTGTGGTAGGATGGAGCATCCTTTGGGTATGTGCCCAAGAGCAGTATAGCTGGGTCTTAAGATAGCTCAAGCCCCAATTTTCTGAGTAACCACCATATTGATTTCCAAAATAGCTATACAGGTTTATGCTCTCAACAGCAATGGAGGAGTGTTCCTCTTGTTCTACAGGTATTAAGATGGACTCTCAGAGTCATTATGATATGTATTTCCCTATTGGCTAAGGGTGTTGAAATTTTTTAAAGTATTTGCCAGCAATTCGAGATTCCTCTGTTGAGACTTCTCTGTTTATGTCTGTATCCAGTTTTTAATTTGGTTATTTGGTTTGTTGATGTCTAGTTTCTTGAGTTCTTTATATGTCTTATATATAAGCTCTCTGTCAGATATGGACTTGCTAAAAATCTTTTCCCATTTTGTAGGCTGATGTCAATAGATTTCTCGGGTGGAGTGAGAGGTAGGTGGGGATGGGAACAGGAGGAAATAGGTGAGGGGAGCGGGAGGAGAGAATACTAGGAAAGACAACTGAAATCAGAGAGCATTTTGAGGGAAAGGAAGAAACTTAGTGCAATGGAAGCTCCCAGGATCCTATGGCAGTAACCTTAGAGAAAACTCATAATGGGGGCTATGGAACCTGAACTGGCCATCTTCTGTTACTAGGCAAGGCTTCCAGTGGAGGAACTGGGACACCAACCCAGCTACAAAACCTTTGACATACAATTTGTACCGCCTTCAAGATGTGCAGGTATAAAAATGGTGCAGAACTTGTGGGAGTGATCAAACAATGACTGGTCCAACTTGAGACCCCTGCCAAGAGAGGGAGCCCAGGCCTGACACTGTCTGAAGGGCCAGGAACCAGAGGCTTGATAGTCCAGAGGTCTAGGATAGAACTAAGCACATCTGGCAAGAAAAACAAAACAAAACAAAAACAGTCAATGAAATGATTTTCAATGGTACTCTGCTGTACTTGTAGACTGGAGCCTAGCATAGCCGCCGTCAGAAAGGCTTCATCTAGCAACTGATGGGAGCAGATGCAGAGACTCACAGTCAAACATTAGATGAAGTTCAGGGAATCCTGAGGAAAAGGGAAGGAAGAATTTTAGGAGCCAAAGGTATCAAGGATACAGCAAGAAAATGGCTCACAGAATCATCTAACCGGGGCTTATAGGGGCTCATGGACACTAAACCAATAATCGGGGGCCTGCATGAGACTGACCTAGACCATCTGCATATATGTTATGGTTTTGTAGCTTGGTGTCCTTGTGCATCACCTAACAGTGGGAACAAAGGCTGTTTCTGGATTCTTTTGCCTTCTTTTGGGACCCTTTTCCTCCTACTGGGTTGGCTCACCGAGTCTTGATATGAGGCTTTGTGTCTAGACTTATATCTTGATATGCCATGTTTAGTTAATATCCCTGAGAGACCTGCTCCTTTCTGAAGGGAAATGGAGGAGGGGTGCATCTGGGGAGAGGGGAAGTGGGCAAAGGGGCTGGGAAAAGAGGAGGGAGAGGAAACTGTGGTTGGGATGTAATATATGAGATAATAATTAAAAAGGAAAAAATAAGGCAGGAAGATGGGCTTGCAAAAGCACAAGCCAAAACACAGGTGTTTCTTCCTCCAAATTTCATCCAATCTAGCAAACATGGAATCTGGGCCCCAGTGACATAAAACTTTTTTGTGCACTTCCATCACGCTGCCTCTTAACTTTAACCACCCAAATTTCCAATATGATTCGCTGACAATGGAGCAAGCATGTTGCTTGTCTTTGCTGAGATGTTATCAATGAAGAGGGTGCTTGCTCAACTGTGGTGTGTATTTGTTTTTCACTGGGAGCTCAGTGTGACTTTTGCAAACTGTGCTGCTTGGCCATGGATGTTTGAAAAGGTAGGAAAGGCTCTGTGAGTCCAAAGTTACTATTGTCTTCTTCTTCTTTGTACAGTTGACCTCCCATTATATGCCTATCCCTCTTAGATAGGACATTGGTAGACAAGGAGACTACTAAGGCAGATAGGTGATCATAGAGGGCATGAGTCTTCTTTCAGGCTGGAGTTCGTCTTCTCACATCAACACTGTCAATGATTTTCCTGCAGGGTTTTAGTCAGGAAGATCCCAAGATATACTCAGCTGCTTTTTGTGTGCCGGCTTTTCCTTATGTGTCATTTGTCCCATCTATCATTCGAAGTGGCTACGGAGTCCTAGCAACGGGTGGCATTAGTGTAGCGGTCAGATGCAGCATTGAGTGAAAAAGGGAAGATGTTCTCTGTCCTAGAGCCTGCATTCTAGTGGAAGCCACACCCGATCCTCCTTCTCTTCCTCCAGTCCCGGCCTCGCTCTAATTTTGTGGTTTTGTGCTTAACTTTATTTCAAAATTGGAGTTCATTTCTTTCTCTGTCTCTGTGAGTGCCGTGTGTGCATGCTTGGGGTGAGTACACATGAGTGTGCAGGCATGCACATGCGGAGCTCAGAGGAGGATGGTGGATGCCCTGCTCTAACCGTTTTCTACACTATTCCCTTTAGATATAGTCTCTTATTGAGCCGAGATCTACGCTATTGGCCAGCACATCCCAGTGATCTTGTCTCTGCCCTCCACACCCTAGCCAGAACTGGGGATACAGGTATTTGAGACCACACCCAGCTTGTTATGTTGCTGCTAGGATCTGAACTCAGGTCGTCATTATGTGTAGCAAGTTTTCTTACTCTTCAATCCTTTAAATATTTGTATTCTAAGAGAGAGTCCATTTAGCAAAACAAAAGACACTGCAACCTAGAAGGTACTCAAATTTGAGAAAGCCCAATAAAGAAATAAGACAGCTCGAATACAGATCCATACTTTAGATAAAAATGTTTTGACTCCAAAAAGACTTCATTTTGTTGGATGTTACATAGATATTTTTCTTGCTTAATCTAAGGCAGGAGCAATGCTGAGACACCACTTTATTTATGAGTTATTTGTCAGGGAGGTCCCAGAGACCCCCCCAAAAAAACAATTCAAGCTCTTTGTAGTCCTCCTGGTTGCACACCATAACTAGAGGATCTCATTGCTGATGATAGCTCACATTATGGTTGCAAGATACAGAGAAAAGAAGCCAGAACTGAGCTGGAAATAGCCTCCCTGCTTCCTAGCTTTTGTAATGCTAGAAGGTGCTATACAAGCTGCTAAGAGGGGTTTATGAACCCCATGAACTTCAGTATCAAGTTGTCATGCAATGTGTGCCAAGCTGTGCAAGTATGACACAACCGTTCTGAGAGTAAGCGCTAGGTGGATTTGAGGCCTACTCCAGGGATGGAAATCATATATGGCCCTGTAAAGTCAGCCCAAAGCATCTGGTTAGGGGAAGAGCTAGCTTTTGAGAGCACTCATTGTTTTTCCAATAGATCTTGGTTTGATCCCCAGTAACCACATGGTGATTTCACACACACACACACACACACACACACACACACACACACACACACACACACAACTGTCTATGAAGACAAAACAAGCATACACATAAAATAAAACAATTTGAAAGAAATAACTATGTGACAGGGAGGTCGTAGGTCATAGTGGGGAACTTACTACTGTTGTTTATTTAAACTGACACAGCATCAAACTGCTGTTGGAGGAGGCTTCTTGATGGTTCCTGGCCGCCCGGCTAGCTTAGACCCGAAATAATCACACAGAAGCTGTATTAATTAAGTCACTGCTTGGCCCGTTAGCTCTAGCTTCTTATTGGCTAACTCCTACATCTTAATTTAATCCATCTCCATTAATTTGTATATTGCCACATGACAGTGGCTTAGTTTCGGCACGTCTGACTCTGGCAGTGGTTCCATGGATTCTCCTCTGACTCCACCCTTCTTTCTCCCAGCATTCAGTTTAGTCTTTCCCACCTACCTAAGTTCTACCCTACCAGGCCAAGGCAGTTTCTTTATTCATTAACCACTAAAAGGAACACATAGACAGAAAGACCTCCCACACCAAACTGCTGTCTAAAATATCTGTGTTTATATCTCAACCTTAATCAGAGAAGCTTTTCTTTGTAGCGAATGGTAGTGAATGCCACCTCAGCTGCCCTAGATGCTGAGGATAACTGATGCCTGAGAACCCAGTCCTAAACAAGACATTCACAACATCCCATCTAACACTTAAGGAATATTGCAGAAGAGGGAACAGACAGAATGTACGATCTGGAAGATAATGCAAAACGTCATCTCCAGGGTAAGACATGAGAACCACAATTAAAAACTCACAGCAGCTATGGATGCTTGCAATGGAAAGGCACAAAACAGGCCTGCCAACAGTTAGGCATGAATGAAGGGGCCTCAGGGAGCCCTACCCTTCACTGCTAGACTGTTGAACACTGATAGATTCAGCAAGTAGGGAGCAATTTACCTTCATCTGGGCACCCACGGATGACCTGCCTCTACAGGTTCCTGTAGGTTGTTCCAATTGACTAGTTATACAGTTGGCCTTGTTTAAGCTAGAAGCTACATCACAAAATCAAAACAAATATTACAGATCTGGAAAAAGGACTAGTGATAAGGATGGGAGGGGCTAAAAACAGTAGGAGGGAAATAAAATAAGTTATGAAGAGAGAGATTAATCAGAACACATTGTATACATGTATGAAATTGCAAAATTAAGAAAATCCAGCTGGGGCTGGACATGTAGTTCAGTTGCTACCAAACATATTGTTAACTTGCACAAAGCCCTGGGTTTAATACCTAGAAGAGCATAATTAATTAGGGTGTGGTGGTTCACCTATAATCTCTGTACTCAGGAGGCAGAGGCAAAAGGCTCAGATATCAAAAGTGATATTCAGCTATATAGCAAGTTAAGTTTGAGGCCAGCCTGTACCTCATAAGACTCAGTCTCAAAATAAAAAAAAATGCAGCAAGGCCCTAAATAAATTAAAAACTTGTCTTTTCCAATGAATTAGAAGGGGTTGGTTATAACAAAATCACCTTCTTTTGTCGCTGCTGAAGAAACTAGGTTTTAGGATTACCTCACTGTATATCCAGGGAGATGGGATATCAGAAACAGACAAGTGGAACAGAGGTGGAGGTGGGTGTGGCAAAGCAGGGATTTGAGTCTAAGTCTTGACTCAAAAGCCCAGATATTTTGTTCCCACTAGGATAGAGCATGTTGTGTTTCTGTTCCTTTTGCTGCCACTAACAAAAGCAGTATTTTAGACACTTTGTTCATGCCTTAGCTAAAGTAAGGGCAGAAGGATTCCCAGCTATGCTGCCCCCTCAGTTCCTTGACCTGAGGGACGTTCCCGGGATGGAGCATGCTAAGAAGACAGCTCAGCCTCTTGCCAGACTCCAGAGATTGAATTTCAGTCTCCTATGAATCAAAGGGTAGCAATTAATTCTTTCTGTCCTTTGAAAATGTACCATGGTCCCCACAGAGGCAATCCAGGTTTGCCAATAGCACAGTGAGACTGTTTAGTGTAATGGGCCTGACAGAAATGAAGATATTCTAAAGAGAAACTCAGGCCTCTGAATATGACTATCATAATACGGAAAACAATGGATCCCAAAGAAAGGGAATTTCCTATGAATCTCAGGCTGGAAGAAGGAAAAGTCCCCAGCCAAGAGGGAAACTTGTCTTCTAGAATGAGATTTCACATGTTTCTAACAACTCCTCAGACCACCTTAGAGAATGCACCTGAAGCCCAGACAGGATAGGTAGATAGGTCACTAGCTGCTGGGACCACACCTTATCTTGACTGGGACTGTTTAGAGGTATATATCTGTGGTCCTCTATTTAAACTTTAATTTCACTTTGAAACCCTAAAGATGGATTTGGCAGTGAGGGGTGGAAGGCTTGTTGAATCCCTTGGTGCCTTTTCTCAACGCGGCCACATTGAATAAATCTCCTTTCCTGATTTTCTTCTCTAATTTGGTCCCTTTGGTGAGGCTAGAACTAACTTGGGACATAGGTTGTGACCCCCCCCCCCCCGGATTTGATAACATTAGGACAAGAAATTTAGGGGATCACAGTGTGCTGCTGAAGGAGCCAACTCAACACTTCAGCTTATATGCTCCAGGCATAGCGGATTTCGTCTTATTTGTCCATCCCCGCCCCAGCTCTGGTTTCCTCAAATACCCATCTCCGAGTCAGTGCACAGCAGAAACAGCAAGTCGGGGATGCCCTCAATTGGCAGAACACAGGCAAGTCTTTGAGAGCACATGCAGCGGAATCCAGCAGATGGTGATGTTTCCAAACAAGGTGATGTGGAGCATGACTTTGAGCTGCCTGGGAGGTCTGTAGTGTTTACTGATGCTAAACTCAAGAAAGGCTTCAGATATTGCTCAAGAGTCAAAGGGCACCTCTGCACGCCATGAAGATTCCTGGGCCATGCAAAAGAAAAGAACAATGTGAGGCAGGCTCTTCGGAGCCAAGAATCATTCATTTCCTACACCAGAAACCCTTTGGCCTGCTGAGGACTCAACCCCTGCTCCCTGAGGGCCCCTGGCCCTTTATGGCTCTGAAAATGAGATACATGACTAATGTGAGGGGTTGATGTCAGAGATTTGAGCCTGAAAGTAAGTCCTAATGTCTGACGGGAGATCAGTCCAGATGAGGCCCCATGTCCTACATGATCTGTATCAGTGGCTGGCAAACTTTCAGGAAGGGCAGGCCACAGCTTTATTTAGCCCCTCTAATTTAAGGTTGTCCGTGCCAGGAATACACTGAGCAGTTGAGGTCTCTTAACTCAGTCCTTCACAGAACATAGCAAATATGAATTCTTAAGTATTCAAGGACCTTTGAAAATTGAGATGCAAAAGTAATTTGGCCACTTCTACAGGATTCTTGCTTGAGTTTTCTTGCCAGAACGTCACCCACGGTGCCTTAACCTGCCTTGACACAATGGAGTCTGCGGTGGGCAGTTTTCCTCTGGTCAGTGCTGCTCTGCCCTGCAATTTCCCAGGGGATTAGAAGATTTGTCTCCAAACGCCAAGCCCGTGGTATTTTCCTGTCCCCGGCCCTCCAAGCCCTGCTTTATCAGTTGACAAGCACAGGCTGTCCTTCCCTGTAGGCAGCTGCAGCGTCTCCAAGGAATGCTGTCCAACAGGCTGAGCATCTGAGCCCCGCCAAAGACCACCGGAACACCTGGGCTTTCCCACCTTTCTCCCATTTGTCCAGCACTCTTCCCCAGGCAAGTTCACTCAATCCCCAGGCCTCAGTATAAGTGCCACTGCTGTTCCATTGTTTAGCCTGACTCCCCGAACTAGGATAGATATTCTTCTTTGTGTTCCTAATAGGTCTGTCTTCCCCAGTAGACTATAGCGTGATGAGGGCAGAGCTCTACTTTGCTTCCCAGGAGGTAATACAATTTATGAGTCAACGTTTTGTTACTAACGGGCACTGATATGTGCCATTTATTGTTCTACCAGTTTATATGAATGAATTCATCCATTTTTCACAACCTATGGTGTAGCTCTTGAGAATCGAGGTGAGACTTCAGCTTTAAGAGAACGCAGGGAGCTCTGGCCAATAAGCAGAGAGCTTAGGAGGCAGAGGCAAGGCCTATGGATGCTAGTACATGGCTAGTGAGTCTTACATACTGAGTTCAAGGGAAGCTTGCGTTATAGAGTCAGACTCTGTCTCAAAAACCAACAAATAGGTAAATAAATAAAACAAGAAAAGAAAATGAAACCACTACAAGAGGAGATAAAACAGGAAGGGCTGAACTATATGGGATTACTGTGAGCTGAGGCTAACTAGGCTCACCGCCAGCCGAAAACCCCCAGACAACAGAACTTCACTTCTGTTTCAACTTCAATAATTCTTAAAAACAAAGAAGGTACACTGACACTTTATAATGACTGGGACAGTGGACAAAGATGTACATTGAGAGGCGAGAAATAAATGACTTTGGCCAGGAAAGAAGCCTAGATCCACAGGAAAGAAAACCAAAACAAAACTCTATCATCGAGGTGGTAACCAAATGTCTGCATGCTACAGATCGACCTCTTTCTTTGTTTTTCTCAATGAACCGTGTTTTAGCATTTTTTATTTATGGGTGAGAGTGTGCGTGTGGAGTTCAGAAGAGGATTTCCAGGAGCTTGTGAGCTGCTTGACCCGGGTGCTGGGAACCTAACTCCTACCCTCTGCAAAAGCAGCGATTACTTTTAGCTGCTGAGAACCTTTGTAGCCAACTCCCCTATTCTTTTCGTTGTGATGGTTTTTGCCATGTACACTGTTCATTTTCAAATTTCCCTTTGTAGTCAAAGATGATATTTCGTGTTCCAGCTACAGTTTCCTTTTCTGACCATCAGGAATAAGGGAAGAACTGCATGCCCCTTTACCTTTAAGAATGTTTCCCTGAAGTGATATGCATCAACTTTTGCTTATATTCTAATTGGTCAGAGCTCCCCCCCAGGTGATGCTAGAAAATACAGGCAATTTAAGGTGATCATGTGCCTAGCTTTAAGACATCAGTTATTAGTAAGGAAGATGGGGAAGTGCTGGTTTAACAACACATGCCCCCAGCTATAATCATGGACCTTCCCCAAAAGTCCAAATGAGTTAAAGGCATATTTGGTTAAGAGATCAAGAAAAACTCCATAGGGAAGTAGATCATCAAAACAGACTTGGAAGCTTGGCAATTATTTTGCTGTGGCACATAGAGCTTATTATTATTTTCCTTTAGATTGGGGTCTTTTGTTTGTTTGTTTGTTTGTTTGGAGTTTTTAAAACAGTGCCTCTTCACTCTTATTCCTTGGCTTAAAAAAAAGTAAAAATTTTTTTAAAAAATTTAAAAAAGGAAAAAAAAGCAGTGAGTTCGAGGACAGCCTGGTCTACAAGACCTAGTACCAGGACAGGTAGGGCTGTTATACAGAGAAACTCTGTCTCAAAAAACAAAAACAAAACAAAACAAAACAAAAAAAAGAACCAGTGCCTCATTACATAGCTCATGAAGGCCTAGAACCCTTAATCCTTCTGCCTCAGTTTCTTTCTCTTTTTCCTTTTTTTGTTTTTTGTTTTTCAAGACAGGGTTTCTCTGTAGCTTTGGAATCTGTCCTGGAACTCACTCTAGTAGGTTGGCCTTGAACTTACAGAGATCTGCCTGTCTCAGTCTCTTTAGTACTGGTGATTATGGTATGTAATACAACACCCTGCCAAAAAGAGCATTTTAGATAGAGGGAAAATCAGGAAAGGAGGCATGGAGATCGAAATGAGAAGAATGCTGCCATCTTGGGGTTTCTGTAGAGATGATAAAACACCTCAGCCAACAGCAACTTGCAGAGTGTTAGGACTCAAAGAAATGCTTACGACCACGCATAGAGGAGGTGATTTATTTCATATTACAGCTCTCAGGTCACAATATATTATCAAAGATCAGGGCAGGAACTCAAGGCAGGAACTCGGAAGCAGGAACTGAAGCAGAGACCATGGAGGATCGCTGCTTACACTGGCTTACTCCCCTGCTTTCTTATATACCCAAGGCCACCTACCCAGGGATGGCACAAGCCACATTGGGCTGGGCCCTGCCACATCAATTATCAATTAAGAAAATGCCTCACAGGCTTGCCTGCAAGCCAGTTTTATGGAGGCATTTTCTCAAATGAAACACCTTCTTCTCTCAGATGACTCTAGTTTGTTTCAAGTTGGCAAAGAAAATCCCATACAGCACAAATGCTATGATTTTAATAAAAACGATACCTTAGGCTCATATGGAGTGGTACTATTAGTGGGATCTTGTTAGCGTAGGTGTGGTCTTGTTGGAGGAAACATGTCACTGGGAGGTGGGATTTGAGGTTTCAAATGCTCAACCCAGGCCCAGGGTCGTTCTTTATTCCTGCTGCCTACAGATTCAGATGTAGAACTCTCGGGGTCTTTCTCTAGAACCATGTCTCTGCCTGCATGCTGCCATGATGCCAGTGGACTAAATCTCTGAACCTGTAAGTCAGCCCCAAGTAAGTGTTTTCTTAATTATCAGAGTTGCCATGGTCATGGTGTCTCTTCAAAGCAATAGAAACCCTAACTCAGACAAATGTGTTGCCTTATTGGGATCTTGGGTACCAGTTGGTGATCAGTAAGTAGCAAGAGAGGCAATAATGATAGGTTGGAGCCATTTGGAGAAAAGACATAAATGTCAGAGAAGTGTTTATATTGAATTTGCTGGTGCCGTGGGAGGAACTGAAGGCTTTGGGGAGAGCACGGTGACTGTCACTATAGTAACAACTTACCTTAGCAGGGGAAGTGTGAGAATACAGTGAGGCTATTGACTGCTCAAGTGACACAATCAGCCCAGATAAAAGGGGGGGGGCGTAGAGTTGAAAGGGAGGCAGGGGGGTCAGTTTGAGGTTTCTTGAGCTTTAGGAGCCATTGGGATGTCTACATGAAGATGTGTGTACAAAGACACACTGGAGAACAAGGAGCCCAGGGCAAAATGCTATACCACTCATACATATTTGAAAGTGTCATTACTGAAGCAGCAGTAGAAGCATTCAAAGCAGTGGTTCTCAGCCTTCCTAGTGCCTTTAACCCTTTAACATGTTCTTCATGTTGTGACAACCCTCAACCGTAAAATTCTTTTGTTACTACTTCATAGCTGTAACTTCGCTACTGTTGTGAATTTTGATGTAAATACCTATGTTTTCCGACGGTTTTAGGCGATTCCTGCGAAAGGATCATTTGACTCCCAAAGTAGTCACGACCCACAGGCTGAGAAGTACTGCTTTAAAAGAATGTGGTTGCAGGGGAGAATCTATAAAGGCAAAGGAAAATGGGCATGGCGTTCTGAACGGGTGACTTTCAAGCACGGAGGGAAGGAAGGTCAATGTCAATGACTTTAAAGAGGATGAAACGAAGAAAGATCCTTGAGGAAAACTGGTAAGAAGGGTTGAGTCAGCACGGGATAGGGTGTTGTGGGAAGTGTAAGGGAAAGGCAGTCAAGGCAAGGGGAAGGAGAAAATTCCAGATCACAAGGAAAAGGTAGGGGTGGATGACAAAGAAGTTGAGATGGTTTTTTGTAGGGCATCCTTTGAGTACCTGGTGTGGGCATGGCGTGGCTTCTGACTCACATTCTGAAAAGCAGAGATGGCAAGACCAGAAGGAGCACAGGATGGTTCATTTTTATTATCAACTTAAGTGAATTTAGACTCTCCATGGAAACACGCTGCTATGAATGTTCAAGGATGTTTCCAGAAAGAATTAACTGAGGTAGGAAGATGCTCCTAACATATGGGCTGGGGTCCCAGAGGGAATAAAACAGAGAAAACCAGCTGAGTGCAAACACTGATCTCTCTTTTTTGATTGGATGGTCAACACTTAGACCATCACGCCTTCTCCACCGTGATGATGTGAGTCAACGTCAACCCTTGCTTCCTGCAGTTGCTTTCCTTAAATATTTGAGCACAGCAAGGGGAAAAGGAACTACTATGAGACTATATTAAGGACAAAATCTATGACCACACAGGAAAACCCAACCACTTCTGCCCTTGACTACTTTTAACCAAAGGATCAGCCACCCTTAGACCCAACAGGAAATTAGATAACAGGACTTGGTAAAGCTCCCTCTAATCCCATTTGCCGATACAGCAACTGTTTCTGAAGATTCAAAGTATGACTCTAATGAACAGATGATCAGTCTTTGAGAAGACACAATACCACACTGATAGCGAACAATGTCTATTACAGAAAAGATACAAAATTTCAGGTGCCTACTAAGCCTTGGAACTAGAAAGTAGAACCCTGTTCACTAACTTCTATTTCCCCCACTTTAAGCAGGCTACCATTTTGAAAAATTTGCTTGGCATATATTTATTGTACATGATGTTCACCTTCATTTTCATAAAGTACATGGTATGCATTGAACCTGCTCCTCTCATAGTTCCTTCCCCTCATTTTTATACCCAAATTAGTTAGTCCTTTTTTGTGTCCCTAGATGCTTCCTTTTCTATTTTGCCACATACACACTTAAGATTTTACATACTTTTATAAAATCTAGGTACCAAAAATGGGAGAAAACACGTGATACTTACCACTTTGTTTGGTTTTGCTTTGTTTTTGGCAGAAGTTCTCATGCATTCCAAGCTGGCCTCCAACAGGATGACCTTGAACGTCAGATCCCCTGGCCTCCACTTCCTGCATGCTTAGATTATAGGTGCTCTCAGTTTAACATGGTGCTGATGGGAGCCCAGATCTTTCTGCATGCTAGGCGGACACTCAATCAACTGCAGCATAAGCCCTGCTCAAAGGGATGCAATTATTTCTTCAAGATTTATTCTTTTATTTTTATTATGTAATCATGTACATGTACATGGAAGTGCACATAAGAACAGTCCCATTGGAAGCCAGAAGCATGGAATCACCTGGCACTTGAGCTGTGGGTCTCCTGACCTGAGGTCCGGGACCCATACTGAGTCCTATGCAAAAGCAGTATGTGTTCTTCATCATTGATGCTTATCTCCAACCCCATGAAATTCTTTATTATTTTTTTATTTTTAAGGCAGGTTCTCAAGTAGCCCAAGTTGGTCTTGACTTTTCTATGTAACAGAGGCTGTCTATGACCTTCTCATCCTCTTGTTTCCACTTCCCCAGAGCTGCAATTTCAGGTTCGCATGAGCATGCTTAGTTTGTGTGGTGTTAGGGACCCAATCCAGGCTTTTGCAAACGGCAAGAAAGCACCCTACCAAATAGTCTCCATTCCCAGCTCCTGACTACCATTTTGACTTACTGTAAGTCTCCTTCTGGCTAGACCTCAGATATCAAGCACGTTGTCAAGGATTGTCAGAAATTAGTTTAGTATATATTCATATATATTTAGTATGCATTGACATACAGATGGTGAAAAATTGAAGTGTGGCATGGTAGTGAGGGATTATGGAATAAAGGAAAGGCCCAGCAAGACCCTGGGAGACATGAAAGCAGATTGCTGGAGTTTTGTTTTATTGGGGGTGGGTGGCATTATTTTGGGTTTTTTCCTTAGCTAGGGTGTGGTAGTTTAAATGTCATTGGCCCCCATAATCTCATAGAGAGTGTCACTATTACAAAGTGTGGCTTTGTTGGAGTGGGTACGGCCTTGTTGGAGGAAGTGTGCTATCGATGGGGTAGACTTGAGCTTTCTTATGCTCAGTATACTGCCCAGCATCTCAGTCAACTTCCTGTTGCCTACAAGTTGTAGGCCTTTCAGCAACTACTCCAGCACCATGTCGGCCTGCATGCCACGATGCTCTCCTCCATGATGATAATGGACTGAACTTCTGAAACTGGAAGCAAACTCCCTCAATTAAATGTTTTCCTTATAAGAAAACATTTGCCGTGGGCATGGTGTCTCTTCACAGCAATAGAAACCCCAACTAAGACATAGGGTCTCACTCTTTAGTTCCAGCTGGCCTGGAACATACTATGTATCCCATGTTGCCCTCAAACTCATAGTGATCCTCCTGCCTCAGCCTTCTAAAGTGCTACCATCATGGGTGTGAGCTGACATGCCCAGCAAACACACAGATTTTAAATCATGGGCAGAAATAAGGAAAGAGAAATGGGAAAATCCCATCTTGAAGTTGTAGAAGGTTGTGTAGAAGGTGACTAGCAAGGAAGCATGGTTTAGATATTGCAGAGACCTGTCTTAGGTAATCACTTGACCTCAGAAAATGGGGCCCTGACTCTAGCTCTGCAACAGGCTGGCCATTATCACTGTTCTACCCCCAACACACTTTCACATTTCTTTTCAAGCTGAAACTTGATTTTGAAGCAACCCTTATTCGTAACGTTCCAAAGGTTTTACATATTTATGAAGGAAAATCGCACTGTGTGGAAATCTTTAGAATGTTAGAGATGCCAGTTTCTAGCTTTAAACTCTTTATTCCTGAAAAGCTCATTTCCTAAGCAAGATATGACTATGCTCCTATCAGAATATCTAAAATCCAAACCACTGTTGACCCCACGTGTTGAAAAGAGTGTGGATCAACATTCAAATCTGGCAGAAATGCAAAATACTAGTTACTTTGAGAGAACAGCAGGTTCCACACAGCTGAACAGGCTCTTACCACACAATCCTGCTATTATGCTGTTTGTCGTTTACTCCAGTGAGTTAAAACTTTTTATCTCACATAAAAACACCCAAACAAATGCTTGCAGACTCTTTATTCCAAAATTCAGAAGCAATCAAATTGTCCTTCAATAGATAGCAATAAACCTTGGCACACTGTAGAATACTCTTTAACCATGAGACGCAGGAGAATATAACTCCACAAGAAGACATGAATACCTTGCATGAATATTGGGAATCCAAAATAGCCACAGACTAAGCCAACTTTGTAGTACTTTAGAAAAGGAAAAAAAATACAGAGGCAATAAATGATAAGTGGTTATCAGGGATCCCGAGAGAGGGGAGGGAAGATGAATGGGTAAAGCACAAGGATTTTTCCATGCAATAAATCTATTCTTAATGATACTGCAGTAGGGGATACATGGCACTGTGCGGGAAACCTCATAGATCTGTCTAACACTAAGTAAACACTAATGCCAACTAAGGACTGGTTAGTAATAATGTATAAATATTGATTCACCAGTTGTAAAGCATGTGCCATACTAATGCATCATGTTAATAATAGGGCAATCAGGCTGAAGGGATGACTCAGCTTATAGAGTGAAGATCTGAGTTCAAATTTCCAGTGCACAACATAGTGCTAGGATTTCAAGTGCATTATGTTTTGTGGGGGTGGGGTGGAGTAATGGTTGGGATTTTCGGGCTTCTAATTTAATTCCAAGTTCATTGAGAGAATCTACCCAAGGGCATAAGGCCTCCATGTGTGCACACATTTACACACATATCCGTGCATAACACACACACACATACACACACACATACACACACAGAGACACACGTACATACATAGGAAACTGTTAGCAATAAGATGCTATCAGAGCAATACTGTGATTTTATAGGCTTTTTGCATTCAGGTTTTCTCCAAACCTTAAGCTGCTGTAAAAATAAAATCTATTCACAAGAATGAAATAGATCCCCCATTTCATTTTCCCTCTAATTATTTTGTGGTTGGTGCTATTTATTATCTCTGGAAGAGTTCTACCTAGGCTGACAATCTAGTTTTGATTTTCTGGGAAAAAATCAAAGATATCAATTTTGATTTCCAGTTCAGGTTTTAAGAACTACAGTCTCAAGTAGTTTAAATCACTCAAAGAACAATAATCCCTTAAACTCTTCAGAGCATCACCAACACTTTCGTCACTTCTCGGCTTGCCACTTCTACCCAGTGACCAGATGTATGTGCCTGAAGGAGATCTCCACAGTAGTCATCTTTGTGACATTCTATTCTAATGGTGGGACATAGAAAAATGTCACCGTTTTGTACTTGGTAACTGTAGAAAATTCCTAGCATGGACTATATGAAATGATAGTAGTATAGACATGCTCCCAGAGCCTTTGTTCCAGCATCCTCCTTGGGTACCCAATCAAATCTATGAATCATGAGTCCCTTGTGTCAAACAGCCTAGTTCTCATGTATAACCTGTGGGTATCCATATACCTCAGATCATCTGTATGTGTTTTCAGCTGCAATGATAAAGCCCCATAGCCAAGGCAACTTACGGAAGAAATGCTTATTTTGGCTCTGGGTTTCAAAGGGATAATAGTCAATCACAGAAGGGAAGCATGGTAGCAAGAATGTATGGCAAGTAGTGCAGGAAGCTGAGAAATCATGTGTCGGTCACAGGGACAAAGCAAAGAGAGTTAACTTAAAGAAGGGAAGAGCTTTAAACTCTAGTTGTTGGCAATAGTTTTTGTCCTGCCTGGTCCACGGTTGTTCAGTCCCAGGGAAATACACAGAGGCCTACATTAATTATAAACTGGTTGGCCTATTAGTTCAGGCTTCTTGTTAACTCTTTCTTACACCTTAAATTAGACCATAATTCTTGTCTGTGTTAGCCACGTGGTTTGATACCTTTTATCAGCAAGGCATTCTCATCTTCCTCTGCGTCTGAGTGATGACTGTAAAGTGACCCTTTCCTCTTCACAGATTTCTCCTGTTCTCATCTCCCACCCCCCTCTACTTCCTGCCTGGTCACCCTGCTTATACTTCCTGCCTGGCAACTGGCCAATCAGCATTTTAGTAAAACAACACAATATAAGTGACAGGGTACAAGATCATGTCCCACAGCATCTAGTGACATACTTCCTCCAATAAGACCATATCTGAAGGTTTTCCAACAGCACCAAACAGCACCATCAGCTAGAGACCTTTTGATCAATCACACAAACCTATGGGGAACATTTCTCATTCAAACCACCAGACAAATCATCTCTAGGTGATTTCTAATTCACAAACAATGTAAATGCATTTTAAATAAACTCATGCTGCACCACTTAGGCAATAACTATAATAGAAAATGTCCATCCCCATTCAGTACAGATACAATTAATTTTGTGAGATGTTCAATGTATGGTAGATTGAAATTGTGGATGTGGTACCTGTGGGTACAGAAGAATTGTATCACAACACGGGTGGCTTAAAACAGCACACATTTACAGACTGAATGGATTCCTTCATTGCCTCTATCCAGCTTCTGCTGGTGGCTGCTAATGTTTAGTCATCCTTGGCTTGAAGGCCCTGCATCGTTCTAGTCTTGGTTTGTACATTGTAGTCCCCCTTTCTCCATGTCTCTTTCTGCTTCTTACAAGGATACCATCACTTTGGCTTTATGGGACCACTCTGATGGAGGTTCTTCTGTCTATGTGTTGCTTTCATTGGTTGAATAAAGAGACTGCCTTGGCCTTTTGATAGGGCAGCCCTTAGGTGGGTGGAGTAGACAGAACAGAATACTGGAAAGAAGGGCAGTGAGGCAGATGCCATGAATCTCTGGCCTGAGAAGGATGTAGGTTAGAGTCTTGCCAGTAAGCCACAGTCGTGTGGTGATACACAGATTTAATAGAAATGGATTAATCAAGATGTGAGAGTTAGCCAATAAGAGGTTAAAGCTAATGGGCCAGACAGTAATTTAATTAATGCAATTTCTTTGTAGTTACTCAGGGGTTAAGTTAGCCAGGCAGCTGGGACCAAACAAGGGCCCTCGCGTTCCTACTACACCATTCTATTAGAATTCCAAGAATCTTTTTCCATCTATAACAAATGCATTTTCAAATAAAATCATATTCTGAAAGACTTGGGGCGTAGGCCTCCAATATATCTCTGGGGGGGGGGGGCGGGGGCGGACACAATACAGCAAACAAATGGAATAATGACTTCACATGGGCAATTTAGACCTTCAGTCTGAAGCAGGGCCACTTTACCAGTGACATCTCCACAGAGAAACCAAGATTTTTGAAACAAGAAAACATTTGCTCATCAAAGTCTGAAAGGTTTGAAATACATAGTTATGGAAGAATAGATTTAGATTGCTGAAACCTCATTTGGAACCTCAGTGGTGTCATGTTTTGTTTTGCCATGTCCCCGGGGAACCCTCAGAAAGGCACTCAGTGAGAGCTGAGGGTACTGCTCAGTGACAGAGCACTTGCCCAGCATGTGGGATGCTGCCGGATCAATACCCAGTGCCACAGAAAAGGCTCTCAGCTGCCTCTGTAATCCATGTAGTCTACTACGTTTTAAGCCCTTGACAGGGCTAGGCAATAAAACTTCTGCCCTTCCTTGATTTTGGAAAGCATCTGAGCTACTTTCTCCAGCACCCTATGACCATCCTTTAAGCACTGGAGATTTCTGCAGGATGTGGGTGATCCCATTTGTTCTCACGGATTCCACTATAGGCTAATGATTTCCAAGTCTGTCTACAACTTTGACTCTTTCCTGAACTCCACAGCCAGTATCTGATTATCGACTGGAAGTTCTACCAGGGTGAGGCATGTGGGCATCTCAAATGTAACCTGTCTAAACGAATATCGCTTACGCCCAGCTCAATGAAAGCACCATCTGCCAGAAGTGTCTGTGCTTTTTACCCTTTGCGTCCAGCCCACAGCTCTGCCTCTTACCTGGTCTTGTCTCTTGATAATCTCTAGCCTAGATAGAGCCCTTGTTGTACTATGAACTTTTAAAATCATTCCATGTGGTCTACTTCCCATCCTATACTATTCCCCAAAGGCACCTAGAAGGAAAATATCACCCCATAGGAAAATGGCTGTTTCAATGGCTCTTTATTGCCTCATGGAAAAATTCACATTTCCCAATGAATGGGGAGTCTTGAATTTTCAACTTCCGTCTTCCAGAATTTTCTACCCATTACAGTATCAGAGTACTTAGATGGTTTTAGTGTTGACTATGGGGGCGCTATTTGCATAACCTTCTCTTGCTACCTGGAGTACTTCCCCCTATACCTTCTCTCCAAAAGCCTCTCTCCTCAACGATTCCAAAGGCCCAGTCATGACCTCCTCTCTGAAGGTCAGATGAGAGAGATGCTCCTCGATAACAGTTCACACCCGGGGGATGCGCCAACATCTCACTCACTGCCAAGAGCTGCAGAGCAAAGGCAACTTCTGTGGTCATGGTCTTGTCCGGATGCATGCTAGTTCTGAGAGATGCTGCAGGGCTGCCAAGTTCTCAGGCTGGCTCTCCCTGTTGGCAGTCCTCCAGGTTCTCCTGCTTTGGGTGCCAGCACTGAAAAGGATTCTGCTGAGGATCCGGGTCCTGTCTCAAGGCCAGACTCTAAAGCAGGTGGGTGGACAGGACAGTTCTCATCACTATTGGCTCCTGGCAGAGTTCTCAGTCTCTGCTCCATACATGTAGCCCGCTCTCTCACTCTCCCCTTCTTCTCCTCACCTCCCTCCTCCTTTTCATCCCTCTCCTCCTCCCTCTTCCGTTTATGCAATTAACCAATATTTTTTGGACTGAAAACTATATGCCAGGTACTCTATTAAATGCTAAGTATTCACCAATGTACAAAACAAGCACAGAAAGACAATAATAGTACTGCCTGGTTCAGTCTACAGACATTAAATAGAAACAACAGATTTTTTTTTTTGGTTCTTTCGAGATAAGGTTTTTCTATGGCTTTGGAGCCTGTCCTGGAACTCGCTCTTGTAGACCAGGATGGCCTTAAACTCACAGAGATCCCCCTTCTTCTGCCTCCCGAGTGCTGGGGTTAAAGGTGTGTGCCACTACTGCCCAGCTGAAACAACAGATATTTAATTGATTATGAAGGATAAGAGGCAATGAAGGGAAACTACAGAGTTCTGTAACGGGATCGGGTTATTATCAGTCTTATCTGTGGAATCAAATCTTCCAAAAGTGTAGAAGGGTGTTTTTCTTGTTGTTGCTGTTTGGTTTGCCTGCCTCTGCCTCCCGATGGCTGAGATTGAAGGCATGTTGCAACCACCTCCCAGGTCAATTGCTTTCCTTAAGGTTTCCTTTCTTCCGTCTTTGTATGAGTTTCTAGATATTAACAATATGAGAATTCTAGTTTGTTGTGGATGTCAGTTATATTAGAAGAGTCCACGCAGTCTGTCATTACATAGAATTCCTCCTATTTTGAGTCACCTTTTGAATTCATCTATTTATTTTACATTGCGGCCGCAGCCTCCCCCAAGTCCTCATCTCCCAGTCCCTCCTCTCATTCTCCCCATCCTGGAACAGGGGCTGACTCTGACTCTTCTCCTGCCTCTTGAGTCACTTCTTTATCCAGTGCAGGTGACAGATAATTCTCGCGGTCACTAGAGCAGTGGGGCTCTAGCTTCTTTGCCACATTCAGACAGGGAACACGTGACTTCAGTGTGTTCTACCAAGGATGCTGCTGCTTACCTGCTCCGGAAGGTGTATCTGCCAGCCCTCCCCACTCCAACGTTACCGTTTTGTTCTTTGTTGTAATAAGTATTCGGTGACCTTCTTCATCCTGCTTGGACTTCCATTTCATAACCGAAAATAGGCTGCTCTTCATGGATGTTTGCCTCACTCAAGTGTGAACAAGATTGTTACCTTCTTCAGGCTCTGCAGCCCCACACAGGACCACCCCCACCCCCCGCCAACCCTCCTCAGATTTTGATCCCCTGCAGCCACAGCCACTTGTCTGAGTTCTGTCATGCTAGGGCTCTCCGAGGAGACACTGGCTCCACTCTCTAGATTACCTTCCATGGACCCTGCTCCTGACTACCAATGACTCAGACATGCAGTTGCTCAGAAAGGGAAGGGAAAAGACACACTGATACTTCTAGAACCCAAAGCCACCATTGCTCTCCCCAGGGTGACATAGATGACATCACAATAGTTTACTTTTTCAAAGGTCAGCTTAAATGTCATGTCGTTATGGTGACATTCCCCACCCCTTTCACAACGTGGACTAGCCCAATAGCAAGGGAGATGGACAGAATCTAATGGCTGTAGGATATCTGATGGAGTCAAATTTGACAGACTAGGAAAGAGAAGAAACTAGAATGACTAGCAGTTTACGGGTAGTGCCAAGAGACAGTAGCAGTCTGAGGATCTGTAGAGATAGGATCACCCCTTTGGTCTGAGCATTGGTAGAGGTAAGAACTAATAGCTGGCTGCTCTGCTTCTCTGATCCTTCAGCTTTCACCACTAATATCTGAGTCTGTTATTAAGACCAATTAGAATTTGGACGATATATGTGTGCATATGTATGTTTATATATACACATACATAAATTCAATTTCTGAGAATTTAATATATGAGTACTGTATATTATTCACTCCCCCTCACTCCAAATCCTACCATGTCCTCTGTACTACTCCTCAAATTCATGGCCTCTTATTCTTTAAATGTTATTGTTACATAATATATACACATATGAATTAATAAATACAATGTTCTCAGTTCAGTTAGTATTGCTCATATAATACATGTATAAGGCTGACCTCTTGGGATTAGATCTCATCTGAGGGGCTTGTCTCTGGATCCCCTTATCAGAAGTCATTAAACTCCTGTAGCTCTATCTTTATATTTCTTATTTTCAATTATTTAATTTACATTATTGGATATGTGTCTCATGATGGGTTTCCTTTTGTTCATATATTGCTCAATCAGGTTCAGGGCTGTTGTTTAAGTTTGCCCAAATGCTATACTATAAGAAATTCTCCACTATGCATTTCACCCACAAGTCATATAATTCCCCTCATTCTTATTTCTTCCCTTCGTTCTCTTATTTTTAGCCCTTCCTCTTTCACTTCTCAGTTGTCATCTTGTGTAGATTTAACAGTCTCTAAAATCTCTGAGCCCTACTAGTACACCAACTTTCCTTTCCCAGCTACTTTACCCACCTCTTTTTCCCCCTTTTTAAATCTATTTCTTATCCTTATCACCCATACTTCCCTCTCACTCCTAATCTTATTAACTAAGATCTGAGTATATTTCATATTACCTCTTGCATCTTGATGAGAATGACTCCATAGGCTCAAATATACTACATCCAAATACTATTTGGACATTGCAAATACTACAACTGAAAGTCTATAGCTGACAAAAATAGTTCCCAAACCAAAAAAAAAAAAAAAAAAAACAGGTGTATAAATCCCAACACAGTGACATAAGAACCACCATAAAAAGTCAAGACAATGTAACTCCTGAAAACTTATTAAATGTAAGTAATATCATCTAATGAGAGTGAATTAGATGAAATCCCATACAGACAACTCAAAAGTATGGCTATAAGTATGCTCAAAGATACAAATAACTGAATGCAATAATTAGGAAGGTGGTGGATGATATAAAAGAGGACTCTAACAACAGGATATAAATACTGAAGGAAAACCACTGAAATGAAGAACATCAAAAGTCAAATAAAGATCTCAGTAAAAAGTCTTAGCAATGGAATTAGTCAGAGAGAAAACAGAGTATCTGAGCCTGAAGACAAGGTGGAGGAACAGGAACAATTCAACAAGAACGAAGAGAATAAACTACTAGGGGAATTCTCAGATATACATGACACTCTGTAAAGACCAAATCTACACATTACAGAAATCAAAACAGGGGAATTTCATTCTAAGGGCATAGAGAGCATTTTCGAAGGAATAATATCAAAATTTCCCAGCCCTAAGAACACAGAAGACAATCCAGAAACAAGATATTTAGGACACCAAATAGACAAGACCAGAAAAGACTCTCCACCATCACATTGTACTTAAAAGATAAATACACAAAATAAAGAATGTGTTTTTGAAGTCAGCAGAGGGAAACACCAAGCACATATAAAGGCATGCCCATCAAAATCATGCCAGCTTATTCAACTGAAAATTTTAAAGCCAGAAGGATTTGGGATGAAGTGCTGAAAGATAAAGACTACTCTACCCAGCAAAGTAATCTGCCATAGCTGAAGGGAAAACCTCTCCATGATAGAAATAGACTAAAGCAATTTCTATTAAAATGCAAACATTAATGACAAATACAGCAAGAAATCAAACAGGGAAACAATACCATTCACAATAGTCTAAAAAAATCAAAATATCTTGGTATAACTTTAACCAAGGAAGTGAAAGGTGTGTATGATAAGGAACTGGGAAGACCTCCCATGCTGATGAACCAGTAGGATTACCATTGTAAAAAAGGCCAGCCTACCAAAACCAATCCATCAGTTCCATACAATCCCCACTAAAATTTCAATGCAATTCTTCACCTAATTTGAAAATATTAAAATTTTATAGCTAAATTAAAAAAGCAAAAATAAAAAAATAGGCTAGTCAAAAATCCTGAACAATAAAAAGTGTTGCTGTAGATACCACTATGCCTGGTTTCGAGTCACAGTACAGACCTCTGATAATAATAGCAGTATGGTACTCTGTCCTAAGAACAGACACATACATCAATGAAATTGAATAGAGACCCCAATTACATAGCCACACGTCCACAGTCATCTGATTTATAGCAAAGATGCCCTCCCCCCAAAAAATTGGAGAAAAGACAGCAACTTCACCAAACGGTGTTGTGGAAATAATCTGCATGCAGAGGAGCGGAACTAGATCCCTTATTACTCTTCCTGCACAAAACGCATCTCAAATGGATTAAAGACCTCACCATAAGACACAAAACTGAAGGTGCTGGATGAAAAACTATGGAATGCATTTCAAGATACAGCCATAGATAAAGGCTTGCTGCATAGAAATCCACCTGGTCAAGAAATAAGGCAAATAATTTACAAACAAGGCCTCGTGAGGTTAAAAAAAAACGTCCCAGACAGCACAGGAAACTGTCCTTTAAGTGAAGAGGTAGCCTGCAGAGTGGGAGAAAAATCTTTTCTGCTATACGTCCAACTGAGGATTAGCACCTAGACTATACAGTGAACTTAAGAAACCAAACAGCAAGAAAAGAACTCAATCAAAAACAGGCTCTGCAGCTGACAGAGAATTCTGAAAAGCAGAAATGCAAATATCTAATAAGCACTTTTAAAAGTATTCAACATCACTAGCCATCAGGAAAATCCTAATTAAAACTAGTTAGATATTTTACCTCATCTCAATCAGAAGAACTATTATCAGGAATACAGATAGCAATGCTGCCAAGGATGTCAGAAAAGGGGAATTTTTAGCCACTATGCTTGGGACTGTAAATTGGTATAGGCACTATCATGTGACCCAGATATTCCTGGGCACATTTACAAAGGAGTCTTTATCTTAACTACAGAGTTACTTGCATATCCATGTTCACAATAGCTAGGAAATGGAATCCCTACAGCTGTCTACCAACTGATGAATTGGTAATGAAAATGCAACATATATACACAATAAAATTTCCTCCATTGTAAAAAAAAATACAATTGTAAAATTTTCAGAGAGATGGATGGGACTGGGAAACAGCATACTGAAATAACCAGGCCCAGAAAGATAAGCATCATGTGCTCTTTTTCATATGTGAATCTTGGCTTCACATTTTACATGTTGTATGTTGAACTTGGATGTGTGTAGAAACTGGGAAGCCACGGCATATGTGAGGGGGAGGGGAAGGGCCCTTATAGGGGAGGATTTAGTAGAACACATTATATGAAAAGGGTGTGTGGGGGGAAATACTGAGGATTAACTGTTTAAGTGGGGATTGGTCTAGGGAGATGGGGCAAGGAGGCTCTGGATTAACCAAAACTAAGGATGTATGAAAAATCCCACTGGAGACCTATTATTTTGTAAGATAATTAAAAAGAACATTAGTTAAAAATTGTGTTTGAAAAGAAGTGCCCTGTGGTGATGGGTAGGTATTGATGTTTCCAGAACACAAGGGGTAACTTAAAAAAAAAGTCTCAGACACGAGATAGTTCCCTAAAAGTTATTGGCCAGGGGGCCCCTCAATGCTCCTAAACAATGAAAGCTATTCCCATTGCTCTTGGTTGCCCACCATAACTAGATGGTGAGACACTCACATGTTATGTGGATTGCAAGGCACGAAGACATCAAGCTGGAACTGACCAGGAAACTTCCTCCCTGCTGGCTAGCTTTCATAGTGCCAGAAGGTGCTCTGCAGGCCACTGGGTAGGGAATCTTCTGTGGTCTTACCAAGCTCTGGGCTATGCTACAATACTGACCTGTCAGTCAACACGTGTCCACGGGTGCAATAGGATCATGACTATTTTGAGGGTAGCCAGCTGCTTTCTGGTTGGCTTTGAGGACCGTTCCAGGAAGGGATGTAAACCTGTTGCTGTAAACCTGATCAAAATCGCATGGCCGGAGAGATCATAGGCCCCAGGGCTGAATCTACTCTTGCTTTACTAAAGGGTTTTGCTGTCGAACTGTCTTCTAAATATTTATATTCATACCCATAAATTTGTGCTCTTCTCAACTCTGGCCAAAGAGGCCTCCCCCCGGCCCGGCAATGACAACAATAAAGTGACTCAAAACTGCTCAAGATATTGAGAAAAAAATGATGCTGAGTGCTCAGCCCTTGGTGCTTAAAGAACACCTCAGAAGAGGGCTCAGAAAAACTGTGAGAGCCATAGGATGCAGAGAAGTGCTGAGAGGCGCTGTCTTCTGGACATGGCAGGCTCGCTGTACCCGTGAACTCCCAGTAGCTTTTGTTACCTGCAAAGGGCCTACAGAAGATGAAGCCAGTTAAAAAGTTCAGAATGGAGGTGGGAGGGAATACCAAAGGCCCTCAGTTAGCTGAGAAGCCATTGGCAGTTGATGGTTGCTTCAGGAGGAAGAACCATTTTTTTCTGTGTGTGTGATCGTGGCCCCTCATAGGTTGACCATGCTCCAGTGATTGACCTTACATCCATGTGCGTGTGAGCAGCTGTAATTGGACTCCCTGGCTAATTGTTTTAATTGGACACAAATATGGAAGAGGGCACATTAAGGGAAGAAGTAGCGAGCTGGAGGTTAATGTAATAAAAAGGATTTTGAGCATGTAAGAACTTCCCTACAATAAGTCCAGTGTTTTTAAAAATATATTTTTTTAATTTTAAATATTTAAAAAATAGGTTTTGTGAACAACCATTACAATTAGCTCCACTGCAAATTAATTTTTTAACTCAACAAGTTTCTGAATCTTAGTAATATGTTTTACCCTTCACCCTTGTTAATAGTCACAGATGGAGACATTTGAAAATAAACCTAATCACAAAAATAGATGCTTTTCAGAGTATAGTGGAGATTAATCTCAGAAAGTGTCTTCGGAAGACCCCAGTTCTAGTGCTTTCTCTGCTGCCAAGCAGTGGTATGCATCTAGATGAATCACCTAACCGCCATTGTTTCCTCTCGGCTCTGCAACACGTTTCAAGGTCAAAATTGTCATGTGCATACACAAATTCATTTTGTGCACATCTAAACTATACGCCACGTGTTGAAAATTGAAACGGCTAAAATTTCAAAGGTGTGGCAGTTCTTTTAAAATACATTAAGAAGACCAGTCGCCAGAGAAAATACCTGGAAGCAATATGAAGTGGATGGAGAATTCATAATTAGCAACGAATTCAATGTGTTTTTGCTGTGAACATACTCCTGGCAATACTCTGAGAATCCTCAGCTGTAAACCTCCAGGCCCCGAGTCAGGCCAAACAGGGAGCGTTCTCCTGGGGTGGGATGACGAAATCCAGGATGTGTCTTTTTGACCTCCCTCATCACCCTCCACCCCCACCCCGCAGTCTCCGCCCCCACGGGCCCCTACCGGCAGAGGCAGAACAGATCTCACTCTTCAGCAATGCAGGAAAGTGGAGGAACTGCCTGAGGGCACAAGGGGGCCAAGAGAAGCGAACACTCCTTCCTGCCAATTTCCCCTCCCTACACATTTTGCCAAAACCCAAGTTGCATCTCCACCTGGTTCCCTCTGCCTCCCAACTTCCTCTCTCCAGGCTTTGCCTGTGCAGAAGGAACTCTTTAATGCAAAGTCTGTCCAGATTCCGGTGAAGGAAATGTGACAGTCAGCGTGTGGAAGCAATCCCTTTGGAGGACACTGACAGTCTAACCTGGTGTTTGTCATCTTGATTTCCGGTTGTGAAAATCATAAAAGGAGCTCCAGGCCTTGAAAGTTCTAGTCAAAGCTTCTTTCCCCAGAACTGCCTGTCACCAGGAGCGATGGCTTAGCTGGTGAATGGGTACTGAAGCGCTTCTGGCTTCTTGTTCATTTCTTGGAGCCGGGAATTTAATTAGTGACCAAGTGCCGAGAGCTGGGCTGGAGGGGGGTGTCGACAGTGCAGTGAGACCTGATTACTGTTCCTTTTGGGGGGGGATGAAATGCCCTGGCATGGACTGTGGTGTTGGCGGCCCCGATCTGTGAGCGTATTCGTCCTGGGACTAGACAGCTGAAATGGGAAGACTGCATGGTATGAGTCATATCTCATTCAAGCCGTGTTAAAGGAGTGAACACTCACCACATGATTAGAGTGTGCCCCTGAGTTGTCCAACACTAATCGAGTTGATAGAGCATGTTCTCGATGTGATCCAGACTGAATCAGATGAGCAGGTCGTCTGTTGACCTGGCTGAGGCTTCATTTTTCCATTGAGGAGAATAATTCAGTTCTCCCAGGCTTCGAAAGGGCTTTTGGTTTAGAAAGCAAATGAAAATATGCATAGAGGTTCATCCTCAGGTCTTCAGAGCCCAGGGCTCCTTCGGCAGGCAGCAGTTTTCACTGTGCTGGGGAGGCAGTGCCGGAAGCAACGGAGGGGACTAGGAGAAACATCAGCTCCGTGAACGTTCAGTCAATGTCTTCTGGGCTGACAGCCATGTTTCAGGCTCCTCATAAAGTCTTTATTCTTGCTATGAGTAAGGAACAAGTATCCTTGTTCACCAAGGGACTATGATACCCCACCTCTATCCTGCTGAACCTGATAGAAAAGCAAACACTAGTCTTCAGTGAGATTGACTGGCATGACCCTACCTTTCATAATGCGTTTGTCATCAGATGCCATCCAAATCCACTGTACGACAGCTCTTGCACTAATTTCCACGGGCACCACCTAGGCCAGGTCTCCAGCACGTCTTGCATAATGATTGCGACATCTTCCTGGCCTGCCTCTCTTCTTCCCCTCCCAACCTTTTCTACTCCGCAGTCACAGGCATCATGGGAAAGTGCCAATGGCATCTCAGCTGTCTGTCTTGTACAAATGCCTCCCAGCGCTTCCCTAGACCTTGGTCTCCCCTCCCCCACCCTCATCTTGTCTGTTGCTGCGACCTGCCACTTATATACCCTTGGACTATCATCTCTCTCTTTCTGACTCCATGTACCCCACCCACGCTGTCATTGCATGCTGCCGGGGTTCGTGCACCCCGCTAACAGGTCTCCTCCCTGGCTTTGGCTGTTGGCTCATTAGTTCACTTTGCACAAAGCCAGGCCTGTTGTTCCACATCTGCCCACTTCCTTGGCGGCTTTCTATGGAAAGCTCTTCCTTTGCTTCTCTTAGGGACAAAGTCTGATTTGTCACTTTCCGACTCCTTCACTGTCTCACTCAGAGGCAGCTTCTAGCTTACAATCTTACCCGGTAGTCCGGCAATGCCTAGTTCGCCTCCTCGGTTTTCTAAGGCGAAAGATGGAACTTCTTAGCAGGGCTGCCTGACCTTCCACAAACCTACCATGCCAGCAGTGCCCTTGCTGCAAAAATCTGAAATATGAACTATTACAGCGTCTGTATTCATCCCTCTGTCCCAACTCCGGACTTCTGTGAACCTCCCTCCTTTCTGGAATTTACTACCTCTGGCCTGGCATAGCCACATTCCACATCCGTCAAGGTCTAATTTAAGTGGCGCTGCTTTCAACAGTTCTCCCCCAGAACCCAAGGAGCCGTGCTTTCTGGCTTTTAGCAAGCTCATTATATGTTGTCCCTTGTCTTGTACTTTCTTATTTCATTTATCATCGAGGCCAGGATGCATCTGTCTGCCTCAGCTTTGAGAGACTTGAGGTTTAACCACAAATTCCTGACTGAAACTTCAACCAGAAAGCAGAGAGCGAACATATTAGCTGGGGAAGGGGACGGTTATGACAGTGGGAAGCAGGCCAAGCTTCCATACTGCTACATCTACTCTTCCAGGGAAGCTGAAATGGATTAGAATCCTCCCCGCTTAGAGGATCCTGTGTGTGGATTTCGCTTTGGGGGAGTTCAGCCCAAAACTCGGGACTGAACAATGAAATCAAGTTCCTTGGCAAAGGACTCCACCTAATTACAAGTCTGTCAGACAGTTGTTCTGGGCATGTGCTTGTGCGTGGGAACACGTATGGTGTGTCTGGAAACATGCACACGCATGCTCGTCTCTGTAGCTCTGTGTGATGGCATGTATGTGAATGGAGAAGTGGGTGGCTGTGGCTCCGCATGAGCAGACGTGTGTGTGCCTGGTTCTGGTTAGGAATGCATTCACCGGGGCTGTGTGTGCTGCATATGTAGTTGCAGGGAGGGAGGGTCTTTACTAGAGAGGAAGCTGGGTCAATGCTGGCATCCACACATGCCCAGGCATGGCTGGGAAACAGGTTAGGCAGGCCTGGCAGAAGTGTATTTGTATTGAAATTTTTCAGGAGCTCCTGGGAGATGGTTTATCCTAGTGAAGAAGCAGGCACAATACACACTTGGCCCAGGAAGAAAGCCTTTGTCACTACATGCAAGGAGAGACCTTGCTGAGCAGGGGCAAGAGGTTTTCCACTTGAAATTTTCTCTTGATGTAGTCACAGGTGTTAAGTGTCTCAGCCTTATTGGCCCCAAAGAAATTGTACTTAAAGGGAAAGAGTTGTTTTGCATAAACCTATGATCATTATGGCACATGGCGGCCTATCTGGAGCCTCAGAATGGCTTTGTCGCAGGTTCTGTGCTAGGGGCTGGGGAGACTGTAGTGACTAAAGCGTCAGAGTCCTCAATGTGGTGTGGACTTTAAAAGGGCCAGGCTGTTTCTGGACTTCATACCAAACAAAGTCACCGCTAATCTAAACGGTACCTATGATACCTGCTCTAGCCGTCCCCCAAAGCTGAGTCGGAGCAATGCCCTTTAAGGTGGGTTAGCTAGAATCCAATAGTCATCGCCTCCCGGTAGACGGATCCAACGTTGCGTCTGTGCTGCATGGCAGGGCTGGCTAGGTTGCAGGGTCTTTATCTCAGCTAACCATCTTCTGTGCCTTTGTAAGAATCTGTGTCTCCCTCTGTGCCTAGGCTCCAAGGTGTGTCTTCTCTGGGCACAGGTTAGTTAGTGATAGCCAACCCTCTTTTGTGGTGTCTAGAAAAAGCTGGTACCAGGAACACGGAAAGTAAGCTGCGGGCTCCAGAGTGAACTGGGGAAGCCAGTGGAAGCAGCTGACGCTCAGTAGATGTGGCACCATGTTTCCAAATGTAACAGTCTACAGTGCAAGTGTCGACTCTGCCCAGAAAGCATAGCTAAGCCTAGTTCACAACAGCCCTCCGAGGACTAGGAAAAAGAGAAAACACAGAAGCAATGTGGCAACAAATTATCAGTATTTATTCATGAGCACATATGAGATTCCCCCTAAAATCATCCAGAGATATGTTTATGGTGTTATGGTGGGAGTCTCCATTCAGTGAGTTGAGAAAGGAGGCAAGGGCCAGTCAGGCACGGCATATGTATAAAAGAATGGAATATCTGAACTCGGCTCTGCGTCACATTTCATAGGAAAGGGGAAGTCCAGCATGCTGAGACAGAAACTTCTTGGCACTTTGAGAGCAGGAGTGGTTTTGTTTGTTTGTTTGTTTTCCCTCCTGAGTAAAAGAAAATCCATTGCTTTTTGCAAGGCAGAAAGGGCTTTCTGGGATTTTAGTTGGACCGTAGAATTTAGGTTCACAGGATACAAAGTGTTACTTAACTGCAACCAAAGGGTATCTTTAAATCTACATCCGTGGGACTTACCTTCAATGCATGTGCTTTCAGCCTATAATAATAATAGCAATGCCCACTGTAGTGTTTGGAATGAGAAGTGCCTCTCTGACCCCAATCTCCAGCATGTGACTACTTGGTCCCCAGTTGGTGGCATTTTAAGGGGAGGTAACAGAGCTTGCTGGAGTAAGTAAGGTGGACTTGAAGGTTAGAGGCTTCATGCCATTTCCTGTTTGCTCTCTTTGCTTCCTCGTTGTGTCTGAAGATAGGAGTTTCCAGGTTCCTGCTACTGCTCCCATGGCTGCTGCTTGTGGCTAATGCCTTCTGCCATCAGAGACGTTCCTCCTTCTGGAGCTGGAAACCAAAATAACTTCTTTCTTCCCCTGGCTGACTTGGTCAGGCTGTTTTATCTCAGCATCAGAAGAGCAGTGTGTCCACCAGTAAGGAGCTGCTGTGCACAGTCACAGACACCTCTGAACACTGAGATCTGGTTGACATCTTTGGTTCAGGTTATAAAAGCAATGTGTAGGGGCTGAAGAGATGGTTCGGTGGTTAAGAGCATGCAATGCTCTTGCAGAGGACCTGACTTCAGTTTCAAGCACCCATGTCAGGAGCTCCCAATCACTTGTAATTCTAGCTTCAGAGGATACGACACACTCTCCTGGACTCCACAGACATGCGCATACAGGTACTCACATGCATGCGCATACATGTGAATACACATGCTTAAAAATAATTTTTAAATGTGTTTAAAAAAAAACTCGATGTGTACTCACCAGCCTGAAGTAAATGTAAAATAGAAAGAATATGTGTAAAGAAGGAAATAAAAACTGGTCACTCACAATCCCACCATCTCTATATAGGCATTAATATTCCAAAATACTTTCATGTACACACACACACACACACACACACACACACGAATGTATTAGGACTATGCTACTCTATACAATATTGTTGGCTAATTTTCACTTACCATTATATGAAGAATATTTTCCTGCAAATCAAAACTAGACTGAAACTCCACCTGACTAGTATCAGAATGTTACCATAAAAAAGAAGACAACAAAAGCTGGCAAGGATGCAGGGAGACAAAGCAGTCATACGCTGCTGGTGGGAAAGTAGACTGGCAGGACTACTATGGAAATGAGTATGGAAGTTTCTCAAAGGACTAAAATTGATCCAGATCTACCACTTCTGGGACTCTACCTGAAGGAATGCGATCAGCATACCCAAAAATACTTGCACACCCATTTATTCTTGCACTATTCCACTATTTACAATAGTGAATTCACAATATATGGAGCCAGCCTAGATGCTCATCGACATATGGACTAGTAAAGAAGGTGAAATACATATACATAATGAGTTTTATTCTTCAAAACAAGAATAAAATTATGTCACTTATGGGAATATTAACTGAATTGGAGATAATCATATAAAGCAAAATAATTAGATATAGAGGTTTTCTCTTATATGTGGAACCTAGAGCATATATATATATATATATATATATATATATGAATATATGTATTTATACCCTACACGCATAGACACATATATGACATCAAAATAGAAAGGATGGTGTTTGGGATGCAGAAGGGAATAAATGGAGTGGGGAAGGAATCAGAAGAGAGTAATAGGGAGTGAATTTAGTCAAAATAGAAAATATACTTTAAAAAGTCATGGAATCTATTGATTTATACAACAAATATACACTACTAAAATATTTTCAAAAGTAAAGTAAGAAAAAAGAACATTTCTCACTATACATTCTATAATATATAAAGTAATACATGGCTACAAAAAGATTTCATTTTATGGATATACAAGATCTTTTTGCTATTATAAATATGTCTTAGTTAGATTTTATATTACAGTGATTAAACACTACAACCAAAAGGAAGTTGGGTAGGAAAGGGTATATTTGGCTCACATGTGTTCATCGTGAAGGGAAGTCAGGGTAGGAATTCAAGGCAGGACCCTGGAGGCAGGAACTGAAGCAAAAGCCACAGAGGAGTGCTGTGACCACCTTTCTTTCCATGGCTTGCTCAGCCTGCTTTCCTATACAGCTCAGGACCACCTGCCTAGCTTGGCACCACCCACAGTAGGCTGGGCCTTCCCACATCAATCTGTAATCAAAAAAAAAAAATGCTCCACAGGCTTGCCTATAGGCTAATGGCCTAGAGGCATTGTCTTAACTGAGAGTCCTTCCTAAATGATTCTAGCTTACCTCAAGCTGAAAAAAAAAGTCAGCACAGAAGTGTCTCAATAAACATCATTAAACATACATGTCTGTGAGTATCTTTGCTTTGCTATTACATAGTTTTCAAAGTGGAATTATACAGTCAGGTGTGTGAAAATTTAAACAAGTTTTCAGAGTCATATTGCTAAACAGTCCTTTATTGTGGAACTAATTTATACTCAGTGTATAGTCCTACCAGGAATATATGGACACTGTTTTCAGCACACACGTACTAATAGTGAGGACTGTCTTTCAACTAGTTTTGCTAATTTAGTTATCAAAAGGATGTTTTCATTTCAGACAGTGTGCCGGTCTACACATTTTAAGAGTTTCTACAGAAGAAAACAATTTAAATTGCTACATAAAACATATATAACCATATATAAATTCACATATAAGAATATATATCATATGTTTGTGTAATATATATATATATATACATAGAATATTTTTTAAAAATTTTTTCTAACATTTGTTTATTTACTTACTTTGTGCATGACTGTGCTTGTCTGTGTAATCCATGATGCCTGTGGGAAGCTCAGAGAACAACTTGAAGCCATGGCTCTAAAGTTCCAGGGACCAAACTCAGGCCGTCAAACTTGGTGTCAAGCGCCTTTACCTGATGAGCCATTTTGCTGGATTTTCTAATTAATTTAATTTTGTCTATTTATTTATTTATCCATTCATTTGTTCATTCAATTGTTTGTGTGAGTGTGTGTGTGTAGGGGGGTGTTCTGTGGTGCATGCATAGAGGTCAGTGGACAGACCTTGGGAGCCAGTTCTCTCTTTCTACCATGTGACTTCTAGGCACTGACCTCAGGTAGCTAGGCTCAGCAACAAAGGCTTTTATCCACCTAACCATTTTGCTGGCCCTAAAGTTAAAGTTTTAGGTTCATTCCTATTGTTTCTAATTATGAGCGCATGTGTGTGTGTGTGAGCAGGTATGTGCACACGAGTGCACGTCTCAGAATTCAGACGAGGGTTTCAGATCCTTGTCTGGAGTTAGGGTGATTGTGGGACACCTGACACGGGTGCTGGGAACCGAGCTTGACTCCTCTGTAAGAGTAGCACCCATTCATAGCGGCTGAGTCATCCCTCCAGAGCTCCTGAAACCGATTTTGAGTTAGAATACAAACTGGTGGTTTCACTGTGCCATTTTTCTAGATGTTCTACTTTGTTCCTAACACCTTCTCCCTCTTCATTGTTTCCCTTCCGACCCTAAGTCATCCTTCTTTCTGCTTTCATGTCACATGTGTGTCCCTCTTAAGGCTCATGAGCCCTCTGAGTCCTGCTCTTTGAATGAAAGCAAGCTGCTTTGGCCTGGGTATAGCACTGTCGATGAGGAAGAAGGCCCTTCATTCCATTCCCAGCATTGAGGCAAAAAAAAAAACAAAAACAAAAACAAAAAAACAAAAACAAAAACAAAAACCTGGAAACAAAAAAATCATTGAGACAAAAAAAAAACCCCTGAAAACAAAAAATGAAAGCTAGAAAAGAACCCTTCTTTATGCTGTATTCTACAATTAATGAGAGCCATTCAGAAGAATACCCGACAGAAAGAATATACTTGTGTGAGACAATACAGATGCACACACTACACATTGACTGGCCTCCGTCGGGTGAGTGATCTCTGCTTAGATTCCATTACACCTCTCGGGATTCTTTCATAGTGGCAAATAAAGAAACATCAAAAATGGAATTATTTGCCAAAGGGAACGGATATGTTTGTTTCTAATGCTCTCAAGAAAACTTTTATTGGAAACTGAAGTCTTTAATTCTTCCTCTATCAATAAAAGGTACTTCTGCCTTGACATACATACCCAACGGAAAAGATAGGAGAGTATTCATTTGTTCAGGAATGGATTGTGGCACCCAGAGATTTCCTTGGGTTGAAGGAACGTGAGCAGGACTGAAAATCAACCACGTCAGTTGTATGGGCTGCAGGGATGAGGCAGCCTTTGCTTGAATCATTTGACTTGGGCTACAACTGAATGCACTTGAGGGTGACAGAGGAAAACATGTATATTTTGCCCAAGTCCAGTCCTCATCTCTAGGCACAGAGCCGGAAGCAAAAAGACTAGAAATTTAGCTTGGCTGACTTTCTTTTGACTATTGGGTGTGTATTTGCATAGTTGCTGTAGTTGTTTGAGAGAGTGTCTGTGTTGTCCTGGGTTCAAGCTCTTGCTGTTTCAGCCTCCCAATTGTCCGAAACTACGAGTGTGCACCGCCCCATGCAGTCAAATTTGCACTGATGTGGACAGGGAGGTTGACAGCTATCTCCCTGGACTGAAAATAGTCTCTGGCTCTGCTTTAAGAATGCCATTCCACGAAAGGATGGAGGGCAGGAGCTTGTGCCTGGAGAGGATCACAAGCCTCCGCACCTGTCAAGGGTTCAGCATGCCCCAGGTTAAAGTTACAACACACACCAATGCTCCCATAGCCCAGCAGCTTCCTCATTCTATACAGAAGTCCTAATAACACAATCATTCTCGTTCTGTGCTTAGTCCAAGAAGATTCTAGTACATGCAGAGGCAGCTAGGCAAGCAAATTCAGAGTCTAAGTAAGAGACAGGCAAAGAAAGGGAAGGGACTTGCAGGAGAGGGAACCCTTTTTCAAGAATCTCCAAAGTCATTTGCTATTAGAGGGGAAGGGGCACTAAGGGTAAAAGGGTGGAAAAGGAGAACAGACAGCTCAGCAGGGGACGGACCCCGCCAGGAAGTCGGAACCACATTCGATCCTGATAAGCAAGCAATCTCCAGGGAGCTTTTAACCTGGGAAAATCAGGCTAGGCTTGTATTTACATTTGTAAAAGATTAGTCTGGTTGCCTCACAGAAAGGATTACAACAGAAGGGTGAAAGTGGGGTGCAGGCAGGTGAGAGAGTGTGAGAGGTGGCTCAGAGCTTGAATTCCAGGATTGGTCTAGCTGAGACAGAAGGACGTAGCATTCTCGGCCAACCTGGACCCCAGGACAAGACACTGTGCCCACCCCTGCTCGATAAGAAGCAGAGACCAAGCAGAGGAGCCTACACAGAAATAGAGACAATTTAGGGCCAATGCCCATACTATCGGCCACAGCTTTACTTCTGTCTTTGGATGGCAAGAATTAGCAGTTTGACTGGATTTAGAATCACCATGGAAACTCACCTGGGAGGGTGCATCTTCAGGGGCATTTCCAAAGACCTTCACCAGAGCAAGGAAAGCCACCGTGAACGGAGGCAGCACTACCCTTTGGGCTGGGGTCCAGAACTGAGTGAAAAAGAAGAAACTGAACCAAGCCCTTGGGCCTGCTCTGTCCCAGTTTTCCCATTGTGGACACAGTGTGATCACCTGGCCCCCATGCCTGCCGCCATGCCTTCCTAGCATGAGAAAGCCGTGAGCAAAAAATAAGCTTCATGGTTTTCCTCTTTTAAGTTGCTTTTGTCCAGAATTTTATCACAAGCCAAGGAACTCACACACCTTTTAAATAATGCATCCGCAATAATTACATCAAGGCCTGCGATTTCTTCACCTGAAATTCATTTATCCCTCAGTACTTACTGAATCCTTCTGTGCAGCCAATGGGCATGCTAGGTTTTTTTAAAAAGAGGATTCCTTTCCCATCTCAGAGAAGGTGACTGCCTTGTGGAGCTGATTGTGAACAGGTAAACGTGAACTACCGCAGTAGGCACTTACTGTGCACTAGCCAAAGAACCCTCTTTGGGCAAGAGGCTGGGGAAGGGGTGTTGTATGGGATGGGATAGCTTATGTGAGGATAGGAAAAGAAGGCATGCTGTGTGGGATCCCTGCCACCCAAGATTAGTTCTGGGAGAAGGAATGGAAGATGGGCTGGAAGGGGTGGGCCATGCTGACATGTGAAAGCCCTGGCTTCATAAGATGGGACCCAGAGTCAGGAAAGATATTTAAGCTGGAGAGAGGGATAGAGGCATAAGTGGAACTTTAATTGTATCGCTATCATTTTTTCTAAGGGTGTCCAGTCAAGGTCCGTCCTCCATATCATTTACAGAATTGTAGCAGCCTCTCTCCCAGACCTGTCTGTCCCAGGAAAAAGCCTCACGGTCTGGTCTATTGAAGCCTCGCAGCCTCCTCTTCCATCCTTCTTTTCAAGCCAGAGTGGTTTCGCGGTTATCTTCTCATTGCAGATGCCCCAAGCCTACCAGGGACTCTCAGGACGTATTTGCTCACACTCTCCTTTCAAAGCCCACAGGAGATGTGCATTTTTTTTTTTTGTAAATTGCTCTCAGCCTTGAAGAAACAACTCACATCACAAATTCCTCTGACCTTCTCTTGACCCAAAAAAAAGGAGATCAAACCCTTTCTCTGGACTCCCTGGCATCCAGTACATGCCGATTTCATTAGAGTTCACGTCACATTGCCTCGTGGTGGTTATTCGGAAGCCTGTCTCCCAGGTTAGAAGGTAAGCTCTATCTGAACATGAGGCCATATCATATATACCCAGCTTATAGCATCATGTTTGGCATAACCTTAGAACCTCAATGAATGGTAAATGAAGGCACTAATCTTTTAGGTCCATTTAAAAAAAAATGGATCGCATCAACACCAAGCAACTTTATTGTAACAAGCAAACTGCTTTTCTGGGCAGGTTTCCATTCCTAGGTCAAGGTAACTGCTATCTTTACCCAGCTGGAGATTTTAAAAGGTCTACGACTCAGGAATAGCTGGGCCACAGCTACCAGCGGGACTCAAGCACATATTTAGATTCGCTTGATCAACAATTAGCATATAAATCCTGGCATGTATCTTAAATGCCCTCCCCTTCACTTCTGTACATTTTGGGACCCAAGCAAAGTACTGACAACATGCTTAGAGTGATCTTAGGGAATGCCATGTCTATACTTAAAGTGGGGATTTTTTTTCTAAAGATAGCCAGTATGTACAACAGAGAAACCACAGGGAGCTCTGCTCTCCTCCCCTAAAGGGTTCCCACTGGCAGGGATATTTCTATTTCTCAACTGTGGAATTCACATCTGTTCACTTTTTAAAAAATCAAATGCCCGCGTGATCTTACTCACAATCATCACACTCAGGAATTCCCTTGGTTTCTCGGCTTTCCATTAGGATTCTTGTTATTCCTTCTTGCAGAGGAAGTTTGCAGTTTCAAGCTCAAATATTTTTAAAATTTATTTTTTTGAGATACTATTATAATTACATCTGTCTGCTTTTAAGTTGGAAGGAAAGATTAGCATGGGCTTGGCCTGGCACCTCACCGACCCCCAACTTCTCAACATTCTAGCTGCCTGCAGGAGCTCTGAACTGGAAGGCTTTAAACACCGGGACATTCCACGGTTTTCGCTGCAGAGTATGGAGTACGTAGAACCTCCTTATCCAATTCCGGGAGAACTTTCTGGGGCATCTGGAAGACTGCTTATATGACAGACTGCACAGAGCACTATATGGGAGTACATGCTGATATTCCCAGGATAGTCTTAGACTGCCGGAAGGACAAACAGCAAACTGTTCCAGAAACCATTGCAAAAGGAGTTAGGGACTGCGTTTTAGGGCTTCATCACTCATTAAACTGATTCATACAGAAAAGGGCGATGGGGGGTGAGTAGTTCAGTTAAATTTAAATGAGGTACAAGCTGGTAAGAAGAACAATAAGAAAATGGGGGTAGGGACAAAGGCAAGGCAGAGGAGTTGACAAGAGCAGTCTAGTAGGAGATCATTTGATGGTTAGAGGGAAAGTGGAAATTGTTGCCTCATTAAAAGGGAAACATCTGACAGCTTGGGGATCTTCACAGGAACATCTTTCTCAGACATAAGCATTGAGCATAGTTGAGTGTAGAGAGGAAAGGAACCCCAAGAATGGGCAGCAAATGCTTTCCTGATTACACATTTACAAGAAATATTTAAATTTCACAGAATATATTTTGACCATATTTACTATTTATTCCCCATTCACACTCTAACTCCTCCCAGATCCATGTCTACCTCCCTGCCATCAACCCTGTTGTACTCTTGAAAAAAAAAATAAGACATCAAGTCCAATTTGTGTTGTCCATATACTCACGAGTGTAGGGCCAACTACTGGGGACTGGTTGACCAACCAAGAGCCAGGCCCTTAAAGAAAACTGAATTCTCTCTCCCCTAGAAGTCATAAACTGTCAATAGCTCCTTAGGCAGGGTGGCTGCTAACCTCCCCTTTCTGCTCCATACTAGAATGTTGACTGGCTACAATTTGTGCAGCCAGCCACAGCTGCTGTGGCTTAATGACAGCAGAACTTCTGACACATACAGAAGACCCTGGCTCTTACCATTTTTTCCACCCCATTGTAGGGGGAGGGCCCACTTGCTCTTCCCAGCCGCCGGGCTAGCTTAGCATGGAAATAACCACACAGAAACTGTATTAATTAAATTACTGCTTGGCCCATTAGCTCTAGTTTCTTACTGGCTAATTTTTACATCTTAATTTAACCTATTTTTATTAATCTGTATATTGTCACGTGGCAGTGGCTTACCAGGTAAAATTTTTAGCATCTGTCTCTGGCGAATCCATGGCATATCTCTCTCCTACTCCACCTCTCTTCCTCCCAGCATTCAGTTCTGTCTTCCCTGCCTACTTAAGTTCTGCCCTATCAACTAGGCCAAGGCAGTTTCTTTATTCATTAACCAATGAAAGCAACACACAAACAGAAGGACCTCCTACACCACCACCACCCCCTGATCCCTGAGCCTTGGGGAGAAGCTGTGGCTGAACACTTCATGCACCCTTAGCCTCTGCATTTGATTGACAGTTGATTCTATGCGAACCACTGTCCACCGCACAAAGCAATGTCTTTGATGAGGTCTGAGAGGTACAAATTTTGAGGGAAGTTTGACACTATGTCCATTTGTTTAGCAGAATAATATATAATGTATAATAATATAGTAGTAGGGTCCCCATGGTGTCTGTGAGCTCATAGCCAGATTAACCATGTCAGACATTCATCTTATTCATGGAGCAGGTCTTAAATCCACTCCTTGTAATGTTGTCCCTTGAGTCATAGAGGATTTGGTTATGGACCCAAGGCTTTTCAATCCAGCCACATGGTTCCTATATTTGACATCTATCTATGCTATACTGTTACTTTGGAAGTGATTTCAGAAACCACTATTAGAAACAAAATGAAAAGGCATAACAGTAAAGAAATCCAGCATTATCAAAGATGAAGAAAAAAATCATTTCCCATGATACCCAATGGATAAAGTATGAAAACAAGGAAAGCAGGAAACAAGGGCACTGGGGGGGGGGGTTGCTAAAAGACAAACACCTATGTGCACGCCTTTTTGTAAAACATTTGTTGAATCTTCGTAACAAACTAGGGATAAGCACCAAGGATAAACAGGTGACTTAGCCAAAGTTCCTGGAGCTTGCACTCCAAGGAAGCAGCTCAATTTAAAACAGAAAGGTAGAAACCACAGCGCTTCTGAATGGGGTAACCTGGGCGATGAAAACTACCTGAAAATCATGGAAGTAGTGTTCTTTACTGAAGAACGTGACTGGGACCAGCGCACTTCTGGTTCTCCATGCATACTGTTAGGTTTTTAAGCACTGGGTGGGAGGGAGGGGAAGCAGCTGAGCTCTGCGATGGATTTTGGATACAGCTGCTAAATCAAACTTCAGTTCTTTTTGGCACTAATAGGGCTGGATTCTGTCTGGTAGTCAAAGGCTGCCAAATCCCTGATTTAAGACATTGCCTTTCCAATGAAAAATAGCTATAATGAAAATAGCTTATGTCTTACATAAACTCCTAGCAGTATCACACACACATTAAATAGGACCCACAGTACTTTAGTGCACGTGGACTGTCACACTGAGTTAAACAGCCATTTCTTCTTTTTTAAAAAAGTCTTGCTTCTTCAAAGTTTCTACAAAAAAATAAAAAATAAAATCAAACCCAAAACTTTAATATTAGTCTGTGAAGAATGCTTCCGGAATGTACAGAGACTATGTGCGTGTGTACCTGGTACCTACAGGCAACAGAAGAGGGTGGAGTCTTCTTGTTAGTCACCTGATGTGGGTGCTGGCAACAAAACGCTTCCCTGGTAGAAGTACCCTTTAACTGCCGAGCCATCTCTCTACCCCGACAAAATTTTAATAGTACCAGTTTGGTTCTACCCAATGATGAATTCAATCCAAAATAATCATTTTTTTGTCATGTGATTTTTCCTTTATGCGCTTAAGTCATGACTCTCCTGCGTCTTAGTTCATCAACTATAAATGAGACTATAGTTCAATCCGAAGTAAGTCTTACAGCATTGGATTGTGACCCTAGCATCTTATATCCTGATGGAGTGTAAAGACTAATAATCTTCCTAGGTAAGAATGACCTCTCAGGACCATGTGGAGGAGGTACAGGTGATGTGGGATAGAGTTCCTTCTGAAAGTTGTTGCTAGTTCTAACTCATCTGGTGACTTTTCCTTAGCTCTTTCTTGCACCACCCCATCCTCTTTCTTTGGCTCACTGGGTTAAGCAATGTGGGCCTTACTGGATGAAAGAATTCTATTCCTTTGGCCAAAGAAAGTTAGACAAACCCTGGAAGACTGGGAGGATGTATGAAATACAGCATATATGAGATGCTGGAACAGAAGTCTGGTGATTGACAGTAACAAACAAACAATAATCATAATAATAAACAATAAACATTTTCTAAATGTTGTGACACAGGAATTCTGCCAATTCTTTCTGAATTCCCAAATGTAGTTCATAGGCATCTACACAGGCATTTTCATTTTAAAAAGTTGATCTTAATTTGAAAAAGTAAGGTTAAAACACCTACACAGTTCAAGTTAAAAGTACTGGTCTTGACAGTGAATTAAATGACTGGCAAAAACTTCAAATGGAAAAGACAATGTAGCAATGCACCTGAGTTAGACCCGCATGTACAAGGGCTCTAGATTCAATTCCAAGCATTGCCAAAACAAACAAATCAAATAGCATCCCAAAAGCAAAACTATGGTAACTTTTGAACTTTGTTTGAACTTTCCTAATTTGGTATATCAAAACTTAATTACACACATAATATTGTCTGAAATTATTAATCTACGGATAGTTTCCAGCCAACCAATTTGTATTTGGATCACCTTCTGCATATGGACTAAGTTATATGCATTTTTACTCATTTATCATTTCTGAGTTATTCCAATTGATTAAGCATTATAATTTAGGACATCTTTTACAATTCCCTCTACAATGTCAAAATAGCAATTACGGAAATAAGTGAATAAATTTTTAATTTCTATTTAAATTATGTACTGTAATACGTATCATGTGGATAATGACTTTCTGCTAAAAAACAAGTTAGCAAATCTAGAACAAGAAGCAATATACCAATAATTAATTAAAGAGTCAAGCCTCAGTAATACAGATATCTATTTTATTAAAAAAGTTACAAACAGGTGGACTGCAGGGTCGTCTTACAAAATGACAAGAATGAAATCTATTGGAAAAATTTACTTTTACAAATCTTCATAGGTAATTGTTCAATGTTTGTACTTGTTATTCGAGATTTTACCGTTCACTGATAAAGTTACAGTACATTAGATCCATGATAATAGGTTACATGATTTTATTCGCAGAGCCCTACTGCAGTGATTTGAACAACTCCTAAACAGATGCCATAGTAAAGACAAGACATATATTGCATTTAATATTCACTTCTTATCCTAATAAGCAACATGCAATCTATTGAGGAAGCTAAAATAACTTTTGGTCCCTTTTCTTAAAATGTGCTGGAGAAACCACCTTTAAAACCACTTATCCCCTGATTCCTGTGATCCTAAGTGAATCCAAGTGAAATTTGCTGCTGAGGTCAATGATAATGAACACTGTGATAGAGATAGAGGTGACAGAAGGGAAGGAGGGAAGAATGTCCATAGGAAAGAAACACTGTGTAAAAATCAGTCTGCAGAAAATTGAAGTCATCATGAATTATTTGATTCCCTTAGAATTTCACAGAGCTAGTACTGCTGAGCCACAGCCACTTAAGCTACTCTGAAATGAGTGTTTGGTGTTTAAAGTGCAAACTTAAATGAAGTATTCATTTCAAGCCGTTTGTAAATAAGGAACAATGTTTCGATTGCCTCTACCTTTATAATCTCACCATCAAATCCCAAATTGAAGAATAAGGGCTCACTTTGAGGGAATCTGATCAGGAATCAAATGCAACACGATTTAAAAAAAGGAAATCAAAGCTTAATCATTTTCTACTCATTAATGGCCATGCTGACCAGTAAATCACATGAATGTAGATATCACTTTATTTGAACACCACACACAAGACAAATTTAAAACTGCCACACCCTTCCACAAACCATCACTGCATATAGTAGAGCTTTTCTTGACAAAGTTATTGAGCTATTATTATAGATCAAAAGTATAGTTTTGGTTTTATATTATTTAGAAGCATGTTCAAATGACTAAAGCTGGGCTCCTAAAATTGAGAACTTTGGTGCAGTAAGTGAGCTGCAGTTTCTAACTTCTGCAAATTAAAAGGACGCAAATAAAACCAAATAAAAACTCAAGAACAAAATACTGTCAAACTTACACAACTGAAAAATAATTGCTAGAAAAAGCACTGGTCATGATGTTAAAACTGAACCAAAAGATTACTCATTGTAAGGTTTTTTTTTTCTGTTTCTATACCTGCGTTACTGGTAAAATGTTCAAGTATTCAGACAAAATGTGCTGATTAGGTAAACAACATGGAAGGCAATGGCTATTAGAAAGCACATTTGCAAAAATGAAAAAATATAAACAGCCAGAGACTTGGTGCTATTCTCCCTCCTGTTACACAGATTTTTGTCTCTACTACGAACATGCTTCTTGAAAAAAAAAAAAAACAACTAAAAAGCAGTTGTGATAGTGCAAGAAAAACATCAACAAATATTGCTTTAAACTACTGTTCATAAAGACAAATATTAAGAACTAGAAAGTGTACATGATTTTATTTGAATTCAATTTTACATGTGCAGAAGTCTGTAAGATGTCAATGACATGCCTGACAGGCAAAGCTGAGCTATCTCTGTTTAGGTATACAATTAATTTACCATGGACACAATATCCCTTTTCAAAGGCATTGCTAAGTAGGTCATAACTAAGTTTTATAACTTCACAGAAAGGAAAATGTTACTGCCGCAATTCAATGCTGTAAATGAGATTAACACATGTGAAGGCCTAATGGAATCAAATTCTTCAAGTAAATGCTGTACAATCAACTCCCAATATCACCTGTAACTTTCAGATTGTTAATTACAAAACACATCACAAACTGCACTTGAAGAAAAGGGAAATTCCATCCATACAGGTAAAATGTGATCTTTAGTTTCTTTTTACAACACTGCCACACGTAAACAAAGTCTCAAAGTATTAACCAACCATTTAAAGGAGAAAGATTTTACAAATAGGATGAAGCATTGGTACGAGGTAATATACAGAAGTAACCATTTGTTTAAGGCTCAATTTTTCTCCATTATATCTTTCTTTTAAAAGGCATTGAGTAGGTAATACTGAGTTTGAGTAATAAATACAAGTTGAGAAACTGATTAAAGAAATCAACTAACATATTAAAAATTAACCCTTTCATATTAGCCATCAATAAGAACTTAAAAAGCTATAAAAGGACGGATTGATAAAGAACAGATTTTAAATGTATGGTAAACGTGCTAAGCATTACTGTTAAGGTCCTTGGATCTTGAGGGCCAAAGACCTTATGCACTTCATTAGATGTATGGCAACATGCTGTGATAGAGACAGGTTTACCAAGGCTCAGTTCTGCAACCCAGGTTGTAAAGTTCTCCAAAGCAGCATCTGTGCAAATTTCCTCTGAGTTTTATCTGCAAGTAAGATCAAAGACATTTCATGAAAACTTAGAGATACACAGTAAAATATTCAGAAGCAACCCTGACAACAGATCCATATGTATGCATGCATGTTGAAGCTCATTAGTATGGGACCTTAGGGTCTAATTTCACTTTGGTCTCTATCAGTTTAAGTAACAGAATCATTTTCTGCAGATTCAGAAAAGTTACCAGAAAGCATTAGTGCAGTACAGCTGAACTGGAGAGAAGACACTGCGTCTCTGTTAGTAGTTGTTATAATCCTATGTATGACACTTCCTACTCACACGTATGTGATATTAACAACATTTGTACTGATTAAAATAATCTTACAATACAGAAAATGGGACAAATGGTGCTTCTGGTTTGAAATGATGATAGATTCTTTGCTCATTATGAGTTACCTTGTAAGTAAACTACTTTTTCTAAAGTTTGGCTTTGTGGGAATTGTGTATGACTCAGAGTGTAGACACTCAGACAGGCCACATGCCCTACTCTGATCTCGCTACTCTCCTTGTCCCACAGGCCAGAGGATAATACTTAAGCTACCAGCCAGCTTCTACTCAAACTCTCACTAAAGAGTTTGGTTTTATTTAATATTTCTTTTTTCTAATAAAATTATCAGAGTAAAAAACAGAAGCAAACAGTAGGTCAAGCACTAACTCAGAAAATGAAAAAGGACCTCGCAAGTGTAGTAACCTGGTACACAAACGCACCACACACAGACCTGAAAGAACAAAGATCATTATTTATGTCAGCCTGAAGAAAAAGGCAGCTTCTTGATTCAGGACAAAACACATCATTTCTCGAGGCAGCAGAATGCCTGGGATGGTAACAAAGGATCATGAGATACTACCAGTCTGTGAATTTTTTTTAGCTTAACTAGAGTTTCCATTTTAAAACACAATGGTATTTACTACCATAAATTTTTTCATTTTAGCAAATATAGACGTGCAATCCCAGTCACTGTTTTCTTTCCTTTTCTTCTTTTCTAGTTTCAGATATTTGAAATTCTGGAGATTTAAGCAAGGGATAATCCTAAAATATAAAATTCTTTTTACATTTTTACTTGACCTTTTCATATTTGAGCTAAATATTAGTTGTATTAATGAAATTCTGTTATGTGTTCGAGGCAGATTTTTATTGTTGTTGTCACCTATCTTGTTTCATTTCTTTATTCTAATTTGCATGAATCTTATTGGCACTGGAATAGGAAGACCAAAACATTAACAGTATTCATTGTCTCCCATTAAACAGACAGCAAAAGATGAATCCATGTCACAGATGCCTTGAAGGGAGGTGGAGCCATGCTGGAAGGGAAGCACACATGCTGAGTGCACATGATGAACCCTGAGTCAAGAGGAATGGTTTAGTGTTCTTGTTGCCTAGACCTAAGATTGTCAAATGCTTTAACATGAATTCAATTCCAACATCTCAAATACTGTTGCCATGTCCAGTGGTAATCATGTGAGGCCAATGATGTGACTCCAATTGCTAACTCTGAATCAGACCAAGTAAAATACTGTTCTCCACAAATATAAGTAGTACTTTCTGAAAGTGACATTTCCAATACTTATGGCTAATCCAAGGAATTTGTGCATATGGTTTTGATTGGATACGTTTTTCCAACAACTGACAGGACTTCATTTTTTCTTAGTTACATTATCTTCTGATTTGTACAACTCCACTGAGAAGCAATCCCATGAGGAGAACTGTTCCAGTGGTAAGGCTAGAACACTTCCTCAGAGGCACTTCTCCAGCTCCATGATGCAATATTTGTTAATTCTACTGACAATCCATTCTAAGCCAGAGAGGTAATGGAGTAAAACTTAGCAGTTTGCACCCATTTCATTCTATATTAAAAGCCTAATCTTGAGGTGGAGAGGAAGCAATTAAAGAGGGAACAGGTACACAGTCTCTCTCTAGTCACACCCCCACACCCAGTGCAGGGCTAATGAGGTACCTATCTCATCCGAAGTGTCAAACTGAGAACCTTGTGGAGGTCAGAAGGGCCGGGGAGAATCAAGAGTGGTAGGGAAGGCAAACAGCTCTGTTCATCCCCAGCACCCCAGGTCCGCTGTAGGCACTCAAGGTACTCTGCTTCAAAAAAGCTTTTTCCCAACCCAAATCCTCCTCTTTTCTCTGGCTCACAATATGAAGCGGGGACTATTGTCCCACTTCAAGTCGTACACTCAATAGGGCAGGGGACAGAAGATGCACCTGACAACAATGCACTTTTTGCAACAGAAATGCACCCTAGGACTCTACTCATATGACAAATATTTGCCTTGGATACAAAAATGCCAGCATTTTAAGGTACATGTGATTTGATCTTGAGGATCTTCCTTTTACATTTGCTGAACTATTGTATTTAGTGAAAAAAAAAGATTAAGAAACTGTTCTTAGTCTACATTTACATTAAAAATCTTGAAAATTGGAATCCATCCTACTCCACTTAAGAAATAATAAACCCAGCTAGAATAAAATCCCATTCATAGATGGTTGAGCCTCCCAGGAGTCTTTGTTACCATCCCGGGCACTCCGCTGCCACGTGAAATGACGTGCTAGTCTTGAAATAAGAATCTCCCTTTTTCTTCAGGCTGACATATATAATGAACTGGGGCTGCCATAAATAGTGATCTTTGTTCTTTCATTTTGCTTCCTGGTGTTTGGTATTCTGATGCACCATTTACTATACTTGGGAGAACCTGTTCCATATCATGTTGAGGAAAATGGTAGAACATTTTTCAGACCTTCAGCCCACAGTAGAGAACACACTTCCCTTTTTAAAAAAGTTTCCTTTGTAACATTCATCAATGCTGGACTGATACATACGACTGCTTCAAGTTTCATTTTAAAAACTCTATTGCCAAAAGGTTAGACCAAATTATCACATAAGGGATAACCTGAATGCACATCTCCCTTCTCTGGGGACATGGCTTGAATATTTGAGGCTGTTATGCCTTTTCTTCAGATTCCTTCTGTTCCGGAAAAACTCTACCTTCTATCCCCTGCACCATATCCATTTGGCCTGACTCAAATGCTACTGTTCCCAAGCTACTTAAGCTCACTGGCTCTTAACGAGGGGTCGTTCAATCCCCACAATCAAATGGGTAGTCTGCAATTTCTAGAGATATTATGTTTTGTCAAAAGTAGAGGGTTGGAGCATAATATCCAATCTACAGGGTAACTGCCAGGGATATTGCTCAACATTTGATGGTCCTAAACATGGGACAGCCCTCAAAATCAAAGCCCCGAGTACTGAGAATTTCTGCTTTTTCCTTCCTCTCAATGCCCATACTGCTCTGATTTTCTTCCTTTATAGTATGTTATTAACAAAACAGCCATCCTTCTCAATATCATTATACCCAAACAGCACATGTCGACTGAAATAATATCCACCAGATGGGACTGAAACAAGGGCTCCAACACTGACCTAGGCTTTTATGAAACTGTGGCTTCCCGGGGAAACAGTTCTACAAAGTGCTTGCTAGAAGCCACTGTAGGTCAGTCAGTAAGGAAATCAGGATGGCGGCTGGGTCTAAAGAATCTGCACCACTTCCTAATTTACAATAAAATGACTGCCAGTGGGAGGGTAAAAGGGGAAGAAACAATCATGGGAGCTGGCCCTGAAGCAGGTGTTGGGCAACAGACTGGTGACCCAAATAAAAGGGTATTAGAAAATAAATGTGAGGAATTACCAGGAGCCATTCTTAGAGCACTAAGAGATCCCCATCTCAGTTGAACACAGCCAATGATTAGCAGAAGCCATGGTCTTTCTGTCCTAAGTATTACTACTTCTAACCAGACAAAGTACTTTCCTAAGATGAAGGACAAACCCTTCTCAAGTCACCTTTCCTGTCGAAGTTTGATCGTCAGTCTAGATCTGGAACTGACAGCCTGCAGGGCTCCATGACTCACAGGGACTCACAATCCATCACACACTTGTTCAGGTAACAGTGAGGAAGGACAACCACAAACTCCACAGGCCTCAGGTTACAGACACGCATACCTATCAGTTCCATCTGACTTGGTGCTAGAAAAAACTCTGCATACAGTGCACACTGTTCTAAAAGATCCTTCAGAAATCCAGCTGATTAAGTGCTTTATTTCAGGGGCCACACCTTCAGCCATGTGCTCTGCTTACAAGAAGAAAAAAAATCAAGCAGAAAGCTATATATTATTACAAAGTCACTTAATAAAAATGTGTAATTACTGGTATAAATAACATCTGAGTTTAGTTGATGTAAATCAACAAGAAACATGAACGTAGTAGGCTTGGTATATTTAAGCCCTCCTATGTACACATCCCTGTAAGTAAGAAAGCTGAGATCATGAGAGCATATACGGTGAAACAAACTCAGATATAATTTACAATAAAAATTTAAGGGTATCTGTAGAAATTATCCAAATTCCAACAGGCGTAACAATTGACTCTTTAGGTAGATGAGACTAATTTTGCTTTTACTCTCCTTTCCTACATTGACAACGAGAAGAACCATTTTACATGTTTTGGTTAATTTTTTTAAAAGGATGCTAAAACTGAAACAAAGTGCATAGATTTACGTCTTCTGTTCAAGTGTGAGAGAAGTGGAACTGAGTAGTACAGATGCTATCAGCACACAGGACTTGTTCAAACCTGAAGCTGGTTTACAACTTAAAGACAGATTGCAGAGTCAAGAATGTGGGACTCAATCACATACACAGCTACACAAGCCTGTTCCCACCTCAAGAACACTGGATGGGCGCCACTATCAGCATACATAAGCTAGACCAAAGCCCCAGCAGTGACTGTATAAAATAACAGATGTAGCTAGACGTTATAAATAGGTTTTCATCAATGTTTTGGGATGGTAAAGGCATTTTGAATAAAGCACCATTGTCATCTTTTATTTTCAAAGATGACACTACCTGACAAGAGCCCTTGTCTAAGAGATAAATTAGGGTCTGTAAGTCCTTTCTCTAGGCAGCACAAATAAAGGCAGACCTCTGGTTAGGAATCATGTCTGTGATCTGGCATGCCTCTTGCCATTTGCAAAGCCACTTCTTAGACTGGAGGTCAGCCCTGGCTCAGAAGGGTCAGCTGCATTCTGATACTGTCTTGCTAGTCTGGCATTTACTGTGGTTTTCTTAATCTTCCACAGTATTGGTGCTTTATATAATTATTTAAATGCTACTCTAAGTGAAACTATTTGACTGATTACAATTCAGCTGAATATATATATATATATATATATATATCTCACACATAATATAGACATAGATATATATACACAATCATCTCATTTTAAATGCTCAATAAAGTTTTACCTGACCTTATTTTCCCAAAAGCTCTTCAAAACATACTATAATTTATCATAAGGTGTGAAGGTTTTTATTGTTCTCAGTTGCATTATTTATTAAGCTGAGTAGAAAAGACCCCTGTGCTTAAGATGGTTCCTTCTGACATATCAGAGATGATTTTCACTTCAGGTATTCGAATAAAGTGAAGGTACTTTGTGACAGTGTAATTTGTTACCAGAGGTCACTTAAGTTGCACAAGTGCAAGGTACAGATGAACCTGATTAAATAATCATTCTGTTAAATCAAGTACTCGAGTGATTAGAAAATTAGTGCTTTCAATTATAGTGGCTTTCTTGCCCAGAATATAAAAGTATTAAAAACATCAGATAATTATTCATCATCTTGTGATATTATTTTTCAGTGTTGTGCTGTGCATATTGGACACTAAGACTGCAGAGCATGGGAAAGATGTACTATGGGATGAATCATCCCCTCCAAATGTTATCGAGTAAGGCTGAGAAGGAAAAATAGGAAGCCACTCCTTAAAAAAACAAATCTCATCGATAGCAATACACACAATTTCTTACCTTTGTTCTGCTTATTTGCAGTTTAAAAAGGTTTTCTGCATTGAATGATGATGGTTTTATGCTGAGGAAAAAATGTTATTTTAAAAATACAGAAACTTAAGGTGGTATCAAATGTATGGACGTATTACTATTAACCAGTTGTTTATTTTATACTTGATCAAAACCAAAAGGCCACCTGGCCCATACAATTACAATTCCACCAACAACTAACCTGCTCGGTATGGCCATGATTGAGGTTTTCCTTTTTTACTGGACAACACAAGTTGTACAACACTGATCTTGCTTCTCGGGGAGGGATGAATAGTTCATTTGCCTGACGATCTCAGCAAAAAGTTCATCCACCATTGATTTACTTTTTGCTGATGTTTCCATGAAAGGACAGCCCCATTCTTGAGCCAGAGCTCTGCCTTCTGAAGACATAACCTCTCTTTCTGGTTCCAGATCCACCTTGTTTCCTACTAGGATTAGTGGGACTTTTTCATATCTCTTCACTCTCACAATCTGATCTCTCATTGGCTTGATATCCTATTCAAGCAATCACAAAGGAAAAGAAGAAAATTATATGTTTGCATTCCACAGCAGATGTGGTACAATATCACAAGAATCATTCCTTAGTATCATATAAAGCTAGAAGCACATACTGAAACAAAGACAACAATGTCATTTTCCCCCGGGGACATGAGAACTAGATAATCTCCACATGTACTAGCTGTGCTTCTGCATCAGGAATATAAAATAGAAAAGTTGCACACTAACCTTAAAATCCATCTAACCACTGCCCCCACCCTCCGTCTATTTCAATTAAAGAATTAAGTTCCCAAATATGATTAATTCGTTTGCACATACAGATGTTTGGCCAGCTCCCTAAACCTGCCTAGCTGTCTTCATTTCCTATAACACCTGTTATCCCAGCACAAGACTGCAGTGTCTATGTAACTCCTAGTCATTCAGCAAGAAGGCTTAAGAGAAACTATTTTAAGAGGAAACCCCCCCAAAACAACCCCTCAAAAATCCAATGCTTAGAAATCCAATTTTAAAAACAGATTCATACACATAAATATTTCATTTTAAATTGGTTACTATGTGTTTGGCCTTATACCACCCAACAACTAACAGTGAGCATGGCCCAAGAAGGACACCGCATCTGGAGTGTGGGTGAGAAGTCACACATTTCTTCTCCCATGTGTGTTTCCTCCTGATTTCCCCCACGAAGATCAGAGCCTTAGATACCTTTCAGTAACATCAATTTTTGGAAAGAACTCTATTGATGTAAGACAATATTAGAGGTTTAGGCCCAGAATTGCACTTTTTTGAGTTTTGTACCTTCAAAGAGTTGACTTAAAATATAAAATATGTATTTGAGTAACTCCAGTAAACAGAACACTCGCACACAGGTCAAATACACCCATCCAATCTTCTCTCAATTGTCAAGCTGCTTTTCTGGGGTTTCTTACGGAACAAGTTTAGCTAAGAATACTAACTTTCACCTCAAAAGAATCTGTGTATCTGCTGAAATAATGCCACAGTTCCATAGTCCACACTGATGTCCAGAACAGAAGTGGATCCAGTGAAAATCTTAGGAGACGCCCTTGAAAAGATTCCCAGCCTCGGGAGAGGCTGCTGATAACAAACTAATCTGAGGACCCCTTAGAAAATACCCTTAGTACTTCCTGGGGGAAATGCCTTTATGGTACTTTAGTTTGGAATCTGAATCTACCCAAAATGTACTTTAGGTTCATTTACTCAGCTTACTATCTTTACAAAGAAGTTCTTGAAGTTGTTCTGAGGTTACTGGAAAAATTCCTATATAGCACTTAAACTTCAACTCCTGAAGAATGTGAAACTAGTACATTACAGTGGCTAAGGCACTTAAGATTTCTTAAGTAAGCAACATTAAGTGCATACCTTTAAATGCAGAAAAAAACATCCGTTTCCTAAATCAATGGAGGTCAATATAACGGGTCAATACAAGGTCATTTATTTTCAAAGAATAAATAGCACAATTATTGCATCTCTTAAAATAACGTTAACTTCAGTCTTAGTTTCCCAGTGAAAGACAGGACGCATTTTCTGAAGCAGCTGGACCAGATCCAGGCTGGCTACCCCACTGGGATAAGAAAACTGCCCGCGCTCAGCGTTCCCAGTTCCACATATTTTCTCTAAGTATAGCCTACTATGGCAGAAACGATTCGTTTCAACAAGAGAAAAGGAGAGTCATTCTTACTTTCTGTTGGTTAGGAATCCTAGGTACTAGTCTTTTGAACTAGTAACTTCCTTTTTGGCCACATTCCCCCCAGTAAAATAGCACGAAAACAGGACTTGTACTCATTTTGCAGCACTGAGATTTAGGATTCCAGTTGAGGAACTTAGAGGCGAACAGAGAAGTGGAGGAAGGAAAAGCAGGCGCACAGGTTTTTGTTTTTTTATCTATCTGTACGAGATCACGGACTTAACAATTTCTTTCTTCGTGCTCCGTTTACTTGAGATTATCTATGAAATATTTTGCTGAGCACGTTAATCAATACTTGTTGAATTGAATAAGCAACTTCAGGTTAGAGTGAGGGCTAAATATACTCAGGCTGACCTATTTCGTTTTCACTTTTCTTTTCCTTAAAAATAACTTTAAAATGTTTGTCGATGCCTGTGACTTTAGCACTCTCCAGAAATAACCCAGTGCTTGCCCATGCCACACCAAACTTTCAAAAGCCAAACACACTCATTAACGCCCAGCTCAGGCAAATCAGAAGTACATGTAGGATTACCACACCCCCTTCGAAGAAATTACAAGACTCGGTTTGATTACCTGAAAAGACTGTTGATTAACCAAACTATACACCAGGATGAAACCTTGGCCGTTTTTGATGTACAGGTCTCTCATGGAGGCAAACTGCTCGGTTCCTGCGGTGTCCAGAATTTCCAGTACTGAGGGGGAAGAGTCCACTTCGATCTCTTTGCGGTAGAAATCTTCAATGGTGGGGTCATATTTCTCAATGAAAGTCCCGGTGACAAACTGCACGGTGAGGGCAGATTTGCCAACCCCTCCGCTCCCTAACACCACTACCTTGTATTCCCTCATGAGTCTCACCTTCACCAACTCCTACCCAAGGGGGGGAAAAAAATAACACCCCGCTAGCTGCGCTGCGGCAAGGCGAGGCGGAAGGTGGGCGGAAATGTGCGAACTGGGGAGGAGAGTGCGGAGAAGCCGAGGGCCCAACCGGGGACGAGGAGGAAGTTACAGGAGGGGGAGGGGAAAGAGCCAAGTGTCGGGTGGGTGGGGATGGGATGGTAATGCCCTTCCTATAGGAACCCAAGGCTGGCCCGGGGGGCGTGGGGAGGAGGGAGCGCCCGCGAGCGGGCCGAGCAAGGGTGGGGGGAGCCGCCGCGCACCCCCACGCGGGAAGGGGCGGGGGCCTCGCGGCCGGGGGCTGCCCGCCACCCCTCCCCCCCGCCCTGCACACAAAGGGGCCCGGGGACCCCGCTTCCTGCTGGCGCCGCTGTCGAGCCGGCCCGAGGCTTCGGGGCCCCGCCGCGCTCGCTGTCACCGGGGCGGGGTCTCTGGGCCCCGGGTTCCCGCGGGGGTCGTCCGGCCTGTAACGGGGGAGGGGGGCGGAAAGGGGCGCACGTTAGGAGTCGCCTGACCTCCACGCCGGCCCCCAAAGCCGCCGCCTCTGCTGCCTCCTTCCCTGGAGCCGCCGCCGCCGCCGCTTACCCTGCCGCCTGGGAGGCTCTGTCAAGCCAAGGCCATGGCCACTCGGCCGCCCCAGCCTTGCTGCTCGCGGACGGGAAAGGGGCGGGGGCCGTCCGGCGGCGGGCGGCGGCGGCGGCGGCCGCAGCGACTCCAGTCGAACCCACCTCTTTTTTTTTTCTTCACCCCCCCATCCCCACCCCCCCAGCACAAACCCGGAAGGGTTTCCCTGACACACTGGCTGAGGTGCCCCAATTCCCCGAGACTGGACGCGTTCACTTCCGGTGGGGAAAGTCCCACCTCTTCTTAGGGGCGAGCTGGGTGGCGCTAGGGCCGCGCCCTGCTGAGCAAGCCAGGCGGCCCGGCCGGGTTACAGGTCGGGGCCGTGGCCTTGAGAAAGGGCGCCGCGGCAGGCTGGTAGCGATTGGCCGATTTTCTCGACCCCTGGCCCGCCAGAGTCCCCCTGGCTTCTAGGCGTCCACCAGCTGTTTCTGAGGACCAGAATCTCTTCTTGGCCCTTGCAAGACCGCCAGCCAATAATCTAGCAACCGAGCGAACACCAAACATCCCTAGGCTGGAAGTTGCTTGGAAAATAAAACAGTTTAGGAAGTTGATTCTCTTCGCTGACATTTCTTCAACTTGATGTTTTTCTTGAGCAATGTATGCCAAGGACCATCAGAGTCGGTTTGGGCTCTGATTTTTTAAGGTGGTGTTTGAGTCATAAGTTCCACTTTGTACTTTATCAATGGGCATAGCTGCCTCACGTCCCTGAGCAAATACAAGCTCTTTAAAAAAAAATTCACAAAGATCAAAACATCAACATTACAAGTAGACTTGATGGTGGGCTGTTCAGTTTTATTTAACACAGCAGAAATGGGAACCAATATTCAAAAAAGTTAATTGCAAATGTTTGGGCCCGTGAGATAATTTTATTTAATTTTTTTTTATCATCTGCATGTCTAAGAAATTACCCAGCTGGCTGTTCCACAGTGGAACTTTGTTTTAAAAGTCATCTTTCATAGCCTTGAAATTCAAAAACAAATAATAACTCTACTGTTAAGCTGAGTTCTATTTTTAGAGAAAATTGTTACTGTTAACTTTCTATTTGTAAACTTTATGTCAGATCCACGGGGCCACAAGGCTGGGCAGTATTTTGGGCTTTTCACTCCCTTCTTTATTCAGGCACACTCAGAAATCTGAGCGAATCGCTGACCAGCCTAGTTAAAGTGACTCCACATTTCCATATTTGCAAGCCCTAATGAGCAGTCTAAAGTGTTAGACATTAGCAAAAAAAAAAAAAAAAAAAGGCGAATCACGGAAGTGTGAGGTCCCATTGTCCCTGGCCAGTATTCCCCAATGTCACTTACAGTAGTCAAAGGAAAGTTTAGTTCAGTTTCTCCTCGGTGTCAAGCTGGTGCAATCTCTCCAGCGAAGTCTCCAGCTCTGCCTCCAGCAAGCCTGGGTCCTGCCTGCAACCCAAGGCACTGCCCTCTGCTGGAAGAGCTTTGGCCTGTGAGCTTTGAGTCTCCCCATAGGTCACTGTTCCTTGCCCACACGTGCTGTTGCCAGATTTGGAGCTCTGCTGCTCATCGCCCAGTCTGGCTGTCTCCAGACTGTCTGGTGGAATCCACAGCCCTCCACCAGCCATGCTTAGAACCGAATGGGGAAATTCCTCTTCTGATCCAGCCAGCAATGAGCAATCAAAGTAAGGCTGTGCTTCGTCACACAACTGTCAAAGCTGTTCTTTTTGAGGCCATCTCACCTGTTGGCAACTTTAATATCTTGGTTTTGGCCTCATTGAGGAGAAAGTTCTTGCTTTTACATATACTGAAACACACTTCAGCATGCAACAGAGTTCTACTGAGTCACTCCCAACTCTCTTCAGTTCAGGAAGGCCAAATGGTACACCCCATCTGAAGAGCCCTTCAGATCTTGGCCAGAAGGATGCATGTTCACCAGTTACACCACTTGGTAGGAGATTAGATTTGGAAGTAACTTCGATTCCAATTTATTTCAGGTAATTTTTAATAATTGACTATGTTTAAAATGGAATACTATGCAGTTTAGAGGCACAAGAGTATATTTTTATGTGTTGGTATTAAAAATGGCCTATGGAGGACTAAAAGAGAAGAAAAATGAACAAATATATAGTAAAATATGAGTGCAACATAGCCTTTGACTCAGAAACAAAGCCACTAATTATGGGCTCAGAGCGTTATGAGTGGACTTTCATCTTCCGAATAATTTTATTTTTTCAACGAGCAAAGAAGAATTATTATAGACAGGAAGTTGTAATCTTTGAATTTTTGTATTTTATGTATTATTATTATTGTGTATGATGTGCATGCTTGTATTTGATGTGTTATATATATGCATGTATGTGCTTGATGTGTTGTGTATGACGTGCATGTATGACATGCATGTATGACATACATATGAGTAGATGTTAGAGGACAACCCTAGGAACACCACTTCTCTTCTTCAATTTTGGATTCCTGAGATCAAACTCAGGTTGCCAGGCTTGTCAGCAAACGCACTTACCCTCCGAGCCATCTTGCTGACCTTACCGTTCATAATGTTTTGGAAGGAGGAGCTAAATAAGATTCTTAATCGTCACTGCATCGAAAACCAATCTCCCAACCATTTAGGGATGGGCCTGTCTAATTTAAACAAGCTCCGACCTTCTGTCTGCCTCTCTGGATGGCTCTCTGCTTAGGAAAGTATTTCTTGTGAATTATCTGATAAGGTCCCAGTTGTTCACCAATATATTCTCAGTAGGCAGTGAGGGTATAAAGACGATTTAAAGGGGTTTGGCCTGGCAGTTGAGAATCCGTGCTCTATCTGGTACATTTAAATTGTAGCTCTGCAGCCATCTAGCTGTACGACCTTAAGAGACTTTGCAGCTCTGAGCCTGCAGCTCCTCACCTGTAAAAGGGAGATAAGAGTCTGACATGGGAATGAAGTGGGGTATTAGAAGTAACCAGCAGTGCACAGGCCCCTCGAGCATTATGGAGCTTCAACACATACATGTGATGTTTATATAAGAGTTTAATGGGGCTGTGTATGTGTGTCTCAGGTGGTAGAGAGATTGCCGAGCATGCACGAAGCCCCAATTGGGATCACCAGCACCGCATATATCCAGGCATAGTGGCCCATGCCTGTAATACCAGCCCTTGGGAAGTAGAAGCCGGAGGATCAGAAGTTCCAGGTTATCTTGAGCTACATAGTTGTGCTTTGAGTACACAAGACCCTGTCTCCAACAAAGGCTAATAAAATAAAAAGTGGAAAAAATGTTAGGGAAGAAAACAAAACCTTTAAAGGCCTAATAGGTTCAAATGGCACACAAAAATAATTCTCTGGCCCATACTGTTAAAGGCTTCTTGTGTTTTGTTTCAGGGTAAAGTCATTTCATGACAGTGTGTCTGTCAATCCCTTTCCTACACGCATTTTTTAAAAAAAAAAAAAAAACCAAAAGAGTATTTACACTATTCTGCATTTTGCTTTGTTTTGCACTTAATACATCTTGATATTTCTTTTTCTTTTCAGAGCATGTAAGTTTATGTTTTTCTGTAAGTTTGTTTGTCCCTTCATGCCTGTATCAAATAAACCACCCTTATACTGAAGGACAACGTTTTTTTTTTAATTTATTTTATTTATTCTATGCATATTTTCCATCATGTGTTTTAATCCTATTGATTTCCCTGTCCTTTGCATCTGCACTCCACCCCTTCATCCCCTCAGGAAAATAAAAGAGAAAGTATAAAAAAGGAAAAAAATAAAAATCTTGACATGGAAGATGCAGTGTGACACAGTGAGTCACACAATAATCCCCTTTGTCCATTATTTGCAAGTGTTCATTGCAAAGAGTCATTGGTCTGGTTCGAGGCCTCTGGTTCCTATTGACTACTGATGCTGGGCCCTCACTAGGATTCTTCCTGCGTATCCTTTTGTTGCTCTGTGTTGTGGAGATCCTGCAGCTTTGGGTCTGTGGGTCAGGTCCCACTGAAAAACAGTCTTTGCTTCCAGTTTCTTGCCCTGAATGGTTCATGCATATGTCGTCGTTAGGGCAAACTTCTAGTTGTTCAATAATGGAAACAAAGGGTACTTGAATGTTCATTTCTTTGAGAAAATATTGCTAAGTTGTTCTTCTGAAAGGTCACTCGATTTACATTCTCACCAGTGAAGTACGGCCATGTTACTGTCTTTGTAAATTCATCCTAGGTATTACTAATTTTGGCATTCTATGGCTATTGTTACTTGCTTTGGAGTATCTAGAGGACTGAAATATGCAGGGTTTTAGTCTAGAAGAAGTTTGGGTTTCAGCATCGTAAAGCCAGGTATACTTTCACTCTTTTGTTTCTAAAGCTGGTCGCAGTAGTCTAATTCGTAGATTAAGCAAGACAGACAACCTGCTCAAAGCATTTAGTCTTCCAGACACTGACTGTTCAAAGGTAAACTGTTCTAACAGTAAATTTTACCCACATTGAGGGACCTCAAAACCCATGCCCTTGAGATTTAGAATTTTTCTTTCATTCTGTACACATCTCCTCTCCAATGGATCTACTGTACAGGTCTCATTCTCAAGAGTACAACTTTTTTTTTAACCATGGTATGAAAAAAAGAGACTAAATTGCATGTCGAATATCTAAATCATAGGTAAATATTTTCAGTTTTTTATATCACCCTGGCACATGTTTAAAGTCTTTGATAGCCTGTTTAAGTTATCAGTTACTCACTTCTGTTAAGTCTCCTGTCCTTCTTTCCAATCCACGCCTCTTGTCAGTTGCTGTCCTTAGGGCCTTTAACTGTGAAAAATAACATGCTTCCAGGTCTCGGGGAAGAGCCGTGTCCTGGAGCCTTCCTTCTTTTTGGCCTCAGATTGCTGAGTTCCTGGATGAATGAGTCAATAGTGTCCTCAGTGCTCACTACAGCCATATTCTGCAGGCTGTCTGCCTTCATCGGTGCTGCAGAAGCCCCCCTCCCACGCCATATGGTGGAGACTATCCGGGGGTCTTTGTGGCTCCTACTAACTTCTCAAATCTCACACTCTTCCCTTGGGAATCCTGCCTCCTGGTCCTCCTCTCAGTTTTCCCAGATATTCATATCATCTAAAAATTTTTTCTTATTTTTTCTCATTACAAAGATTAGTACTCTTTGCCAAAGATAAAACAAATGTGTCGTCGCATTATTATTGGAAAATCACCATTAAGATTTTACCATCAGTTCACAAATTGTTGCTGTGGTAAATAATTTTAATGATTATGCAGCCCCTACACCCATGAACATACATACAAGAAATAAAAATCAAGTAAAATGTTTAACAAAGAATGGAATTATAAGCTTTCGAGCACAGCGTCTTTTGTTTACTGAAATATCATGTTCGTACACAGAACTAAAACTGCTTTCCTACTGATTACCCAAGTTACTCTCCTTTCCTACACCGCGGTTGCTGTTTAATCCCGTTCAACTTTGCTCACCTGGAATTCTTCACCCATCCACTGGAATTCCATGAGAGGGAATAACTAGTACATCACCCACAATCCCAGACTCTGCAGGCAAATGTGGTGATATTTGGTTCGTGTTTTAACAAATAAAGCTTGCCTGAAGATCAGAGTGCAGCGCTAAGCCATGAGAGACCAGGGAGTGGCGCACACCTTTAATCCCAGGACAGAGGCAGACTGATCTCTGTTAGTTCAAGGTCACCCTGAGCTACAAGAGGTCGATTCTGTCAAAAAGAGAAACAGAGCTGACACAAAGGAGATCCCAGCGCTAGACAGCACACGCCTTTAATCTCAGCACTAGGGAGGTGGAGACAGGAGCGAAATGGCTGGGTGGGGAGAGGAATATATAGGTGGGCTGGAGGAGACAAGAGCTCAGTGCAGTCTGAGGTTTGGTGGAGGCACATGGAGTCTGGAGACGCAGTCTGAGAACAGGATTGCCCCTCTGATCTGAGCATTGGTAGAGGTAAGAACTCTAGTGACTGGCCGCTCTGCTTCTCTGATCCTTCAACTTTTTCTCCTGATATGTGACTCTGGGTTTTATTTATTAAAACCAATTAGTATTCATACATCAGGCAAACGTTCACATAGCAACACAGATGTTGTTTACCAAGGGTGGACACTTGTGTTAGGGCTTTTATTGCTGTGAAGGGACACTGTGACCACAGCAACTCTTAAAAAGGAAAATATTTAATTGGGGGTGGTTCACTTACAGTTTCAGAGGTTGGTCCTTTATCACCATGGTGGGGAGCATGGCAGCATGCAGGCAGATGTGATGCTGGAGTAGTAGCTGGGAGTCCTACATTTTGCAGGCCACAGGAAGTTGGCTGAGGCACTGGATGGTATCCTGAGCATAGGAAACCTCAAAGTCTGTTCCCATAGTGACACACTTCCTCCAAAACGGCTATACCTACTTCAACAAAGCCACACCTTCTAATAGTGCCACTCCCTATGAGATTATGAGGGCCAACTACATTCAAACTACCACAGTACTCTCAAACATAGACGTACTTCAAACAATCTGAACTAATTTAATTTTTGTTGTGGGGTATGGTGGAACTTTATATCCAGGCCCTCCCTAGTCAATATTCATTAATTTGTTAATTCATCACACTTGTAGCCAGTGAGTTAGGAAGAAAGACAATTAAATCAACATTTCCAGAACAACGTGGAAAGGACTATGATGGAGATATGGCCAGAGAGTTCTAGAGAGTTTCTTTGAGAAGGTTGTAGCACTGCAAGTGAGGAGAGTCATACGGATTAGTAGGTAGAGGCAGACAAAAATTAGCCTTGCAATAAGAGTTTGACCTTTCCCCTGGATACTGTAGGAAGTTGTGAAAGGCATCTTTTCAAACGTCAGGGAATACCTTACAGTAAATATAGGTTGGTGGGCTACAGTACTGGTCCGGGTTCAATGTTTGGTGGTATTGCTTGTGAAGAAATTACTTACCTTCTCTGAGCTTCCATTTCTACAAGTGTAAAGGTCAGAGAGCATCCCCCTTCCCTAAATATCTGGCATTTGGTAGGTACTTAACTCACAGTAATGATGGTCAGGTTTGAACATCTGAAAACTAAAGACATACTTTCTACATTTTTATAATTCAGAGCATGAGGCTCTGACTCAGTGGGTAACAGCACTTACTGCGCAAGCAGGAGACCTGAATTCAAATCCCCAGCACTCATGTGAAAAGCCGGGTGTAAGTGTGTGTGCATCTGTATCTATCCATGCACCGGCACTGGTTGGGAAAGAGACAGAAAGATACTGGGACTTGCTGGCCACCAGCCTATTTCATGTTCACTGAGAGTCCCTGTTTCTGGACAATAAGGCAAAAGGTGTTAGAGCAGGACACCCATTGTCTTCCTGTGGCCTTCTCTTACACACATGGGCGTATGAACCTTCACACACATGTCCACACATCACACACATATACAAAACAAACATTCTCAAGACTTAATTATTACGATTTATTTGCCACTGCAGGATACTTCAAATATAAAGGTCGGATTGGATGTGGCAGCAAGTAGCATGATTTAATGAAATAATGAAAATCATTTATTGATTACAGATCAGATACTAGGCATTCAGCAAAGTGATTCATATACATTTCATTTAATTCTTGCAATTGCCTTAAGAGTTATTTTGTGGAATAATATTTTAAGATGTGTTGCATTCGTTTATGCTGTGGAATATTTGCTTAATGATGCAAAGATGTATTACATTATGTTGCGTTTGTTTATCTCTGTGAAGCTGAGATACACTTTGCCTGTGTAAAACACCTGATTGGTCTCATAAAGAGCTGAATGGCCAATAGCTGGGCAGGAGAGGGATAGGTGGTGCTGCCAGGCAGAGAGAATAAAGAGAAGAGAGAAGAGGGGGGAATGGGAAAGGAGAAGAAGAGAGGACACCAGGGGCCGGACATCCAACCACCTAGCCAGCTATTTGAGTAAGAAGAGAAGAAGAAGAAGAAGAAGAGGAGGAGGAGGAGGAGGAGGAGGAGGAGGAGGAGAATGAGGAGGAGGAGGAGGAAGAGAAGAAGAAGAAGAAAAAGAAGAAGAAGAAGAAGAAGAAGAAGAAGAAGAAGAAGAAGAAGAAGAAGAAGAAGAAGAAGAAGAAGAAGAAGAAGAAGAAGAATATAGAGTATATAGAGTAGAGAAAGGTAAAAGCCCAGAAGCCTAAGGTAGATGGGATAATTTAAGAAAAACTGGCTAGGCTCTCTGCTCCTCCCTGTTCTAGAGACAGCCGCTTCTTTTCGTGCAGTGCCAGCCTCGTTCCAGAGACACGATGGTGAAGGTCGGAGTGAACGAATTTGGCCGTATTGGACGCCTGCTTACCAGGGCTGCCTTCACTTCTGGCAAAGTGGACGTTGTTGCCATCAATGACCCCTTCATCGACCTCAACTACATGGTCTACATGTTCCAGTATGACTCCACCCATGGCAAGTTCAAAGGCACAGTTAAGGCTGAGAATGGAAAGCTTGTCATCAACGGGAAGGCCATCACCATCTTCCAGGAGCGAGATCCCGCCAACATCAAATGGGGAGATGCCGGCGCCGAGTATGTTGTGGAGTCGACTGGTGTCTTCACCACCATGGAGAAGGCTGGGGCCCACTTGAAGGGTGGGGCCAAAAGGGTCATTATCTCCGCCCCTTCTGCGGATGCCCCCATGTTTGTGATGGGTGTGAACCATGACAAGTATGACAATTCCCTCAAGATTGTCAGCAATGCTTCCTGCACCACCAACTGCTTAGCCCCCTTGGCCAAGGTCATCCATGACAACTTTGGCATCGTGGAAGGACTCATGACCACAGTCCATGCCATCACGGCCACCCAGAAGACTGTGGACGGCCCCTCTGGGAAGTTGTGGCGAGACGGCCGTGGCGCTGCCCAGAACATCATCCCTGCATTCACTGGCGCTGCCAAGGCTGTGGGCAAAGTCATCCCAGAGCTGAACGGGAAGCTCACGGGCATGGCCTTCCGTGTTCCTACCCCCAACATGTCCGTCGTGGATCTGACATGCCGCCTGGAGAAAGCTGCCAAGTATGACGACATCAAGAAGGTGGTGAAGCAGGCATCCAAGTGCCCACTAAAGGGCATCCTGGGCTACACTGAGGACCAGGTTGTCTGCTGTGACTTTAACAGTGACTCCCACTCTTCCACCTTTGATGCTGGGGCTGGCATTGCTCTCAATGACAACTTCGTAAAGCTCATTTCCTGGTACGACAATGAGTTCGGCTACAGCAACAGAGTGGTGGACCTCATGGCCTACATGGCCTCCAAGGAGTAAGAAGCCCGCCCTGGACCACCCACCCCAGCAAGGACACAGCAAGAGAGAAGTCCTCGGCTGCTGAGCAGTCCCTGTCCTAACTCAACCCTTGACATTGAGCTCTCCCTCACAGTTTCCATCCCAGACCCCCAGATAGCAGGAGGGGCTTAGGGAGCCCTACTCTCTTGAATACCATCAATAAAGTTCACTGCATCCCCTCAAAAAAAAAAAAAAAAAGAAAGAAAGAAAAACTGGCTAGAAACAAGTCAAGCTAAGGCCGGAAATTCTTTTGTTTGTTTGGTTGGTTGGTTTTGTTTTTTTTTTTTCGAGACAGGGATTCTCTGTGTAACAGCTCTTGTAGGCCAAGTTGGTCTTGAACTCAGAGATCTGTCTGCCTCTGCCTCCTGAGTGCTGGGATTAAAGGCGTGCACCACCACTGCCTGGCAAAGGCCATACATTCTTAAGTAAGAATAAGTCTCTGTGTATTTATTTGAGAGCTGGGTGGCGGGCCCCCAAAGACCAAAGAATTTAAAAAAAATAAATAAACCCTACAAGTTATACATTCCCATTACTCCCAGTTTTACGAACCAAAGAGTTCAGGGAAGTTTATGGGTGGAACTTGAATTACAACTCAGTTCAATCTGAGCCTGGAGCCTACCCCGTGTTCATTCACCACCTCCCTCCATACCAACCAGTTCTGTTTCAATGGGCACAGGTCTGAAGTGCTAGAAAACAGTGTGAAACAATTTGTGTTTTATTAGCCCCATTCTCCGACATTGAACAAGGTTGGTTATTCAGAACAATTTCATATTCCCTCAGGGAACTTGTCACAATGACCTGCCACGGGACCCTTCACCTTGGGTCTGTATCACCTTGTGCTGAGATGCTGGGGTGGTCACAATTACCTTCCAAAGTTCTCTGGAGCCTTTCTAGCAAACTATCTCCTCCTCTAGCATCTGGGACAGTGTTTGATTGCATGGATAGAGGCAGGGCATGCTTCATTATTTTCAATATGGTTATTACAAATGGCAGTTAGGTTTATTGTGTCTATAGTTTTGTGGAACATTTCGATCCTTCCAACAACACCACAAGGTAAGTAGTATCATTATCTTGAGTTTAGAGATAGAGAAACAGTACCCGGGTTAAGGTAGAAGAAGCGACAGGCACACTCATTCCATGTAAACTTTAGAGTATTAATTTCTCTCTTTGCTTCTATGCCTATAACATTACCAACCACAAATATAATCCTCGTGAATGTCCCTACTGACTACGTGATTTAATTACTACAAATCCTTCAAACACTGTTTCAAAAATGCATACACAGATCAAGCCTCATCCTCCAGAGATGGTTCTGCCCCTCCCCCATCTACACATTCTTTCTTCCTTGTAAATATGTATTATAGTAATTACATGTCAGGCTAAAGTTTTGTTCTTTAGCATGGACTCTTACTATAAATTTGAGGGTTCTTCAATGGCTGAGAAGTATGGTTATGGAGATATTGTAGCCTCCAGTCCCAGGCAACATTACTTCCAAGGAGACTTGAACTTTGTCTGCTTCAAAAACGTGCAGGGTGCAACTGTAATTTAGGTCTCCACGGACTGTGAAGAATGTCTGTAGCAGGTAAGCAAATTAAGAGTAAAAACGACCTGAAATTGGAATTTCTGAACCTTCAAAAAGATGGATATCTAATTGCTTCTTCTGATTGGTATTTAGTGTGGGGGCTGATGTTAGAAAACTGACATAAAGGTATGGTAATGTGATAGTATGACCGCTATTTTAAAATGGGGAGTGTGTGTGTGTGTGTGTGTGTGTGTGTGTGTGTGTGTGTGTGCTTTGTGAGTGTTGGTTCACATATACCACAGCACTTCTGTGGAGGACAGCATCCAAGAATTTTTTTCTCTCTACATCTTGATTTCGGTGTATGGCCTCTCTTTCTGTTGGTGCTATGCCGTGTACTCCAGGTTAGCTGGCCAATGAGCTATTGACTGATGGTCCTGTCTGCACCTCCCATTGTGATGTAAGAGTTCTGGGAGTACAGATGTCACCACCACATTAGGAGATGGACCTCAGGTCATTAGGCTTGCCAGGCAAGTAAGTGCCTTTATCCCCTCAGCAATCTAACCAGCCCCAGCTAGGATTGTTCAATAAAATATGATGTGGAAAGTCCTTCTGAATATGTGTTGCTTTTATTGGTTAGTGAATGAAGAAGCTTCTTTGACCTGTGATAGGGCAGAATAGAGCTAGGTGGGAAAACTAAGCTGAATGCTGGAAGAAAGTAGGTGGAGTTAGTGGGACCCCATGTAGCTGCCTCAGGAGGCAGACTCACCAGAACCTTGCTGGTAAACCAGGAGCCTCGTAGTAAAATATAAAATGATAGAAATGGGTTAATTTAAGATGCAAGAGTTAGCCAATGAGAAGTTAGAGCTAATAGGCCAAGACGTGATTTAATTAATACAGTTTCTGTGTGGTTACTTTGGGAGTCTGGGCAGCCGAGAATGAATGAGCAGCCTCTGCCTACAAAAATAGATCATTTTTCTATGCTCAAATTAGCAATAACTTTAAAATCCAGATACTGCCCCTACCCTTTGTGTGGGACAGTTAGCAGAATATGCAGAATTCTGGCACTAGGTGTCAGCAGAAGATTAAATTAAAACTATTCACTTTAGTTTTTTTTCTAATTTTCTACATTTTTCATAGCTCCTAGAAGAATAAAAGTATAATAGACTTCCTGGATTTTATAACAAAGACACAGCATATTTCCTTGTGGCTGTAACACTATTGATGTGGAGAAGGTTGGATTGCTACTGTTCAGAGTAGAGACCTTAGGGAGGCCACCGTGGCTTAAGGAATTTTGGACTACATTGACCTCAGATATGAAGAGTCTGGAATCTAAACATCTAATTATCTTGTACACAGTCATATAATGTTCACACTGACCATAGTGCCTCTGTGGATCAACTACTGCAGTTTCTTCCCATGTGGACAATGTGAACAAAAGGAAGAGGACCAAATGCTCTGAGAGTCATGTGTTTGCTGATCCAAGGATGCCTCAAACTTGCTATAAGCTGAACATAACTGAAAATCTGAAATGTTCACATGCCAAACCTTTATCAGTGCCAACATGCCACAAATCGAAAATTCCATGCCTGGCCTCATGCTAGTGATGTGGTCAAAATGCAGGTATGCTAAAACTGTATACCATTCCTTTCTGGCTGCGCGTAGAAGGTGTGTATGAAACAAATGAATTTCCTGTCGAGTTGGACTATGACTCCCAGATGTCGTTCTGTCTGTATAAATGTCCCAGGATCCAGAAGCAGTCAGAAGTCTGAAGTCCTTCAGGCTCTAAGTATTTCAAATAAGGAATCCTCAATCTATATCCATATATTTAGCCTTTTCTTTTCCTGTCCAGCCCACACCACCCTATTATCATGTTCCCTCCCATGTATTGAAAATAGAACTTAGGATACCACCTTCAAGCCCGCCTTCATCCTCAGTCCCCATAATCAAAAACAATTGGAGTCCCACCAATCCTCTCTTTACTATTTCTTAATTCTGTCCTGTTGCATGTGTGCTGTAATATATGTATATATAATGTTCAGGAACACTCCCATGACATCTTAAACTTCATAATAGTCTCCTAAAATGTTTGGGTGTCGCCAATCTTTCCTTTATACTTTCATGAAAAAAGTCTATTCTGTTAATAACTTATTTCTTTCTGTTGGCTTCAGCTATGCTTTGCCAAATTAAATGCATCCTTGTATGTACATGAGTGTGGAAGCCAGAGGCTGATGTCCAGGGTCTTCCTCAGTTGCTCTCCGTCTTGTGTTTTGAGATAGGATGTCTCACTAAGGCTGCAGTGTAGTGCTATTTCACTTGCATTTTAATAAATAAAGCTTGCCTGAAGATCAGAGAGTAAAACAGCCACACTGATCAGCCTTACAGACCAGGCAGTGGTAGCACACACCTTTAGTCCCAGTGGCCACACTACTTTGCCATAGAAACAAGGCGGTAGTGGTGCACACCTTTAATCACAGAACTAGAGAGGATTATAAAATGGGAGGAGACAGCTCTCAGTCTCAGTCTCATTCTGAGATTCCTGGAGACAGGATCACCATTTTGGACTGAGGTAGACGTGAGAGCCAATGGCTGGCTTTTTTGATCTTCTGACCTTCAGGTTGAATCCCAATTTCTGTCTCTGGGTTTTTGTTAATCATACTGGGAGGAGACTTCCTGGAAACAGGATCACCATTTCGGCCTGAGATAGAGGTAAGAACCAATGGCTGGTTGCTTTGCTTTTCTGACCTTCGGGTTGAACCCAATTTCTGTCTCTGGGTTTTTATTAATCGTGCTACACTGCAGTTGTTCATTTGGGTTAGACTGCCCAGCCAGGGAACTCCAGGTATCCATGTGTCTCAGCCCTACCATCCCAGTGCTTGGATGACTAACGTGTTTTTCTGTGCCCAGTTTTTTCGCAGATCTAAACTCAAGTTCCTACGGTTGTGTGTCAGGCATTTTAAATACTCATTAAGCTGTTCCTCAAGATCATAAGATCTGTCTTCTAAAATTCTGACCTTGCCTACTTTCCAAACAAACTTCCTGCTTTTACAGTATTATACTCTGTTATGAGTAAAGTCATTAGGATTTCAATAAATCTGTACTTAGTCTCATGTCTTTACATACAATTATATGTATTATAGTCTACTGCACTGGCATCACTGGTGTATTGCTTCTATCAACATTGCATTCAAACTTATTCTAGTACTCCTTGTGTGTGCTCAAACACCTGAGATTTAGCATGTTCAGTATTGACCATTGATAAACTACCTATCCTCAGAATACACCTCAGTCAATGGAAAATGGAATTTCAGTTGCCTAGTTCAACCTTTTACAGGTGAACTTCAGTCTTCTAGTTATAAAGTGTTGTGCTATTAAATATTTCTTGAGATACTGAAAGTCTCTCTCTCTCTCTTCCTCTCTCTCTCTCTCTCTCTCTCTCTCTCTCACACACACACACACACACACACACACACACACACACACACACACATAATGTCCTCCTTGGTTTTATGTGGTTTCTGAGAGTAGAAACTCCTCTCCTCATGCTTTCGAGACAAGAACTTTTAAAAATAATTATATGAGTGTTTTGCTTTTATATATGTATGCACATGCACCATGTACATGCATTGCCTACCAAGGCCAGAAGAGGGCGATGTATTCCCTCGAATTGGAGTTACAGATTAATGGGAACTGCTTTGTGGATGCTGGGAACCAAACTTTTATTGCTTATGGTTTAGGCATAATATCTTAACTGTTTTGCCAGTTTTGAGGTCATTAAGACACCTTACATTTTCATCTGGGAAATTTTAAATTTAGCCTTACATCTTTAATTCATTTTGATGTTGTTATTTTATGGTTTGAGTCATGGTCTGGTTTCAACATTTTGCATATGGATGGCTAAGTAGTTGTTACAGCACCATTTGTTGAAATGTTATCAGCTTTGTCAACAATCAATTAATCATAGTCATCTAGTTTATTTCTGAGCTTTTAGTCTGTTTTGTTGTTCTGTATGTCTACTGGTTTTGCTCTCAAAATTAATACAAGATTCAAATGCAAATTTAATAAATATTAATTATAAAAGTTATACTTTTCAGGGTGCTGTTAAAATTGTTCAAATACCAAGAAAGTCAAAATACAATTTTTTTAAAAATCCCCACAGGAAAAATTCAGGTTTAACCTTGCAGAAGATTTAGAGCCCAGTTTCAGTTTTGGTGAGGAGACTAAAGAGTTCAAGAGCAATTTATTTAGCATAGAAGATATTCACAGAGTAGTTAAATGGAAACAGAAAGAGTGACAATGCAAACTGATATAAATTTATTCATTCTTTGGCAATGCTATGCATGTACATAATGTATTTTTATCTTATGTACCCCATTCTGTTCTCACATCCCCTTCCGCTTTCACTGAACACCTTTGCAACAAAGAACCAGTGATTCTATAATGTGAAGTACATCAAGATTTTAAGAAAACAATAATGACTATTTTTAATTAATATATTATTGAGACTAAAACAATGATAAAAAGATACACTATGCATATTGTGTCATTATAACCCTGATCACAAAGAACAAGGAAAAACTAAGAATGTAAGGATATTAAATATGAACAATTAAGCATATTAGCATATTAAGATAAATGGCAATGTTTAAGACATTCAAACAAGGTTAATTTGTTTCAAATCTACCATTATTCTTCAGAATACATAACAGGTAAAATCCCTTTGTTATAATTAAATGAATATTCATTATTTACCACCACAACAATTTACTATAAATAATTCTACACAATCTAAAATTGATGGAATATTTTCTTGACTATTACAGATTTTACTAAGCTTTAGAATTAGGAAATATTAATCTTAGGCATTCATTTTTCTCAATTTGATGTGACAATTTTATTTATTTTATCAGTTCTTTAAGAGTTTTGTCCAATGTGTATCGATCACACTTGCCACTTCTCTCAACTCTTCCCACATCCACCATCCTTCCTTATTCACTTAACTTTGTGGCCTTTTTCTTAAACCCTTCAAGACCAGTTTATGATGCCCAGATACTTTTGGATGTGTGGTTTTTCACTGGCACATGGTGGGCTGATCAGGAGTGATACTCATAGAGAAAACTCTCTGTCTCTCTCCTCCAGCAGTTAACAGTTGACAGTCTTCCATGACTAGGTGTGAAATTGTATGCCAATCCCCAACGATGGCCTTTGGACTGACATGGGCTTGCATAGGTTTTGTGCATGTTGTCGGGACTGCCGTCTGTTTCCTTGTAGGCATGCATTACCTTTGGCTCTTAGACTCTTTCTGCCCCTCATCCCTAACTCTTGGGGGTGGGTGCATAGTATATATGTTCCCTTTATCCAGAGGGTATGAAGACATCTTTAAAAAGCTTCATCTCAGTTTTCTGGATGCTATCTTTACAGGTGATATGTGGATATTTTCTTAAAAGTCACCATCCAACAAAAATATCTAGGTACTTGAAGCATAACAAAGATGTTTGACTTCACTCCTTTGTGAGAAAGATATGGATTGAAACCAAACTGAGGTGCTTTTTTACATAAGACATGTCAGAGTTTCAAGGGATGAAAAGTTTAACCAGCTTCAGTGACAAGGGTGTTGGAAAACTAACACGACCAGACATTATAGTGCGACTGTAAACTGTAGGTTTCTAGGCATATTTCACAATTTGTGCCACCATTATAGTTCTACATACCCTTTCATGGAGCAATTTTTTTAAGAATCCACCAAGAAGGTATGAATTTGAAATGGTATAGGTAAGGAATATTGTTGCAGCAAAATAGTAGGATGGTTGAGCATTCAAGACTTAATCATCTCCCATTTAGCTCCTTCTCCGAACACTATTGCTTTGGGAGTAAGTTTCATCATGAGCTTTGAATTGGGATAAAAACATTCAAAGTGAATAAAAAAACCTATAGAAACTAGGCAAACATGTAGAGAATGAATGCTACACTCCTGAGTGATAGATGGGTCACTGAGGAAAAAATAGTGAGGATGTTTAAAAAACTCCTAAACTCAAGTGAAGATGAGACTACAACTTATCAGACCCTTTTGAATAGAAGGAATCCAATTGTAAGAGGAAATTTTATGGTTATGCCAGCTTACATTTAAAAATCAGAACTATGTCACTGGACAGAGGCAGAAGACACCCAAGGGTTGCTAGGGCTTTGAAGCCTGGGATGTCAGGGGCTAATGTCACTACAATGAGCAAATAAATGATGGAGAGTAGAGATGGCAGAATGGTGTACAGCAGTCTGCCGCCGATGCAGATGCAGACTCAACCACAGAGCCTGATCCCTGGCCAGGTGATCTCCCCTGGCTCTGGGCAACAATGGAGGACCATGATGAGGAAAGGCTCACCGTCCGGATTAGACCTCCTCAAAGGACCACCGTGATCCTTGATGCCGCCAGAGGTCATGTTGCTGTCTGTGGTCCATGCTGCTGTCCCAGACCCTGATGGAGCCTGAGATCCATGTGATCAGATGCCCTCTATGCTGCCGCCTGTCTGATGCCTTGGTGATGTCCTCAGATTTTTCTGCCTCAGGGTGCCATCCTGATGTGAGTGCATGTGTAGCCACCTGAGTCCATGTTGAGACCCACGACCATTGCAGCTGGTGAAGGCCATCAACGGGTTGGTGGTCTTGACACAGTCAAGGGCTGTGTTGATGTCTGTAGCCAGTGTTACCGCTGAAGTCTTATTCCACAGAACCTTCAAGAAGAGGTACTGCCAAATTCCTCTAGCCATTCCATAAAGTAGTAAGGGAAGAAATATCAATAAATTCATTCTACAATTCCAAAACCATAAAAGGGCACAAGAAAATTAAAAAAGAACCACAGACTAATTTCTGTGATGAACCTAGCAGACAAAACAATTCTCAAAAAAAACCCTTGGAAATTGAATCCAAGAACTCTTTAAGATCATGCACCATGACTGAGTTGCTTTCATCTCAGGTATGGATGGTTAGTTCAATATCCACAAAACAATCAACATAACACAAAGCATAAATAGAACTAAAAACATAAACCATATGATCATCTCAATAGACATATAGACTTTGACAGAGTTAAGTATCCTTTCTTCATGAAAGAAAGTAGGAATAGAAAGAATATGTTTCAACATAATAAAGGCATATATTATAAACCTATAGCCAACAGTATATCAAATGTGCACAAACTGTAAGCATGTTTTCTAAAATTTGGAATAGGGCAAGTGTATCCACCCTTTACAATACTATTCAATACAATGCTTAAGTTCTTCACTTGAGAAATAACAAAATAAAAGGGTCACAGATACAAAGAAAAGACTCATGGTATTCCCCACAGCACGAATCTCAATGGCTGACATACACTGTCAGCATTCTACCAGGATACAAAAGTAGCTCATAAAATTAGTAGCCTTGCTGGGTATTAATAACACATTCAAGGAAAATGAGTAAAGAAAATCTCAATTACTAAAGCATCAGGAAAACATAAAATCCATAGGAAGAATTCTAAGGAAGTAGAATGCATCTACAATGAAAAATTTAAGATCCTAGAGAAAAACTGAAGAAGGCCGCAGAAGATGAAAAGCGATCTCTCATGCTAATAAAGTAATTAATATCAAAATTGCTTTTACTGAAGGAAATTACAGATTCACCCTATCTCCATAAAGTCATTCTTCACCAGGACCAGAGAGGGTAATCCTAGAATTCATATGGAAGCAACAAAATAATTCCTAAATAGACAAAGCAATCTGATGCAGAAGTAGCGGTGCAATAAGCATCATAGCACCCGACCTCAAATTATACTCTGGAGCCATAGTAACAAAATCACATACACCTATCAGTGGACTGGAACAAAAGACTTTCAATAGACACTATATTTTTTAAACAAAAATGCCAAAATCATACACTGGAGGAAAGATAACTTCTTCCACAAATGATGTGAAGAGAATTGGATATCTACAGGTAAATGAAAAAAACTAGATCCATAGCTCTCCATTCTGCAGAAAAAAATTGACCCAAAATCGTTCAATGATATTAAGGTAAGATTTGCAACTTTGAAACCGCTAGAGAAAATAAAGGTAAAAATTCTAGATGTACAAATAAGCAAGGGCTTTCTGAACAGGACTGTATCATCACAAGAAATGATACCAATAATTAGCAATGGAATTCCATAAAAATCAAAAGCTTCCCCACAGTAAAATAAATAAATCATCAGAATAAAGAGAGAGTTTACAGAATGAGAAAAATCATTGCAATTATATATTAATCATGAAATAATGTTTATAATATACAAAGAGCTACAAAATTTTGAGTACAAACCCAAATCAGCCAAACAATAAATGGGGCAACAAACTGATAGGCAATTCTCAAAAAATTAAAATATTCGATAAAGATATGAAAAAGTAGTCAACTTCTTTAGCCATCAGGTAAAAGCAAAATTAAATTCCTTTGAAATTCCATTTCATCACAATCAGAGTGTCTATCATTAAAAGAAACAACAAACAAAGGCCAAACGCTACCAAAGATCCAAGAAAGAAGGAAGCTTTACCTACTACCAGTAGGATTGTAAACTGGTATAGCTACTATGCAAATCAGTATGGAGGTTCCTTAAAAAATCCCAGAAAATAACACCACCACATGAGTCCCCTGGGGATAGACCTGGAGGATTCTAAGTGTGCACCCGACAGAGGTGCTTGCATACTTGCACGTCTATGTTTATTACTACACTATTCACAAAAGCCAGGAAACAGAAACAGCCTAGTTATCCATCAACAGATAAAGAAAATGTTGTACATGTGCCCACTTGAGTTATATTCAGCCATACAGAAAAATGATCGTGACATTTACAGGAAAATGGAAAGCACTAGAAATTATGTTAAGTGAAATAAGCCATTTTCAAGAATATAAATGCCGTGTTGTTTCTCATATGCAAAAATATAGATTTTACTTTATCTGTGTTTAATATGTAGCTATTCATGTGCACAAAGGTCATTACAGCAGTGTAAACAGAAATAGAGAGGAAGAAGAGATCTTAACTGAGGAGAGAAGGGGAAGTACAAGGTAATGGAAATTCTCAGAAGGTGAGACTGTCTAGAGGAACTGAATGAGACAGTAGAGGCGTGGGGGTGGGTGGAGCACATTGGGGGAGGGCAATGAATAAGAACAAAGTACAGGGCCACTAGAGATGGCTCGGTGTATAAAATGCTTGGAACATAAGTGTGAAGACCAGAGTTCAGATCCCCAGAAGTCATAAAAGTTAAGCAGGCTTAGCAGCTGTCTATTCCACCGCCAAATGCGCGCACACACACACACACACACACACACACACACACACACACACACACTCAAGCAGAAACAAGGAATCTGTAGGGCAAACCAGTTAGCTATAGTAGTTGGGAGTGGACAGCTCTCAGTTCAAGGAGAGCCCGTCTCAATCTCTGGCCTTCACACACACACACACACACACACACACATGCACACACCAACATGTGTATGCATATATGTTGCACACCACACACATACATAAAAAGCTAAAATGGAACAAAGTATAATGATAGGTATGAAAATGTCATATTGAAAATCATTATTTTGAATGCTAACTTAAAGTGTTACTAAAATAACATTTAAAACAGCATATTGATTTGATAACTGGTTTTCAAGCACAAAGGCACAAGTATAGTCTCTGAAGTAACAGACGGATCGTTCATCAGGACTTGGTAACTACCTCCTCCATGGTCTGGCACACACTTAGATGTACTCAGTTGGATTGGCTTTGCATCAAGAGTTCACTAGGTGTTTGTTAACAGCCAGACATCATATAAAGACAAGTCAAATGAATAAGTGGTCTGGCTGGTCCATAAATTTTGAGTTAAAGCTGAAGTGTGATCATTAAGAAATGAGATAGCTTTTCTTGAGGGCTCTGTAATTGGCTCTGAAAGCAAGTCCCATTCCCGGCGATGTTTTTAAGTATCAAAGTCTAAGTACACTGCCTCCCATGGGAGAACTTTGGAAAGGCAACAGTACTTATCTGGTGTACCTGTGACTTCCAGGCTTGTTTAATTTGAAATATAGGGTTATTATGAGTTACAATCTATGCAAGTTGGCACACATTCATAACACCAGCACTTGGAAGGCTGAAGCAGGAGATTCACAAGTTTTAGGAGAGCACATATACATCGAGTCCAGGCCTACTTCAGCTACATCAGGAGGGCATAAGTGTTTTGTTTTTTGTTCTCTGTGTGGGGGTGTTTTAGGACAGGGTTTCTCTGTGTAGCCCTGGTTGTCCTGAAACTCGCTTGGTAGACCAGGCTGGTCTCAAACTTACAGATTTGCCTACCTCTGTCTCCCAAGTGCTTGGATTAAAGGCATGTGCCACCCCTACTTGGCATTTTTGTTATTTTGACTTTTTTAAACTTTTTTTTTCTAGAGTTGAGGACAGAACTCAGGGCCTTGCACTTCCTAGGCAAGTGCTCTACCACTGAGCTAGATTCCCAATCCCAGCTAAATAGTGAGACCCCCCAAAGAGCTACATATTAAACCCTAATTATTACCCTTATTATTATAGTATTATTATTATTATCATCATCATTGTTATAGTTTGGGACTATGAAACATCTTTTACTTCAGTAGAACAGTATTTGGAAGCAATATGCAATGTCCCCTCCTTTCAGGAGTCTACACACTGTACAAGATTAACACCCAGAGCCATCTCTGTGAAGAAGACATCATGTATTCCATTTAATGACTGTTGAAATCAAGATCCAGGGAAATTAAATGCTGTGTCAAAAATATCAGAATCTTCCTCCATGTTTGCAAAAATCTACAAAAGTGGACTTGCTTGTGGTGCATGGGTACAGGTCTTGCTCAGCAGTCAACAATGCAGTATTGGTACAATAGAGTTGGCCCCTTTTCAGTGTTAGAATACCATTTTAGTTGAGGAGAGCCCAACATCCCTGTCATAGGAGCCTGCCACAGACTAATGTGATAAAAAATGATTTTATTTATTGACCAAATAAATGAAGCATATAGCGTCCTTTGTCAGTTGTCTACTGAAGGGCTTTCCTCTGTTGTTGCATGGTTGATATGCTTTATTAAGCGTCACGTCTTTTTGACCCACAGTACGTATTCATCTTGACTACTAATAAATGTTCTTTGTTCTTTTAAGTCTGGACTACTTAGTCTCCAGGCTTCAAAAAAAAAATCACAGCCAAGAAAATGGTAACTAACTAACCCCGGGTAATGTATTTAATCACTCTGAACATGTTTTCTTTCTTGCACCTGGGAATAAAATTGCCTCTTGCTGCCCCTGGGGGCACTGATGGATGATCCGAACGTGGTAATGTATTTGAATGGACCCTGAAGAAGCATAATATATGCTCCAAAATGCACAGTTTTTTTCCCCCAGTGATTACGTGATTGACTAACACGTAGTCACCATGGATTCAGATGTATGTAATTTGATCTGGGCTCTGAGCTGGCTCCAGAGAAAGATGACTTGCTTGTGCTAGCTGGGAACAGGGGAAAGGAATCACACAGTACTCAAGTCCTGCTTCACAAGAATCTCCTTTGGACAATCAAGTGTGGCAGTGGTTACTGCTCACTGTCTGAAGCATTCCATGGGGTGGTTTATATCAATGAACCCAGTGGGAACTTTTCTCCAAGAAGGAGCTCCCAGCAGGGAGACGCTGATTGGCTTACAGAAGGGAAACAAAGAGAAGAAGTAAACACTCTCAGTGTTAGAAGCAGGGGGGCTCCCAGGGCATTCAGCCTTGATTCTTGCCCATTGTTTGATGGTGAGCTAAGCCCTCTCTGCTTTCTGATTACTCAGTTTCTTTAACTAAAGAAGAGGATGGGCTGAAGGAATAACATTTGCTTTACTTGCCCCGCTGGAATGCCATAAGATGCTTTCTCAATTGTAAAGAGCTATACACAAGGTATTAACTCAAGAAATGCTTATTGAGTGCCTACTGTGTAGAATGCATCCAAAGAAAACTCACACTTGCCATTTACCTGCTCTTGAAGTCTTGGGAATTAGGAGGTTATTCAGCCAGTAAAAGCGCCTGCTCCGGCAAGCACAGGGAACCAAGTTCAAATTCTCGAAACCCATAGAAGAACCCACACAAAATGCCCAAAATAAAAACCCAAGAAAAAAACAACAAGTCAGTGATTCCAGAAATGGAGGGATTCAGATCCCTGAAGCTCCTTGGTCAGCCAGCCTAGTGGAATCACAAGTTACAGGTTCACCAAGAGAACAGAACTTGTCCCAAAAATAAAAGCAGAGGGTGACCAAGGAGAGACATTTGAAATCCACCTTGGGTCTCTACATGCACACAGGCACATACTACCCACATACGCAACACCACAGAAACACACAAAGCACCATATAACACAGACACAAGAAAGGAAAGGAGGAAAGAAAGAAAGAGAGAGAAAGACAGAGAAACAAAGAAAAGAAAAGAAAGAAACTGGTAGATAGCTCAGTTGATGTTTGCCTTTGCACCTGAGTTCTACACACACACACACACACACACACACACACACACACACACACAAAACCTTGCATCCCCCACATAAACAAAGAAACTGGTAGTCATAACAGAAAAAACATATATGAATTGTGAAGTAGAAATCATGAGCCTAGTTGTCATCTGGTCTCCACCATCTCATCCTTGTTTCTCTTCTTTCATTTTTTTGTTTTTACAACAGGCTTTCTCTGTGTAGTCTTACAGGCTGTCCTGGAATTTGCTCTATAGCCCAGGATGGCCCCAAACTCAAAGATCCACCTGCATCTGCCTCTTGATTGCTGGAATTAGAGGCATGTGCCACCAATACCTGGCAAAACTGGTATTTCTTAGAAATCATGGTAATCAAAATAGAGGCAAGCATAGTATTTCAAAAGGCAAATCAAGTATGTGCCTGCTGGGCTGAAACTGATCAGTAAGATGGTTAAAATTATAAAGCAATTCCCTTTGAGTACATGACTTTAGCGTCACATTCATTTTGTTCCTTGAGCTTAATGCATTGAATTCTTTCACTGAGCAAAGGTTTGTTGAACAACATTGTAATGTGGGATTCCCCTCTGTATGTTGTGAATATGTTTTATTATCATTAGCTAATAAAGAAGCTGCGTTGACTTGTGGTAGGGCAGAATAGAGCTAGGGAGGAAAACTAAACTGAATGCTGGGAGAAAGTAAGCAGAGTCAGGGAGAAGCCATGTAGCTGCTGCAGGAGACAGATGTTGGATGCTGAACAGAACCTTACCAGTAGGCCACAACCATATGGCGATACACAGATTAATAGAAATGGGTTAATTTAAGATATAAGAGCTAGCCAATAAGAAGTGTGAGCTAATAGGCCAAGCAGTGCTGTAATATGCTAGAGTCACTGGCCAAGCAGTGTTGCAATTAATATAGTTTCAGTGTGGTTATTTCTGGTCTGGGCAGCCGGAAAACAAATGAGCAGCCTCTGCCAACAACATTGTGTGTTGTTCCCTGAGCTAGGAGGAAAACTATAGCTCTGGAGTATAAATAAGCACACACAAATGCGATCCAAAAGAACAGGGTGTAATTATGGACACTAGAGTATTTCAAGTGGAGAGACCAAAGGAAGCAGCAGTTGGTTTCAGTTGGGGATGGAGTGAGATGGAGCTCTGAGTATTACAGGTCAACGAGAACAAGTAAAAGTATCTTACAATGTTAATGACTCATGCCTTAAAATCACCCTCACGCTCAGAAAGGTTCAAGAAGAGACCTCACTTCTCCCATGTGGGCTCTGATTCCTCTCTTCAGACACCCTGCCATGTTGTCACGGGTGCTGAGACCTGGACTCTCAAAGTCCTCACCATAGTGTTGTCTAGCTGTCCACAGCACTGGTAACTCTTCAATTAAACTACACACTCCAGAACAATCTGTCTCAATGTCCCTCTTGAACCTGCATTCAAGACCTATCCCTGAGAATGTTCATAGAGAAGGTCACCATTGAATATGGAAGGGAAGATTCTAAGGCACAAAGGAAGCAAGGAGCATGGTTATTTCCAGCAGAGGGAAGGGCCTGGATGCAAACACAGAGGCAAAGAAGTTGGGGAATGCAACCAACTTTGCATAGCTGCATTACAGACTGAGTTGGAATAAGAGAAGAGGTGGAGATTCTATAATAGGATCATTTTGTTTTCCGTCATAACTTTGTCTAAATGCGAAGTTGAAATCACCTTTCCATCTGCCTTGCCTCTGTTTCATAAAATCCCATCCATTTCAAGCCATCCTGAGTTGGAAGCACTTTTACTTACATGTGAGTTTCTGAAATTGTTTACAGATATTTTCCATATAAAAGCCATGATACCGAGCAGTGCAACTGGATTTCCAGGGCTGTTGCCATCTCTTGCATATTGATTAAAGGGTTTCTATGTGAACTTTTCTTGTCAGGAAAAAAGTATTACAAAACAAATTCAAATCATCAGTCAGTCTTCTAGAGCTCGGAGTCAGTTGTTAGCCCAATAAATGTTACTGTTGTTTGGAAATGTGTTTTAAATAAATTCTGTGCATTCCATGTTGACATTACCTCAACTCTTTGGCTTCAAGTGCAACACTGTTCACGAGTCGGTGAGATTGAGGCCTTTCCCTTTTGCTGTGGAACCTATGGGCTATTGTGGTCAAGCTCATAGGAATGGATACTCAGTGCTCCCAGGAAGCTGACATGTTAGTGCCCTTTTGTGATGTATTCCCCACTCAGAATTGCAGAGTCTTTATCTGTTGTTGACTACAGGCAATCTTGCATGAACATCTTTCCTGCCTTTTCAGCAGGGGTTGGTCCAGTGCAACAGCCATTTGCCATGGGAGAATTCCATTACCTGTCTTTACCAAAAGGATAGATTCTGTCTGGTGTTTACACTAAAGATGGAGGGAATTTAATTAAGTTCTTTCAAGTGCTAGATTTACTTACACTATCAATTTACTGCTAAAACCACCATTCTCATTTTGGAGAAATAGAATAGGACCATATGTCTCAAACTTATCAACTGTCAGCATTTCCAGTAATAGTTTTTCTGCTTAGAATAAAAGGAAGACTCAGGTTTTTGAGTCTCCAAAGCCCTCTAGTTAGAACCTTAAGGACATCGTGATTTGGACCCAAACTGACTATGCTCTTTCAACAGAATGAGTTGTGTAACAAATTCAGTTTCTTCTTTGTCAAATGTCTCAGGGAAGCGTTTGGCAGAGTCTTCCAAAGGTAGGTCTTTTCTCCTCTCATCACTGGTGAAGTGTATGCAAGCATTCAATGAAACAATACCACTGTTCCTAAATCTTCTGCATCTTTGGCCAAGTGACAAAACTTTGGTCTGTGGGACAAGCTAGAAAACATTAGAATAAGTACATATATTCATTGTCTTAGAGATATATCCGAAGGGATCGGTAAAGATTTCTGAGTCACAGATACATATTTCATAATCCTATCCCAAAATGATAGCATGGGAGTTCCCATTTCTTTTCAGCCAGATGACGGCCTTATGGAGAGAACAGAAATAGACATGTATCTTCTTCTCTAGTTTGGAAATAGAATGTCGGACACATGGATAGAAGTTGAAAAGCATATCAAATATCTAATAGAACATGTGGTCTGTCCTCAAATCACTTCTAATGCAGTTGAAAAGATGAGGGTGGCGTTGTTATTTAACTCAAAGGAAGTTCACAATGAAGGGCGAAGTGAAAGAGAAGCTACTGCATTAAAGACCTTACGCTCTGGGAAGACGCATCTGTAATCCCACCACTCATGAGGTTGTGGCAGGAGGGTGGTAAGTTAGTTCAAAGCTAGCCTGGGCACACAGAAAGACATCTTATAAATAGAAAAGGTTCTGCAAGCATCTGAAAAATAAAGTGGGACAGTGAATCACTGAGTTTGGAATCCTGAGGAAAGATTCATGAAGGTGTTGATTTGTGTTCTGACTGAAAAGCTAGATAGTTTGTACATACAAAATGAAAGGGAATGGTACATTTTGATTGACAAAGGAGGAAGAAACTAGCAAGACATAGGCAATAGACTCTGTCTGGTGGGCATAAAGGAAAAAAAGACCCACGATTGCCTGGAACAGAGTATGTGAGAAGGTTGGCACGGCCTGGTGGATTTCCACTTGGCCTTTTTGGTGTAAGCTTAAGAATTTGGTTTGATACTGGGTGTGGTGGCCCCAGAGCCTGTAATCCCATCATTCAGGAGTTAATGATCTTGGACGAATTTTTGGACAACCTAGTCTACATAGTGAGTTTCAGGTCAGACACAGCTGTATAGTGAGACCCTGTCTCAAAGAAAAACAAAAAGCAACAGAAACAAACAAACAAAATAAAACAAAACCCAAACAAAACAAGAAAGAAAGAAAGAAAGAAAGAAAGAAAGAAAGAAAGAAAGAAAGGATGAAGGAAGGAAGGATGAAGGAAGGTGAAGGAAGGAAGGAGAATTTGTTTCAAGAGCTTGGCATGGAGATAGCTCAGTGTGTAAGAGTTTTTGTTGTGCAAGCTTGAAAACCTGACTCAGCACCTAGGTAAAATGCCAGGTGTGTCCATGTGAGCACTTGCCACCCCAGTCACTATGAATGCCTGCCACCCCAGTGCTAACGCTGAGAGGGAGACAAGAAGGTCACTGTGGCTACCATCCTGGCTGAAAAACAGTAAGCTCTGGGTTCAGTGAGAAACTCTGTTCCAAGGGTTTCAAGAGAATAAGGCAGAGAAGGATGTCTTTCTCTAGCTGCCATATGCACAGGCACATGCTTGTGAAAGTCTGTACATGTGCCTACACACACACACACACACACACACACACACACACACACACCCATCCACCCACCTCCCCCATGCACGCGTGCACGCACACACACACGATTTGAGTTCCATATTCAAAGCAAAAGCATCAGGATCCACTGAAGAGCAGAACGACGTGAAGAAAGCAGTGTTGTGGGACAATTCGTGTAGGATTTATGGGATTGCATATGGCCAGCCAGATGGCAAATCCACCAGCTGCAAAACTTCTTCCTTTACCCCACAATGAGCAGTGAGACAATTGTAAAGGGAGAAAGCTGAAGACCAGCAGCAAAACAGGCTCCGTTGGAGAGTAGGACCTAACAGAAGGAATTCAGATGTGAAGGACACACACTTTCACCTGGCTTACAACAAGGCTGCAATGCAGCATTCTGATATAGTGTACCCAAAGGGAACCAAAAGACACATAAACCCAACAAAAGAGGAGAGCTATAACAGTGAGCATCTATCATTACCTGGCCCTGTGCCTGCCACTCCAATCCAGTTTTCCTTTACACCACCATCATTGAACTGCCCAGAAATTCATGTTTTCTAATCCTTCCAGACTGTTGGCCAGAACATGTTTTCTCTTGTTGTCATGATTGCATCATTTGTGGGTAGAATGGCCACCAAAGATATTCTGGCCATACTCTCGGGATTCTGTGAACATGTTACTGTGTAGCAAGGAGGACTTTGGGAAATTTAACAGGGTGTAGAGCTCAAGATAGGGAGGGATCCTGAGCACTCTGAGAAGGTCAGTTCCAATCGGAGAACTTTTCTCGTCTGTAATTAGAGAGCTACAGAAAACAGAGGAAAAAGGAAATGTCAGAGAACCGTAAAATATGAGAACAACTCACAGCCATTATATTCACTTTTGCTGGAGGGAGACGTGACATGAAAATTGTGAGAAGGAATGAGAGTGGACTCTGGGAGCAAAGACTGGCCTGTGGCTAAGAGCCAGTGAGGAAATGAGAACCTCTGCCCTACAAAGGTAAGGAAGGGAATTTGGTGAACGTCTGAACAGGCATGAAAGCAAAACCATCCCAAAGCTCCAGAAAGAAATGCAGCTATCATACCGTAGACTTTGTGACACTGAAAGCATCCAAGTCACAATGTCCACAAATTTATTTTTCATTGATGGAACAGTAAGCTAATAAATGGGTTTTTCTCAAGCTGGAGAGAACTGCTCCTACAGAGGACCTGGGTTTGATCCTCAGCACCCACATGGTGGCTTACAACTCTTTCTAAATCTAATTCCATGGGATCTATGCCTTCTTCTGGCCTATGCAGGCACTGCATGCTTGTGGTTCAAAAACACACATACAAGAAAAACATGTATAAAATAAAAAATCTGTAAAAATGTTTTTTCTTTTTAAGTTCCAAAGTTCATAGTATAGTTGTACTCTGCTAGGCAAGTCATAGAACCTAACAGAGCATTCTTCACTCTCTGTTCCAATATCATGCTAATTGGCAGGATTTCTGACTATGCCCACTAAGGGATCCTGGGTCAGAAGGGCTTTAGAAGGGTGGGAACATGTGTTGTCAGAGACAAGATGATTAGAAGATATTAGAAATTTGGTCACAGTATGCAAAACAAAAAAGGATCGCGCTATCATGAATTCCCTTTAAAATGTCATTGAACCCTAGTGGAAATGTAAACATAGAGTATTCTTTGGATCAGTGGTGAATGTGTTTCCATTATCTCAAGGATGATAGCTTTACATTGTGGTATAGCTCTATTGTATGATGGAGGGGGTTGTAAGTAGAATAAATTCTCATCTACTAGTAGATGAACATAGACCCATAGTAATGAATAAAAAGATAAGCATGAATGCTATTTAGAAACATGGAAGCATTTAAAAATTAACAGTTAAACATACAAGCCAAGAGGACCAATGAACTGGGAGCTCCCACGCATGCACAGTGAGGCCTGTCTGCCTGGCCATTCTCACCAGCCAGCATTGCTGGGTTTTTGGCTTCTACCTTGCAGTTGCAATGGATCCCTCACCAGCCAGAATCGCAGGGTTTTTGGCTTCTACCTTGCAGCTACAATGGATCCAAGTTTGAAACACAGCAACTTTGACAGACATTACCAGGAGACTGAAGTCCATTAGAAATATCCAGAAAATTACCAAGTCTATGAAGATGGTGCCAGGTGAGCAAGAGAAGCCAGCTCAGGGGTACAGAACAGGTTCCTTGGCTCTCCATGAGAAGAAGGCTGATAGTAAGGGGCCTGGGGACAAGGGGAAACACACACCTTATTAGTGTGTCCTCAGGTTGAGGGCTTTGTGGGACTATTCATTCCTTGCTAGGATTGGTGAAAAAATCAGGGACATATTTAAAGGGGCTCGCTCTGACCAGTTTTTGGTGTCATTCAAAGACTTGGAGATGAGTAAATCATCGCCCTTGGATTGTTAAATACTGGATACGACTTTGATGAAGGCTCTATCGTTTTAATCAGCTCAAGTCTGTGATCTCCTGTAAGACAGAAGAGAAGCCCCTTTATTTCTCAATCAATGTCATTGCAACTGCAGAGGACATTGCTGCTGATGCGCTGCAGAATTACCAGGAATACAATCTGGACATCTACCTGAAGGAGTCTCTGCCACCAGTGAGCACAGAGTCAGGATGACAGCTATGGATAGCACCCGCAAGAATGCCTCTGATATGATTAACAAATTGATGCTGATGTTCAACCTCACCTGCGTGGCGATCATCTCATCACAAAGGAGTTGATTGAAATCGTCTCTGGGGCTGCTGCTCAGGATTAATGAAAATCAAGTTGCATCCTTAGACAAGAGGTAAAGAAGGAAAACTCAGTAGGCTGATTTTGACTGATTGCTGTCTGCCAGAAGAAACAGGGTTCGCCGAGATACAGAGATGGTGTTTGTAAATTATCTTATGACAAACATGAGAAAGAAGTTTCAAGTTAAATGTGGCACGTATGTGGACAGAGGGAGAACAGAAATCTTACTCTTCAGAACAAAGTGACATAATACAGCAATGCACTAAAACAAAGACTATTGGCTGGGGAGATGGCTCAGTGGGTGACGGTGCTTGCTGTACAAGCAAGGGGACCTGAGCTCAAATCCCAGAACTCCTGTTAAAAAGTCAGATGTGGTTGCATGCAAGTCTGTAAGTCCAGCACTGAGGGAGGTGGAGTGAAGTCAGAAGGATTACTGGGTCTTGCTGGCTACCAGCCTAGCTCCAGCTTCAGTGGGAGACCCTGTTTCCAGGAAATAAGTTAGAAGGTAGTTGAGCAGGAGCCCTGGCAGCCCCCTCTAGTTTTGCCGTACGAGAGTATGCGTCTGCATGCATATTACAACATACACGCACGTACACAACGTACACACACGCACGCACGCGCATACACACACATACCACAATTATTTGTAAAAATAGTCAGTGATGGCAGTGATGGTTAATTTTGTTGTCAACTTCATACAAGCTAGGGTCATGTGAGAAGGGGACATTTCAATTGAGAAAATGCCTCTATAATATTGGCCTGTAGGCAAGTTTGTCGGGCCATTTTCTTTCTATTAATTGATTTGGAAGGGACCATCCTACTGTGGACGATACCACTCCTGGGAAGGTGGTCCCAGTGGCATAGAAAAGCTAGCAGAGCAAGCCACATAGTGCAGCTCAGTAGGCGTCCTTTCTCTATGGCCTCCGCTTTATTTCTTGCCTCCAGGTTCCTGTTGTGAGTTCTTGTTACTTCCCTTCATGGCGGATTGTAAGCTGTAAGTGGAAATAAAGCCTTTCCTTACCAGGTTGCTTTTGGTCATGGCAGTTTCCACAGCAATGGAAAGAAAACTAAGACAGGAGCTTAACATAAGATAAAAGGTCGCTTTGCCCCATTTTCTGAACTATGTGCTTCTAGATGTCCCGCAGCTTCCTTCAGCAGTAACTGGAGAGGAAAGAAATTGGCCTTCTGATGAAGGGTCCCAGAAGATAAAATCTATAGTTTTATTTATTTGTGACAGTTTAAATTAGATTTCTTCCTTTTTTGAACTTTATGTTAAAGTTTTTTATCTTTAAAATTAGCAGACAAAGTAATGGGTTTGGGTATGGCAATCCCATACTTACTTTGTTATTGTTGAACCTCCTCCCTGCTTCTCGCAATCACCCCGCCTCTTCCTGTTGGTCCCCTTCCATCATTACACTAATAGTTTTCGTGGTAGTTTGATTGTAACTGCCCATGATCTCATAGGGAGCATAACTTTGTTGGAGGGGGCATGACCTTGTTGGAGGAAGTGTGTCACTGTGGCAGCAGGCTTTGAGATTTTCTATGCTGAGGATACCACCCAGCATCTCAGTCAACTTCCTGTTCCCTGCAAGCCAAGATGTAGCCAGCACCACATCTACCTGCATACCACTATGCTCCTCACTATGATGATAATAGACTGAACCTTTAAAACTGTAAATGAGCCACCCCAATTAAATGTTTTCTTGATAAGAGTCACCGCAGTCATGGTTTCTCTTCACAGCAATACAAACCCTAACTAAGACAGCTTTCATGTCACAGGCACCCTGCTATCCTCTTTTGTCCCCTCATCCCATCATTAAATACCACTATTCTCCACTCTCTGTGCCTTCCATTCTACCCTCATGATCTATACACATACCTCCACATATACACATGAAGAAGCACATGGAAAAGCAATGCCACAGTAGCTCAGAATTGAGTATAATAGAGGGTTATTTATTTAGGGATAGACTCACAGATCACAGTCCTCTACATGAACAGGGAACAGGAACTGAATCACGCCACCGGAAGAGAGGCCAGACCTGTGCTTTACATCGGCATATATGGTATCAGAGACCACGCCTAAGTGGGCAGGTAAATTAAAGGCTACTGGCTGTAGGAATTCCTACAGCATATCCACATAAATAAGATTAAAATTTAGGAACCATGTGTAAGAGAATGTATACAGCATTCGTCCTTCCAAGCCTGGGTTTCCTCACTTTATGTAGTAATTTTCTGTTCTGTCCATTTTCCTACACGTATCATGGTTTCCCTTTTCTTCCTTACTGAATAGATCTCCACCATGTTTATGGACCACACTTTCTCTAGCCAGTCGTCTGTTGATGGACAGCTCAGCTGGATCCACACCTGGCTATTGGGAATCACGTGAAACAATAAACGTGGAACTGTCAGTATCTCAGGGTAGGAGTCAGAGCCCGTTGGGCATATGCTCAGGAGTGGTATAGCTGGGTAACATGGTGATCCTAGTTTTAATTTTTTGAGAAGCTCCATCCTGATTTCCTTAGTGGCTTCATCAGTTTTTCAGTTTTAAAAAAGAAGGGGAAGGAGTGCGCCAGTTCTGAGCAAGGAATAATTCTGTACATGGATATACAAGATAGTAGCACAAATCTTGATCAAGACAAAGTTCAGTTGCACGGGATGGTATTTTGCAGCAGGGAAGCTCTCGTGTATATCTCAGCGGAGTAACCAAACCAAACAGCTGTATTTCGTTCATAAATGACTGTTTACCAAGGTTGTCTTGTCTGAATCCTATTAGACCAAGGTCATCTAGTTAATGTGTGGATAAAGATGCAGCAGCCAATAGGATCTAGGACTGACTTGAGGGACCCCAGTTTTGGTACCCACTGCACAAAAGTGCTTTTGCTACTGGTGTTGTTAGGGTGAAGTGTAAGCTTAACCCAAAAGGACAGGCTTAGCTATTGTCATAGTTAGGGTTTCTGTTGTTATGAACAACAGAAAAAAGCAACCTGGTGAGGAAAGGGTTTGTTTCAACTTACTGTTTCACAAGACAGTCCATCACTGAGGGAAGTTAGGGCAGGAAGTCAAGGTGGGAGCCTGGAGGCAGAGACCGACACAGAGGCCATAGAACAGAGTGCTGCTTACTGCTTGCTCCTCATGACTTGCTCAACCTGCTTTTTTCTAGTACCCAGGACCATCAAACCAGAAGTGGTACCACCCACAGGGAAATTAATCATCATTCAGTAAAATGTACCACAGGCTTGCTCACAGGGTAATTTGCTGAAGGCATTTCCCTCAATTGACGTTCCTTCTTCCAAAATGACTCTATCTTATGTCAAGTTAGCATAATCGCCAGCACAGTTACCCATCCCCAACCTGCCAACTAACAGGGGCATTTAAGGGGCAGTTGGGAAATGGCTCACGCAGGAAACTACTTGCAACTCAAGGGGGAGACCCTGAGTTCAGTTAACCAAAGTAAAGCTGGACGCCGATGTGCATACAGCTGTTATCACTGCACTCCTACTGTGAATTGGGAGGGACAGACAGTAGCATCCCTGGAAGCTCAAGGGCCAGCAAAGCTGGTGTAGAGAGAGGTGTATATAGTGGTGAACACAAGAGAATTTATCTCAAACAGGAAGGTCAGGACTGATGCCCATGGTTCTCTTCGGACCTACACACACACACATACACACACACACACACACACTGTGGCACATGAATACTTTCTCCCCTCCCCTTCTTCCCCCTTCTCTCCCCCCTCACTCTCACACACTCACACCCCCCCCCACAAATATTAAAAATGGGCCTGGTGAGAGGGATCAGAGTTTAAGAGCATCTATTGTTCTTGCAGAGAACCTAGGTCCAATTCCTAGTGCTTGTATGGTAGTTCACAACCATCTAGAACGCCAGTTCCATGAGATTCAACACCCTCTTCTAACCTCTGAGGGTACTAGGCATGCATGCAGCGCACACACACACAACAGCTAAAACACTAGTAGATATTAAATAATACAATAAATCAGTGTAAAAATATTTTAAATAGAGGAAAGTATTAGTAAAAAAAAACAAAAAGAAAGGCTTCACTCAGCGTGGCTATATGAAGCAGAGGAATAAGCAAAGGGTCCAGTGGTCCTCAAATCTATCTTCAGAGCACTGACATGAGAGTTAGGTTTAAATAGAGGGCAAGACGTATTCATAAATAAGCAGTCTGCTCAGGAGCTAGTCTCAGCCTACCGTTGACATGCCATTGTCTTGCTTTTGTCTTGCAAGGCAGTTGTCAGGTGGGAAATATTTCTTGAGGAAAAATTCTTCCTCTGGCTGTCACCATGACTTCTCCCTAGGCAGTTTTACTCCTACTTTCATGTCATATGTACAAATATATTAATGGAACCACAAATGAGGGAAAACACAATATTCATCTTGCAATTGGCTTACATCGCTCTGGTTGCATCCATTTTCCCACAAATAACACAACTTCCTTCCTTATGGCTGAAAAAATATTCACTGTGTATAAGTATCCTACAACAGAGGGATGAATAAGGACAATGTGGTATATAAGTCATGAGATTTTTGTGGGCCCCTCCACTCGGAGCGCAAACACTTGGTTAGCAAATTCCTGCTGCTCACACCTCTGTGCTGCCATTGTTCCCCCTAATCTTCCCCTTCTGTTTGATTATTTATTCATTTGTTAATTCATTAATTTGGAGACAGGGCTGTGTGACATAGCCCAGGCTACAAAGAAGGTCTATGACACAAACTTGCAGCCGTCCCTTCTCCTCTCTCTGCCTCCCAAATGCTGGGTGCAGGCCTGAGTCCCTGGCCTTGGTTTCACCTCTTACAAAAGTCCACCATCAGCCTTCCTACTCCCAGTCTCTCTTCTTCCCAAGGACAAAACCATGGCCAAAGGAGAAGGGGCACTAGAAGAGACAAGCTGAGGCAGTAACAGAGAGGGAAATTAGGTTCCAGTGCCCAATGTGCTCATCTGATAATAGCCCCCAAACTGAGTCTTGCCACTGCTGGCCTTCTGGGCAGAGGATACACTAACAAAAACACAGAGGTGGTCATTGCCCGTAACTGCTAATCAACCCACAGTAGGCGTGTCATAGTACACCGTTTATCAGCCTTCCAGGAAGGAACCAAAACATGTCTCCAGTGCCAGTCCCACCAGATTTTCTCTAATTGCCTCAACCAGACATCTGGCAGGTGGATGCCATCCAGAGCAATGTCCAAATCACCACCTTAGGAACTCCTGCCAAGTTAGGAGGAGCCTGGGAAGCCTCTTCACTGTGAGAATCTCAGAAGTAGCTGAGCTGGATAAGTCAGAGATAATTGATGAGGACTTTGCTTCAGAGCTTTGCAAAGAGTAGCTCTTGGAATGTCCCCATTGTTAGGGCCAGCCGTGGCAACCCAAACATAGCGGTGCTTCAGAGCTTTGCAGAGGGTAGCTCTTGGAATGTTCCCATTGTTAGGGCCAGCCATGGCAACCCAAACATAGCGGTGCTTTCAGAGCTTTGCCTTGGTTGCTAAAGTACCTGTCTGGCGTACAGCAGGTCCTGGTCTCTAATCCCAGCACTGCAGACATGTTGACACACTCCTACACAGTCAGCACTCATGAGGTAGAGGCAGGGGAAGTAGATAGTCAAGAGACCCTATTTTTTTTTAAATAAATTGAAGCCTGAGTAGGAAGAGATGGCTCAGCAGTTAAGAGCACTGGGTACTTTTTCCAGAAGCCCAGGGTTCAATTCCACATGGTGACTCATAACCACTTGCAACTCTAGTGCCAGGGGATCTGATACCCTTTTGTGGGTCTATGTAAGCACCGCACACACACGGTGCACACAGCAAAACACTCATACGCATTCGATTGTTTTTTCTGGTTTATGCATCCTAACCAAAGCTTTCCCTCCCTCCCTTATACCATGTGACCACTGTTGTAGAAGAGATAAGTCGAAATTGAGGTGACTTTGAAAAGTGCCTGGAGCAGAGGAACCTCATCTCATCTGGAGGACATGAAGTCAGACAGGTTTTTCAAGAATAAGTAATATTCAAAATGACATATTAACCACGGTAAGAAACCCACAATGACCAAGCCAGGTAGTCATTGTCAAGGAATTCAGTGTCCAGTGAGGAGGACAGACAAACAGACAGTAAACACCTGCATTAAATGTCCACGGAAAAGTAACCCCAGTATCCTATGGAAATCCAAAGAATGAGCTCATAATGAGAGGGGAGCGAGGGGATCGCTGTTCCAATGATGACTCTCCCTCGGTTGGTTCTTGATGGGATATGTTGTTCTCAGAATGTGCTTGTGTCCAGAGACAGTAATTTTAAAGTGGAAACTATGCTAAAATGAGATGATTACAGCTGCACTTATTAGTTTTCTGTCCATTTGCCACAAGCTAAGGTCATCTGAGAAAAGGAAACCTCAATTGAGAAAACACCTCCATAAGATCGGCCTACAAGGCATTTTCTTATTTAGTGATTGATGTGGGAGGGCCCAGTCCATTGTAGGTGGTACCAGCTCTGGGCTCGTGGTCCTGGGTTCTATAAGAAAGCAGACTGAGCAAGCTATGAGGAGGAAACCAGTGAACAGCACCCTCCATGGTCTTTGCATCAGCTCCTGCCTCCAGGTTCCTTCCCTGTTTGCGTTCCTGTCCTGACTTCCTTTCATAATGAGCTGTGATGTGGAAGTGTAAGCCAAATAAGCCCTTTCCTCCCCAACTTGCTTTTGGTCATGGTGTTTCATCACAGCAATTGTAGCTGCAAGTAAGACAGTGGTGAACGGTAATCCAAGGTGGATTATGACCTTATAAGAATAAGAAACTTAAATGTAAATAGTTACATCTATGCATTATGAAGACAGAAGTTAAAGGATGCCCATTGACAAACCAAGACAATTGGCCGCAGAAGCAGTAAACCAAGGCAACAATTGTGTCTTAGAATACTAGGCTCTGGAAGTATGAGAACATAGATTCTGTTGTTGACTTGTGTAAAGTCTGTTGTGGTCTCTTGTTGTGGCCCATGACAACCAAGAGACAATTCTTTACACTGACTTTAGAAGGACTCTTGACTACCAATATCTTAATTTTTGTTTGAATAGATTTTTATTTCAAAAGTGATAAATAACAGACCTTTAAAAATTAAACACCAAATTAATAAAAAGAATGATCATGTTAAATGTCTTGGCTCTTTATATTAAATAAAATGTGGAATATTTGTTGTATTCCAAAGATTTCCATAGCCTTGCAGTTGATATGTTGGCTTTTCTACCCCATCTGACCTATTTGGGACCAGAAAGATGAGAAAGTGTGAAATAAGAGATAGCAGTTTTAAAAAAATAATATACTCTGTAGAGAAAGTAAGTAGGATTTGTGGAAGAGAATGTACCCCAAATCAGCAAGGTGAGGAGGGGGATGATGTCTGTGCGTGCGTGTGTGTGTGTGTGTGTGTGTGTGTGTGTACATAAACGTGTGCCAATACAAATATATATGCACACTATATAGATATATAAAATGGATCACCGATGATGTATTGCCCTTACATGAGTGGCCTACAAGGTTGCATTAGTTGGAGATCATAGTACCTCTAGGAAGAAAGACATGTTAATCCCCTTTAAAATACCCTCAATGGGATAAAGGAGATTGTATCAAACTTAAAACCTACATATCCAAGGAAACACTTAACACATTAATGAGACAACCTATGAGATGGGAGAAAATATTTTCAAACCATGTACCAGATAAGAAGTTCATATCCAAATCTGGCAAATTTTCCATAGTCAGAGGTTGCACATCTTCAAATCCCATCAACCTGATGTCTTGAAATATCTTTTAAAATTGTGCCTGTAATAAATACAAGCAATTTTTTTCTTGTGGCATTCCTCAAACAATACAGTTTGACAGTTGCATGGCTGGGGTAGACTGAGGAACCACTCAGTGGATTTATCCCTACAGTTTTTACTGGCTTTTGGAGAACCTATTCTCTTTGGATGAATACCTTGCTCAGCCTAGATATAGTAGGGAGGGCCTTGGACCTTCCCCAAAACAATGTGCCTTACCCTCTCTGAGGAGTGGATGTGGGTTGGGTGGGAGGGTGTGTGGAGGAATAGAAGGAGTGGAGGGAATGGGAACTTGGATTGGTATGTATAATGAAAAAAGATAGATTGTTTCCTTTTTTAAAAAAATAAAAAATAAGTAAAAAATAAAAAATGTTTAAAATAGAACTCAGGAAATTGAAGCAGGATATTGACAAGATTTCTGTACTCCCATGTGTATTGTCAAGATAAGGAATCATCATAACCGTTCCTCAATGGATGGAAGGAAGAGAAAATTTGACGCAGGCAGACATACAATTGACTATTTCTCAACTTTCAAGAAGGAAATGCTTCCATTATCATCTGAGGGATGATGAAACCATTTAGAACCTTCATAGTCATTTAGACACAACAATTTCATTGTGTCATTTGCTTTTGGCATCAGAATCATGATACAAGTATCACTCAAAACTTTTGAGGAATTAGAAGAGACAAGGCCATATGGCTGAAAACCTGAAGTGTATGTGTGTGTGTGGGGGCAAATGATATATGCAAACATAAGGTATATGGAGTGTATATGCTAGCAGAAAAGAAATGCCTAGTAATTAAAATGTCAAGTAATAGAGGAAACAAGATACACTGTATAAAAGACAGAAATTTAACTAAGTCATTCAAAGATTAGAATTGAGCCAGGCGGTGGTGGCGCACGCCTTTAATCCCAGCACTCATGAGGCAGAGGCAGGTGGATCTCTGTGAGTTCGAGACCAGCCTGGTCTACAAGAGCTAGTTCCAGGACAGGTTCCAAAGCTACAGAGAAAAGCCAAAAGAAAAAAAGATTAGAATTGAAATAATTTAAGAACACAATATATCTATATACAGATGCTAGAAGAGAGGATTACTAAATGAGGGAACATCTCATTGTCAAAACAGAAGGACATAAAAAGGAGAGAAAGTTCAAAGAAGAGTGTGAGTAAGTGACTTTTGCATGGCTCATTAGTATTAATATGTATTAATTGTACACATTAAAGGGATTCACTAGGAAGTTAAGCAGAGGGAGGGAGATTGTGAGCAAGGAAAGCAAAATCAGAGGGGGCCTTCATCTGACGATGGATGGACATAGAGACGGAGACCCACAGTGGAGCACTGGAAGTCAGGACCACGAAGGGTGCATTCACCCACTGATACAAGGGGACTGATCGAATGAGAGCTCACCAAGGCCAACTGGACTTGGACTGAACGAGCATGTGATCAAACCGGACTCTCTGAATGTGGTTGACATGGGGGCTGACTGAGCCCCCAAGGTCCAAATGAAGACTGAGAAGCCATTGACAATGGCACTGGGTCTTGTTTCGTCTGCATGGACTGGCTTTTTGGGATCCTAACCTGCTTGGATGCTCATCTTCCTGGACCTGGACGGAGGGGGAAGGAACTTGGATTTCCCACAGGGCAGGAAACCCTGACTGCTCTTGGGAATGGTGAGGGAGGAGGAGAGGGATTGGGGGGAGTGGGGGGAGCGGGAGGGTATTGGGAGGAGGGGAGGAAGTGGAAGGAGTGTTTTCGGATACTTGAATAAACAAGTCTAACGGAAAAAAAATAAAGGGATTCACTGCGATATCTTCACAATGCATACACTACACATGGGCAATATTCATTCGTACTTCTAGCCCACTCTTCTACCATGGACATCGGTGTCTCAGTGTAATTTTGACATGCATTTCTTTTTTTCTTTTTCTCTTATTTGGTTTTTTGGGACAGGGTTTCTCTGTAGCTTTGGAGCCTGTCTTGGAACAAGCTCTTGTTGACCAGGCTGGCCTCGAACTCAAAGAGATCTGCCTGCCTCTGCCTCTCTAGTGCTGGGATTAAAGGCTTGTGCCACCATCGCCCGGCTTGACATGCATTTCTTTAATTACTGATGCTACTGAGTACTTTCCCGAGCCAGTATCTTTCTATGTAGCTCAGACTGCTCATGTATAGGTGAGAGATCTCAAGAGAACATGTGAAGAGAAGGTGGGTCAGCCATCTTATACTCTGTGTCTTTGGGTTCTACATTATAGATTTATCTATTAACAAAACAAAAGTATGTTTTAAGTTGCTGGTTGTAACATGAGGGCCGGCTTGTTGGGGTATCGGTTCCCGCCCGGTACCCCACAACAGGCAAGTCCCAAAGAAAATTACACACAGGACTCCATAAGATTATAAACTGATTGGCCCATTAGGTCAGGCTTCTTATTAGTCCTTGTAACTTATATTAATCCATTATCATTATCTATGTTAGCCATATGGCTTGGTACCTTTTTCAGCTGTCAACTCATATGTTGCTTCTTCGGTGATCTGGGCAGGAGTGGCAGAGGGCGCTTCCTCCTCCCTAGCCTTCTCCTATTCTCATTGCCCCGCCTCTACTTCCTGTCTGGTTGACCCACTTATACTTCCTCCCTGGCCAATCAGCGTTTTATTAAAATACATGATTGACAGAATATAGACAATTCTCCTGCACCATTTCTATATTTTGTATTAAGATAGTCTGGGGACTTTTCATTACCGATTGCCCTGCGGCATCAGCTGCTGTATTCAACATGGCATTTTTCTCTAATGAACAGAACCTCACAAATATATTCTCCCTATTTATATGAGAATAGTTATTACGTGTAATCTAGAGATGATTTAAAGCATCTGAGAGGATGAATAGAAAGTATACATGACAATCTTCTATAAGAGCTCTGAGCATCTGCAGATTTTGTTCTGGGCATTCAAGAACTAATGACCCATTATTGCATAAAATCTCTCTCATTGGGAGATAAGAGCAAACAACTACTCAATCCAGATGACCAGCCGAAGTAATGATACCACTGATTTGGTGAAGCAGCGAAATTTTTGGACTTAGCTATGGGTCATAGGTGATGGGTTATTTCCGGGAGTGTGGACGACCCCAAATCATCTGCGTCACTGAAAAGTCTCACTCCAGCACAGAGAATGAGTTTCCCTTCAGTTAACCTTCCATGCCCTCCCCATATACTCTAGCCTTGCACCTTCTGATTCCATGTGGCCAGATGCAGGCCACGGATACATTCATTTGGAGAGGATGGTGTTGGATGGAGTATCTAGAATCTCAAGAGAGGATCTGACAACCCTCCCCATCACCACCACACGTTTTTTTTTTCTACCAAAAATGTGAACAGGCATGAACCTGGGTGTCTCTTGCAAGGAGTCACAGCTTTTCTGATTTAGACGGTGATGGTCATTATGCTCAGAGGACAGAATTCTACAGCACCAAACATACGTGACTATATTCCACATCTCTTCAGTTGTTTGCCAAAGGCTGAAGACCCAGATGATCCCAGTTCAGGAATCACAAAGCAGGCGGGGAAACTCTTTGGCAGACTCATAAGCAAACACTCAGATAAGAGGCTTCCTCCCCCTCTGTGCTTGCCTGTTCGGAGGTTGGTAATTTCTCAGCACTATGCCTTTCCAAGGAAGCTGAGCCCCGCCATGTGTTCTTCCAAGTCCTGGTTTCACTCAGAAATTCTCACATACAAATACATGATGTCATCTTGAAGTTCACATCAGAATGAGTTCAGATTACATATTACTTACTCCACAGGGCCCATTGTGCCACGAATGTCGGAGCCATATTTACTCCTAACTCTGTCTGCTTATTTTTGCTTCTTTGACAAGAATTATACTTTAACAAGCTCTGTGAAAACATTTATTTGCAGATCTGATAGCTTCCCAGTGTATTTTGGGGGTAGTTGACGGTATATCACCCAAGAAGATGACAAATGGAGTAATCCTTGCATCGTCACATCCAGGGTGTCTGTCCATCTTTTATCTCATAAATGCAGCCAACCCCATCATCTCAGTTACTGAAAGGGAAGAGTAGTATAAATAATCAAAATGACTAGGGGAAAGTTCATTTGGATTTGTTTGGGGAATGTGCCAGAGTTTTCCTGGAGCAACAGCAGGTGTTCCTAATTATGGCTTTGCTTAGGTTAATACTGGAATTAGCTTGCCTACACTGAACGTATATATGTCAAGAGCATGTGTAACTGAGTGGGAAGAACTGACCCAAGACTATTGATGCTATTTGATATACAATTTGTGTGTGCAGTCTGGAGGTCTCTATTTTTAACTGACCTATCAGAAGACGCGCATTAAATGAGAGGCACTTTCCACATTGCCAGATCCAAAGATGCCATAATTTCATTCGATGGCTCAAGATCTCCCTCTGTGATTTACCCCGCAAACTGCCTTCTTTCCTGAAAGCCTGGCAATGGCGATGTTTGAACCTGGGGGAATTTAGGGGCAGGCATAGCTGAGAGGCATGGTGAGGAAAGCAAGACGTGTGGTGGACTCGGGCTGAGATGGCAAGCAAGGCTTCAGCCAGCATCTCTTCCTTGCTGACTTCAAAATTCCTCTCTCTGGCCCCAACCTCTCTCCCGACTCTAATGGGGTGTGGGTCCTATTCATCTCCTCTGGAATAGACACGAGACACACACACCCCAGTTAAATTTCTCTTCTTCAAATCCCCTCCAGTATTCATTTCATCGATGCTTCTAGTGTCTCTTCTATCTGGCCCCGGCCTAAGAGTTCAGTAATCATCGCTGCCATCCTCTTTTCTGCTCCTCCACACAATTTCCAGCTCTTGCTGCTTTAGCCTCTTGATTGTCATTTGGGTTTCCCCGTCAATGCCCTCACTCTCGCTTAACCCAGTCTTGATCGAGTCTTGTCTCTTTGACACAACCATTTTCATACATGGTGTTCTTGCATTGCATCTTGGCCCCTTCCCCTAACCATCCTCCACAAGACAGAGACCCAGAAGGGCTATCAAACAGAATAGTATGCTGTGCCCTGGGCAGGCCTCACAGTGTCTGCCTTGCGTATTTGCTTCTGGAGATGCATCATTTTGGCAAGTCCTCACCACGGGGAAGAATCCCCTTTCTCAAGAGCCAACTCTAAATCTCTGTCTTGCCCAAAGCTTCTGTAGTTCCTGCTTGTAGGTGCAAATGTCTACCCCTTTCTTCAAATGTCCCTAGTACTTTCTCCCTCCGTTGGGGCACTGTTTCCGTTAGTAGAATGATTCTTGTGAACACAGGGTGCAAAGTGCAAGAGAGGAGAGTCCAGTCCTTTAAAAGTAGCTGAGAGGACTCAGTTCACTCACACCAGAAGTTTGAGTCTAGTTTGCAGGCCAACTGCATGCCTGTAACCTTGTACACAGATGTAGTCCAAAGACCAGAGGCCAAGGTAGCACCCGAAGGATTGCCACTTCCGATCTCAAGCCCACTCACTGGACATAGCAAATCAAAACCTGAATTTCCACTTGGTCCTAGGTGATTGCTGGGCACGCTCAAGTTTAAGAAGAGCACTGTGGTTTTGCATAAGTAGGGACGGGAGAGGGAGCCACCTCCAAAAGAGACACACACCAGGTCTTGTCATTAATCCAGTCCTCTGGGGCATGGTACTAGCTTCCCGGTCAGTGGCGCAGTATGTATCCCTTCTCTGAATTTACCAGTCCCGTTTCCTTCCTACCCTTAATTTGGGGGTAGCCCCCTTCCCTTCTCTAACCGCAGACAAGAGAACCTTGTCTCCTGTTGGCGAGCTGTGGCCGCACAAAGCTGGCCCCAATTAGGGACTGGGATTCCGTACAGCCTGCCTCAATCGATGTGGTCTCTGGCCAAGGTGTGAGTCACACTTGAGTCCTCTGTTAAACATCAGAGAAAGGAATGCCACAGGATGATGTCAAAGTGAGCTTTGGAGCCAGCCAGTCCAAAACATCTGGTGCCGGAGGAGTATTCTGAGTTTGCGGGAAGAGGACACAATAGCAGTTTGGAGTAACCATCGTGTTTAGTGTCTTCTATGAAACATCTTTGTTTTGTTCCAAAGAGGTAAGTAAATAAGTGATATTTGGAAGAAAGATTAAAAAAAAAAAACCTACAACCTCCCCGCCCCCAAACTCCACTAAAGCGACTTTCCTTCCTTCCTATCCTTTCTCTTTCCTGAGATCCTAGCGTTTCTCTAATTATCGCAGCACAAGCTCGGCCCTTTGCACCCACCTTGCCGGCAGATGCGGGTGGAGTACACGGCTCACTTCCTTGCCACCTGTGCCGCAGAGAAGCTGGGAATTGGAAAGGCCCTCAAGTTGAGGCAAAGCAGCTCACACTGGCAAGTGGCAAAACCTGCTATGTTTGCCTCGGGCGTGTTTTCGCTGATAAATTACTGCTCCTCAAAGCTCCTGGCCTCGGTGGAGCTGTTTAGTTTCTAATCAGAACCACACCCAGCACTGTGACAGCAGTGGTTTCTGACTGCCTCGTGTCTGGTGGTGGGAAGAAAGCTAAAACTGTCCTCCTGCCACTAAAGTGACACAAAACCCAGAACTTGCTGTGTATATTTAATGAGTATATATTGCCAGATTAGGTCTTGTTAGTCAGTGGCATACATGTTTTAAATTTAAAAAATCTGAAAGATGACGACACACTCTTGGTAGAAGCTATATAACTCACGAGAAGTTGCCTCCACACAAAATCGCGAAATAGACACATTTTCCTTTGAACTGTTTCTCCATTAGCTGAGTGTAAGGGTTCTTTTGAGAACAGATGTGTGTGTGTGTGGGGGGGTAAAATTGGTTAACATAGTTGTGAAGGTTGGCAATTAAAAATCCATAGGACAGAGCTAACGAGATGGCTCTGGTGACAAAGACTTTCACTGTCAGCCTCGGTACCCAGTGTGATCTGGGACCCAAATATGCTGGGAGGAGCGAACTGACTCCTACAATTCGTTCTTTGACTTCCACACACAGATTACGGCAATGCATGTGCGCACATGCACACACACAAATAATTAACTAGCTAACTGAATGAATAAATGACATAATTTAAAAGAAAAAAAAGCAAAATCCAAAGGGCAGGTGAGCAGCAAGCAGGAAAATCAGGCAGGGATTTCCATGTTACAGAATTCCTTTTATGGTGTTACGTGATAGTGCTAGAGTTGAAGTTTCATTTTCTATAGATCATAGTTGGTTCCATGTTTTATACACTCAATCACAGTAGTAGATAAAGCTAAGGCTACCTAGCCTTTCTCGAAGAAGACTACACAAGCACAAGGTGTCAGCACAGGTTAACTGCCCTGTGTGATTGGAAAGCCATGAAGGTCTACAGTATGGTGGCATTTGTCCGGTGACTCCAGCATGCGTAGCAAGAGTCTGTGACGCAGTGTTTCGGCAGCCTGTGAGTACACTTTGTACTTCTGTATCAAAATGCCCAAGTTTGAGTGTTTTCTTTAAAAATCTTTGCTTATCTTAGAGTTTTGGAGGCCTTAAATCTGAGATTTGGTAACTTTATCCATTCAGCTCTTTGTCAAGGCTTTGATTGTACATCAGGACATGGTGGAGATCATCATGGAGCATGTGTAGAAGAGAGAGAGAAGTCACTTGGTGAGACAGGAAACAAAAGGGATCTGGAAGCTAGACATTTAAAAAAGATTTATTTTATTCTAAAATTAAATGTATGTGAATTGATGTGTGTGAGCATGTGAGTGCAAGTGCCCATGGAGGCCAGAAGAGGGCGCTAGATCCCTTGGTACTGAATTTACAGGTAGTTGGGAACAGTCTACTATGGGTGCTAGGAACTAAACTTGGGTCCTCTTCATTTTTGTTTTGTTTTGTTTTTATTTTTAAACAACACATTTATGTGGGAACTATGGGGAGAACTATGGAAATTACACTAATCCCTTTTAGGGGGAGTGTCCCAGGGATCTAATTATTCTTCACCTTACCCTGCCTCTGCAGCATGCCACCACTTCAACACCCCTGTACTGGATAGAGGCTGGCACATAAATCATTGCGGGACCCACTCCAACCATATTTAATGAATAACAGAACCAAACTCTCAAGGTGTCACATCATTGTGTGACTTTTTCCTGGGGAGACATAAAGAAACATCTATCTGTCCCAGATAAAGAGGAACCTGAGAAACCAAAGGGAAAAAGTATTTGTCTAAATTATTTACCAGGGCATGAGCAACTCCAAGATTAGTTCCCTGTAGCATTTATACTGGCAGCCACATCACAGAAAAGTCCCATTCCCACCCATTGTTTACACCTTGCATAATCTCAGGGAGCAGATGGGTTAATTGGCCTGATCTTGGGAGGCTCTCAGGCAGGTGGTCATAGGTGCTGTGATTCAAGGTAGGGACAGTCATATCAGTCAAGAAGAAACAGCATCTCTACACACATCAACCAGGAGATGGCCATGGTATTCCAGGCCATATTTTTCTCTTTCTATGATCCTAAGCAGCGAGCTTTTCCTGTGTTCAGAGCTTCTGATCCTACTCATGGGACCCTGGAGTCCACTCTCAGGAAGCAGAGTAGCAACAAGGTGTGAATAACTGAGAGTAACTTCTTGTGTTTGTCAACCAAGAAATATGTACCTAGAGTCTGCTCCATGCACTGTATTACATGTACAGTTTACATGGGTTCTCTGGATTGGAACTCAGGCCCTATAATTTGTATGGTGGGTGATTTTTACCAACTAGACTATCCCCCCACTACCCTATTATCTATATATTCATGATACAAATTCTTATTAGATATACAATTTGCAAATTTCTTTCTCATACTCTGGTTGATCTGCTTACTTTTTTCCTGATGATGCATAAAATCTTTTATTTAAAAAACAGATTCATTAATTTTACATTTTAGATTTAGTGCCTTGGATATTGTATTTACAATTTTCATCCAGGTCAAAGTCAGAAAATTTTCTTTGTTCTTGCTGTTTGAGATAGGGTTTCTATGTATTGCACTGACTGTCCTAGAACTCTGTCCACCAGGCTCTCCTTGAACTCACAGAGATTCACCTGCCTCTACCTCTCAAGTTCTTGGATTAAAGGCATGAATCACCTTGGCCTGACTTTATTTTTTAATCTAAAAGCTTTATACATTTAAGTCTTTAACCCATTTTGATTTAAATTTTGTCTATATGATATATGATAAGGATCTGTCTTTCTGCATGTGAAATTCAAGCATCTCAGATTATTCGTTGAAAAAACCCAATTTCTCTTTATTGACTTACGTTGCCATATTTGTCAAAAATCAATTGACTGTGAACAGATTCTCAATTCTGTCTGCTGCTATTGTGTCATTACTAAGCACTTTGATGTCTGTGCTTCAAACCAGGTAGCGTTTTCCTTTTCAAAATAATTTCTTTATTTTAAATGCATGTTGGTATGGGATTATCAATTTCTACACAAAAGCCTGCTGCAGTATTGTTGACACTATAGCATTTTATTACAACATCCACTTCAGGCTAATACTCCTGCTGACAGTATTCAGACTCCTAGCTTCTGTTATTTAGATCTTTATTTTCTCTCAGCAATCATCTAGAGTTTTTGGTGCCTAAATCTTTATTATATTTTTTATCGAATATATTCTGAAGTATGTTGACTTTGATGATAACATGAATGATACTTGAAAACCTTTGATTTTCGTAATTTTTTCTAGGACATACAAACACAGCTGAATGCTGTATAGTGGTCTCTCATCTTGTCATTCTTCTAAACTGTTCATTCATTTTACCATGTGTGTGCATATATGTGCATGTGTGTGTTCCTCGGTATTTTCCACACAGAGGATCATGCCCTCTGTCCTGCATTCAATTTTCTTTCTTCTTTTTCAATCTGAATGCCTTCAGGTCCTTGCATTTACTTATTTACTTTCTACACTTGATAGCACCCCCAGAGAAACGTTGAATAGAAGTGAGGAAACTACAAATTCTTGCCTTGTTCTCATCTTGGGAAGCATTCATTACTGCATCACTGAATAAAATATTAATCTGTATTTCCTTTGTTTTCATTTTTGTTTGTAAAATTCTGATCAATGTTAGGAAGCTGCCTTACCTACCTAATTTGTTGAGAATTTTTCTCATGAATTTACACTGACTTTTAGATTTTTGGAAAATCTCCTCCTTCTCTTCCCCTTCCTTTATCCTATTTCTGCTTTTATTCTCCTCCTCCTTATTTCCCTCCCTTATTTCTTCTTTTACATCTATTGAGATGGTCTTGGGCTGTTTGTTCTCTATTCATCCCAATATGATGTGCGACATAATCAATATTCAATCAACATTACATATCTGAAATAAAACTCATTGAGACGTGCCTGTGATACATTTACACATTGCTGAATTTTGATGGCTAATGTTTTTTAGGACTCTGTCTGTGTTTGTTTCCACAAGTAATACTGCTCTGCATTTTTATTTCTATGTGATCCGTTTCTCTGACTTGGAATTTGAGTGGTACTAACTCCATTATTTGAGTTGGGTAATGTCCCCTCTGTCAGTTCTTTAAGGAGATTCTGAATATCTCATATTATGTCTTCCTTAACTATTTGGTAGAACTCATCAGTAAAGCTATCTGTCCTTGCATATTCTTTTGTGAAAAGATAAAATACCCCATAAATTTCTTGACTTAAAAAATATGCAATCATGCAAATGGATGGAACTATAAAAAAAAACCATCTTGAGTGAGGTAACCCAGACCCAGAAAGTTGAATATTGTATGTACTCACTCATAGGTGGATACTAGCTGTAAAGCAAAGGACTTTGGGCCTATAGGTCATGACCCTAGAGAAGCTAAGTAACAAGGTGAGCCCTAAGAAAAACATACATAGATCCACCTGGAAAAGGACAACAGACAAGATTGCCTGAAAAAATTGGGAGCATGGGGCATGTGGGGAGAATAGGGAGGACATAAGGTAAAGACAATGGGAGAAGTGGAAGCGGGAGGAGAACTTGAGGGAACGGGATAGTCGAAATGGTGGAAGGACAGATATGAGAGCAAGGAAAGAGATATCTTGATTAGGGGAGCCATTATGGGGATAGCAAGAAACCTGGCTCTAGAGAAATTCCCAAGAATCCACAAGGATGGCTCCACCTAAGACTCTAAGCAATAGAGGAGAGGGTGCCCAAACTAGCCTTCCCCTGTAGTCAGACTGATGAATATCTTAAATATCACCATAGAAACTTCATCCAGAAGCACCGATGGAAACAGAGGCAGAGAACCACATCGGAGCACTGGACTGAGCTCCCAAGGCCCAGTTGAAGAGTGGAAGGAATGAGAATATGAGCAAGGAGGTCAAGTCCATGATGGGGACACCCACTGAAATAGTTTACCTGAGCTAATGGGAGCTGGTGTGGGAAAATTGTCTGTATTCTGTCAATCATATTTTAATAAAACGCTGATTGGCCAGGCAGGCAGTATAGTCAGGAAAGCCAAACAGGAAGTAGAGGTGGAGCAAAGAGACTGGGAGTATTCTGGGGAGCAGGAAGCTCCCTCGGCAGTTCTACCCAGACCACAGGAGAGGAAAGATGTAAGCTGCCCCACCGGAAAAGGTACTGAGCCATGTGGCTAATGTAGATAAGGATAATGGGGTAACGTAAGTTATAAGAGCTAATAAGTAGCCTTACCTAATGGGCCAATCAGTTTATAACCTAATGTAGACTCTGTGTTATTTTCTTTGGGAATTGCCAGTTGTGGGGTGCCGGGTGGGACAGAAACCCCAACAAGCCAGCCTTCATGTTACAGGGAGCTCACCAACTCAGCCGGACAGAGAAGAAAACAGCATAGGACCAAACTAGACCCTCTGAATGTGGGTGACAGTTGCATGGCTGGAACAAAATACGAGCCACTGGCAGTGGCACCAGGATTTATCCCTACTGCTTGTACTGGCTTTTTGGGGACCTATTATCTTTGAATGGATACCTTGCTCAGCTTGGATACAGTAGGGAGGGCCTTCGCCAAAGCAATGTGCCTTACCATCTCTGAGGATTGCATGGGGGTGGGGTAGGGGGCTAGGTGGAGGGAAAGGGAAGAGGGGAGGAAAGGGAAGAGTAGGAACTGGGATTGGTATGAAAAATGAAAAAAAAGATACTTTGTTTTCTTTTTAAACAAACAAACAAACAAACAAACAAATAAATAAATGCAATCAGGTCTATAAAGCTCTTTCTTCAGTTGTGGTAGACTGTGGTTTTGTTGTTGCTGGGTTTTTTTTTTTGCCTTTTAGCCAAGATTTCAGGGTACTATGATAAATAAAATCCCAGAAACAGATATTTGGGTTCAACCTGAAGGTCAGAAAATCAAAACAGCCAGCCATTGGCTCTTACCTCTATCTCAGTCGGAAATGGCGATCCTTCCTCCAAGAATCTCAGAATGAGACTGTGTCTGACAGCTGTCTCTTCCTGTCTTGTATTCCTCTCTAGTGATGGGATTAAAGGCGTGTACCACTACTGCCTGGTTTCTATGGCAAACTAGTGTGGCTACTGAGATTAAAGGTGTGTGTCACCACTGCCTGATCTGTAAGGCTGATCAGAGGATCTGTTTTACTCTCTGGTCTTCAGGCAAGCCTTATTTATTTAAATACAAATGAAATATCACTACATTTTACAATGCAGCCCTGACTGGAGTGGAAGTTGATATATTGACAAGGCCTGTCTTGAGCTCACAAAGATCTACCTCCCCAGTGCTGGAATTAATGGCATGCACTACCATGCTCAGCTTAATTTGTGTTTTTAAAAGAAAGTTTTTTAGTTAGTTGCATTATCCTATTTTGGGCATGAGAGTTTTTATTAGTATTTGAATTTAATCTTTTTAATTTCAGTACTGGTGACAGTAATACTCTCTCTTTCATTCCCGACATTGCCCATCTGTGTTTTTTCTTGCTTGTAGAGTCTAGGGATCTTGATTGGGTTTATTGTCTCTGCCATTTTCTTGAAGAATTAACAGGCAGGAAAAATCTCAAGGACAAACAGGTGGCATCAGAGAAACCCTAAAGGCCACAGAGGGCAGCAGACAGAATCAGCAGGTGAAAGGTGTTTAGTTGGAGCAAGGAAGCACACCCCTGCAGCACACACAGGGGGAAAGGCCCTCTGCAAAGCAAAGAAGGACTCAGAAAGCCAAAAAGTCCAATTCTTCTCCGGGGCTGAGAGTTTTAAAGTCTCTCAAGACTTTTCCTCCCTTTATTGAAGAAGACTGGTCAGTTTGAAGAAAGATCGGGTAGTTGGTTGGCCCCGAACTGTGGTGCAGAAAGGCCTAATCAGGCCTTCAGCTTGTCCAGCCAGTTCATCAGTTTGTGGGATGTGAAAACTTACAAGGCCTTTGTTTCAAGATGTCAGGTTTTTGTCTCAAGTCTGGAGGGGAGGATGAGAAAGAAGTTGGTCAACTTAGAAATTTGCTGCCTTCATTACCTAGGTATGCATCCCCCTCCTCTGTATCTGTTATCTTACCAGGGTGTCTTCCTATCTCTCACTTGCTTCATCATTGGAGTGGAATAATTTATCACATTTTTTTCTTTTTTTAATGTTTTTTTCAAGATAGGGTTTCTCTGTGTAACAGCTCTGACTGTTCTGGAACTTACTTTGTAGTTCCAGGCTGACCTTGAGCCTCAGAGATTCATCTGCCTCTGCCTCCTGAGTGCTCCAAGTAAAACTGTGTGCCACCATGCCTGATTCTTATTGAAATTCCTTAATCTTTTCAAGGAAGCCACTTTGGTTCGAATGATGTTCTTTCTATAAACTTTTCCATCTTGTTAATTACACTCCCCTATTGCATTTACTTATGGCTTTAACTCTTTTGTCCCCCTCCACTTCTGATTTATTTGATTTGCACTACTAGGAAAGTGGCAAGCATCTACCACTGTGCAATATCCCCAGCCTCCCTTTTATGTTTCTATAGGATCTCACTTCACAGCTCAGGCTTCCTCAGTCTCCCAAATGCGTTATGTTAGTTTTATAAGGTCAGGTATTAGATTGAGATGTTTCTTTTTTTAATATTAGGCACTTAATTAAATCTAATCACTCTTCTAAAATTTGTCTTAACTGAATCTCATAATCTCTCTCTCTCTCTCTCTCTCTCTCTCTCTCTCTCTCTCTCTCTCCCCCGTGTGTGTGTGTGTGTGTGTGTGTGTGTGTCAGAGTTTGATAACTGGTGTCTTTCTAGTTTCTCTTTTTCATAGCTTCTGAGACAGGGTCTTTCATTGAATCAGGATTCATTGACTCCGTTAGGCTGTCTGTCCAGTAAGTTCTCAGCTCTGCCTCTCTCTACCTACCCAGCTCTGGTAGCACAGATGCGTACCACTTGGCTCCGCTTTTTAGAGATCAAATTTAGATCCTCCTATTAGCATAGCAAGCAATTTATCAACTGAGTCACCCCTCTAAATTTTATATGTTACGTTTTCATCACCTTTTAGATCCAACAAAAATCTAGTTTCTCTCTGTGTAAACTGGCAATATGACCACTCCATGGTATCGTTAATGGGGAGGTTTTTGTTGTAAGTATGGGATAGAGAACAGAGGCATCTGGAAGGGTCCAGAGCAGAGAGGGAAAGAAGTAGACTGAACATGGCCATCAGACTGACATGGGCAGGGCTATCTGCAAGAGAGGGTAGAATAGTGCGGTGTAGAGAACAGAGTAAACATATTGAGAGAAGCAGTAGTAGAGCAGAGAGACAGGGAACACCAGTATGTTGACAACAGCAGGGTTATAAGGAGACTCAGTAACTGGAGGAGAGAAAGCCATGAACTGGAAGGGGTTCAGGATAGAGGAGGACTTGAGATGTTAGGATCCTAGCATGGAGTCTGAATGTGTAACAGGTACTTGTGACACAGAGGGAGCCTGGAGGCCAGCATGAACTTTGATGTGCTAGTAGACAGCATGGATAGCCATTTGTCCCTTCTGCCAAAGGCTGTGGAAAGGATTCCTTTTGGTAGAGAGGAAGA